>NC_090930.1:604801943-605114044 GCF_040938575.1 Ambystoma mexicanum | reverse complement strand
TGGTTACATCACTTGCCACCCACCAGTGTAAAGAAAGATCTTTGTTAACAAAATCCACTGTTACTGATGTCAAAAAGTTGCTGAAATCGTGGCTCACCGGACCACTTTAAAGATTCAACCCTTTTGTGGGGTTCCACATAACCATTTTACTGTAAGGAGCCCCATCAAAACAATGTTAAGCAAGGATTATTTACTACCATGTAAGAACCATTCCTGTTTGGAATGCATTAATCCAAGAAAGATCCCAAAAATGGATGCAGTACCAACAAAATCCTCAAGGCGGCGCTAGCGGTCTAAACTCTGACAGGAGAACTAAGTGCAGTTGCTGACAAAGGGATTTGACTCAGCTGACTTCAAAGGCTGCATTTTAATTAAAAATTAGCCACCTGCTGTTCCCAGAGGCCAGAAGCCTGGGAAACCCTCTCACCTCAAGAGATTCACACCACAGCCCAGGATATCACATGGTCATAATAACCAAATGCAAAGTGACCCCCTGGTCTGCTGACCTCAACCTCCTGGAGACCACACAATAGGCTATTGCACTTGAATAGAATATGTTGATTTTGACTGTTTCCTGTCAACAAAGCCCTGCCTGCCAGAAGACACATGTGATCACTGACCCACCCAAGTCTTGGAGGCGGACTCCAACACTCTGAGAACTGAATTGAAAGCAAAATATATATTTTACAGAAACACTGATAACTCTTTGTAATCAAATTACAGGAATGTATAACTTTGAGATCCTTCATTTAAAAAATGTACCTTCGATTCAAGCCCAAACTCCAATTTGTGTGATGTTCTGGGGCAAAACCCTGCTATTTATGTATACTACAGACTCTGTGTTTAAGTTAGAGACATTGTAATTTACTGGAGTATGTATGGACAGGCCGTGTACATGTGTATAAATCTGGAGAAAAATCTGATGTTGCAAAACCCACTAAAAAGCACCAAAGGTTGCCATTTCTGAAGGCAAGCCCCCAGGAAGAGCATAATTGGAACAGGGGCTACCTCATGTGATATGTGATGGGTGCATGTAATTTCAAACCACTGTGTATCTATGCAATATGTCTTTAGGTCAAATATAGATTGTGTGTAAAGTTGACAGGGGTGGGTTCTCTGTATCATAAACAGACCTCATCATGATGACACTTCATTTCATTCCCCCAATCAAGGGGAAGAGGAGGAAGTGGCCAATGCCAAGTGGAGAGGGGTAGGGCCTAGAAAGCTAGCCTCTCCACCCACTTTCAAAACACATAAAAGCAGACAGTCAAGACAGATAGGGACATTCTATTCCATCTGCTGCGGGACGCTCTGCCGGGAAAATCCATACTTTACCTCCAGCAACCTCCAGAGAGCCAACACAGAGACTTCAATCTATCCACCTTCAGAGATCAAGACTTTACTTCAGAATTTGTAGCAGAGAGGTCAACTACAAGCTAAATCCCTCTTTAGCAGGCCTCAAATCATTGCCACTATTCACAGCCAGGCGAGCTGTTTGAAATCTTTGCAAGAACTCTGGCCATTTGCCAGGGAGCAGTGTTGTATCCAGAGAGAGACCAGCTGAACCGGAGACCGCTGTATCCGGACCCACAGACCTGATCAGAACCAGAGACCCAGACCAGACCAGCAGAGTAGAGCTGACCCAGAAGCTGTGCGCAGAAACCGTCCGTGGCGAGTGAAGAAAACCTGTTGACCAGATCCGTGGCGAGGCCTATTTCTAAATATATTGTGAGTACCTAGCAGAACTGTGCAGAACCAATCTCTTAGTTAAAATAATATAATTCAATCTATTTTAATCTAACCAGAACTGCCTCCTAACTGTCACCTGTCATTTGCAAAGCTGTCACTTGTCATTTTCTAGCTGCAAGCTGTAACCTGTCGCTTTGAACTTTTAAAATTTCAAATCCGAAAAACTACCTTTATTTAATCGTCCGTATCTCTGGAACCGTTTGGGCTAGGAACTTGGTTTAACTTTCCTCTGAAAGCTTAGACTTGCTACTCCGTATACTTTTGCCGTTATCATGATTCTCGCACTTGCGAATTTTACCACGATTTGCGATTTGATTAAAAATCCAGCCACGTGTGAAAACAGCAGCTTCATTGCTTTCCTTTGCCAGAAATTCGTTTAACCTGTTAGTTACACCTAGATCCTTGCTAAAGTGAGCCTGAACCCATATTAACTAGATACCACTCACCCTGAACCTCCTAAAGGGAATTAAAACCATTTTCAGCATATTTCTCACTGCATTGTCACCATATTCAAAGCATTTTGCCTGTGTTTCAAAACTCCTATCTGTTGTATAAGCTGCTGAGGGGGAATTGAACTGAATTCTATTTGATTGCATTCCTAAGAACTGAGTCCCATTCTATTCATCTCCTTACATTGCATTAAGGGGGGGGGGGTGAATTGTCCAAGAAAGTGATTACATTGTCTTTTGCTGAAATCCTATCAAGTTATTTTCTGTACTGCATTTCATTCCACATTGCATCCATTTGAAACCATAAAAGTATTGTTGCTATTGTATCCATCCTATAATCACTCATCATTGATTATAAAGAATTGTGCTAGTGCCGGACTATCCATTATTGATTACTGCTCAGATTAAGTGTGATATTCAATTATTAATTTATTATAAAGTGTGATATATATATATATATATATATATATATATATATATTGTTTAAATTATCAAATAAACTGTTTAAACTTGCGAAACAGAACTACTTCGTGGCTCAGTGGGGTCAGGGGGATTCCAAGAGAGGGGTGTTATATAGGGGTAGTCATCCAGAACGCATGAACTGGACGTAAAGATATATCAATAAGGGTTTCCATTCAGTATCCCAGACTAGGCATTGACTTAACTGTAGTGTTGAATTGAATCCTCTTACAGTGCAGGCTTCAGCTCAAACGTTTGTTTTTAAAATTGCGCCTTTCTTTCTGTACATGCTTGTCTTCGATATAGATTTCCCTAAACGGCCGAAAATGAGAAAAGTCTTCCATAAATAAGATTTACCCAATTTGACACTTAATAGGGATATCTCCACTTGCTTGTTATCATATTAAAAAGGGACACCTGTCAAACTGCAGAGCATGCTTACATTTTGCAAAATTACTGTTGGAGTAATTTATGTTTAAAATCGAGACTTCATAATACCAAGCTACAGTGACATATTTGTTCAGCCATTGTGCAGACCGCATAAAGTATATCAGAGGTGTATTTCCATCAATTGCCATTTTGAATATGCTTTGTGACATACACAAGACTTCTTGGCAAACCATATCCCTGTTGTGTGTAAAATCCTGAGCCCAAATGATGAAGCATGGAATTTTACTCATTTGTGGTACAGATTTGAACAGAGAAAACTGTAAGGTTTAAAATGAACAGTCTTGATTTCCAATAATGAACCATACTACATGTAAAAAGCAAGCCCATAATTAGAGTTGTTATTTTTCAGGGGATAATTGAAACTTATAATAACATTTCTTCATGTGTCCTTACACTGCAAATAACATTGACATAGAAACCTGGTACTGTCTTGCTAACTACACATATCCCTAACAATGGTTTCAGTACCTGGCAATTGGATGCAATGGTGCATGTACTTGGGTAACTATGAACACACTTAGCAATGGTGTGAGTCCTTGAACTTGTCATTTTCTTTACAAATCCTTGAAATGCTTTGAATATTCCAGACTGGTGCCATTGCATTGCATAACGTAATAATACATAGCAAATGCTACCGGAGACTATTATGTCATTATCTGACAAACAATGGTACTTTCAGAGCATGTGATGACAATATCTGGCGAATGGTCTGAGAACCTGAATACATGATATCGGTGCTTTTATATCAGCCAGATCTTTTGGCTTTGTCAATGCGTGTTTTAATTGTGTTTGATATGATATATTACATTCTTAAATGTATGTTGTTCTCCTATGGTGGTATTTAACATTTGAATACAATCTTAAAATGAAATTTGGATGCCAACAATGCAATTTAACACATTCATTCAAGGTTAGTTGTGTTTATAACAATGTAGGCTATGGCTATAATATAATTAGAAGTTATTTACACTTATTACAAAAGTTATGACACAGGTTAATCTAGACACAAAATGAACACACATGCGTTTTTAATGGGCACATCCCTTTGAAAAACGCTCTGTAAATCTTGCCCACAGTTTAGTGTCCTAATATAAATTAACTAAATCATTAAACATTTGAGAGGTGGCAGGCCTCTAAACAAGTTTGGTTGCCTGATTTTCCATCAGGAATGCCAAAACCACCAGCAAAATTCCTGAAAATCGTCTGAGTTCTGTGTTTACCATTGCTCTGTTTAGTAAAAGCAGAGGCATTGGTGGAATAACGGCAGCAGTAATTTCAGTTTACAATCTGCGCAAATTATATAAAATATGTTTTAATTCCTTTCAATCCTGATTTTGATGCTGGAGGTAAATCCTTGACTTCACCAATAATCTCTGAATTGCAATGGGGGTGCCTCCACTTTTGTTCTGCCTTGGGATACTCGTATTGCTCTGCCAGTAAAAAGGCAAACACGGCATCTGCCACATGGGCGGTGCTTCTTAAGCCTGTGCATATTGACATTGAAGAATGCCGAGATCAGGGTTTTTTATTTCCGTATGGATCCGTTTAACCCAAATATGTTGCTGCGTTTGAGTGCAAAGGTCAGTTTAGAAATGTTTGCACTATGATTTGTCAAAATGTGAAAGTTCCTGTACATACAATAGTAAACGATGTAATGGTAATACAGTTCAGTCTGGGACATAATGCATCTGAACACTTAGGTCTGAGTGGATAAGGTCTGACTGGGGCATGTTCCTAACTGAAAATGAATGACTCTCTGGACCTGATTTACAAGAGCCTTTTTGGATTGGAAAACCCCATTGAAGGACGCTTTGTAAATCAGGCCCTCTTAGCTTTGTGTAGAGTGCATAAATTCATGCTTTCAGTACGTGTCACTTCTAGCTTTCCGGTGAGAGTCCTGGTCACTGGTCTGGCTACACTTGAGTATTATGTTGCGACGTGTATTGCATGCAACCTTTTCCGGCGTGTGGGCCCTGAGGACCAACATATTGTGTGAGGAAAGTATAAGAACTGTGCATCTGGATGCAAGGGGAGGTCAGAAGGTAATAAAGGAGAGCTTCTGCACGTGTTCACCTGTGAGCCGATGAGTCGTGCGCATGAGTGCATGCTGACCAGGGCAGTGCTTTCAGTTTTTTCTGTGCTCTTCTAATTTATACTAGTCAATTGACAAAGAAATGCACGAATCTGCCACAATATATATGTTTGTGACAGTCCCCCCTTCAAAATCTAAATACTACATGATGGGGGACTTTAAAGGAGCGCATGCTAGCCTTACCCCAGGGAATAGAGCCTGATTTTGCTTAGAGACTATTATATATTGCAGCACGACATTTCTGTGTGCAAACCACATCAGTATGCAAGTTAATTTTTGCTAAGGGTAAAACGTTGCACCGGGTATGTTTAAAGCAAGCATCATGTAGACACTCATGAGGTGTGTTTGTATTTGTGTCTAATGATACATACGTGGGATGGAAAGGAATCTACTAAGGTTTTCTAACTGCGTGGAGGGCATGTAGTTGGGGGCCTCAGTTGCTGGCACTAGACACATTGCGTATTAGTCACCCACTGGATTGGTCTTTCAAGAACCCTGAGTAATTATGCAATACTTTTTATTTCTTTCACAATAGACCTTTCACCATATTAAATAATAACAATTTCAGCCATTTCATTCATCATACTTACATAAAACACATTTTTAAAAGAATTCAAGACCATATTTTGCAGGTATAGGAAATGAAAAAAAAAATCGGATGGTTGTCAAAAACAAGGTGCCCTGGGCCCCAGCTTTTAGGCTATCTTCAGGCAAAACTGAAACTAAATTTAGAGTTTGAAGTGTCCCCAAGCCCTTCCATGCCATCATCAAATGTTTGAGGGATCTATGTGCTCATTGTCCCTCATTACATGTGTGCTGGTCCGGAAACTACGGTGACGGTAATCCTACCGGCACCATTGTTTCTGGACAGGCACAATACGGTTTTGCCTGCCGGAGCTGCTGTGCTCGACGGTGCATACCCTGCCAGACACAGCAGCCATGGTAAGCAAGCCATAACGGAAGCACCGGCACATTCTGTGCTCCACATTCCAATTAATGGGAATGTAGAATTACAATTTACTGGCACCTGACTTTGCGGAAAGCCAAGATTGTAATCCCCCAGTGTTACCAGCAAGCCAGGCGCCGGTAAATCTTACAAGTCCGGCGGCAACCCGCCGGTAGCACTGGCAGGGTTACCGCCTGACTTGTAATGAGGCCCATTGCCTTAAAAGAGTCAATATATATATATGTTAATTTGTCTCCAGGTTCTATCTTCACCCTGGAACTTCAAGGGTTGGCAGAAGGTTAAAACCCAACTTCATAAACATACATCTTTTTTTAAGCACACATGAATAAGTAGGGACTGTCACCAGGCTCCTTTTCAATAAAAACATAGCAGAGTACAGCTTATGGGCCTGATGTACGAAAGTCTTTGGAAATCCAAAACCCCATTGACATGGCCTTGTAAATCAGGCCCTATGTCTCATAATTGCCTGGATATGATGACTGTAATCATATTCCCATAAAGATTTCTTTATTAACATTTGATTTGAAAAAAGGAGACGCTGTTATGTCAAAACAGTGACAAAATACATTTTCAGCTTCCAACAAATTCTTAAATCACTTTGGAAGATCTATTAAAGACAAGTAGTTTCAAAACTGTTCTGCATTTAATTCCTTCAACACGTATTATTTGTTTCCTGTTTTTAATACCAGAGATCTTCAACATGTATACCCAGCCTGCGACTACTTTTTGTTTTATAAAATGTTATAAGAGGCACACAGGAAGCCCTATGAGGCCACGCCTGTGGGCGCCCATTGTCCTTATTCTACTCCTTGTTATTTCTAGCTTGCCCCGGGTCAAGGGCTAGTCCCTTACACCTTTTCTGCCCGGCTTCACTTGACACCGCTACGGTCTATTGCACCTCCCTATTTTGATCACGCTCCAGGGCATCCTTATCCTGGGCATCCTCATTCAAAGGGTGTCTTCTTCTCAGGGTTCTGTAATTTCCTGTAATTTCCTGTTTGCACCAGTCTGTGAATGATTGGTACTATCGTGTTCTTAGATCTTTAATAATGGTACAGTCTTGTCATGATGCAGTTGTTCTACTCATTACTCCCAACAGTTTCTCTCTGTTGGTCTTTTGGGGGCAGTGTGATTCTTTGTTCGGCAACCTTGAAAACTCCCTTGCACCCATGCTTTCTACTTGGCTCTATTTCACTCTCTTCTGTATATCGCTACTGATATGCCATACTTCTGGACAAATCATAATTGTAAACCTCATTCTTCTCGCTCATGTAACCCAGTCAATCTCATTTCTATCCCTCTCCTCTCCCCACTTTCTTTTGATCCCCCCCCATTTCTCTTGATCTCCTTAACGTCTGTTGCATCTGTGAAAATGCATATTATTCTTGACAGTTTCTTTAGCCTAAAAGTGCACTTTCTCTGTTTAACTGAAACTTGGCCATCGTCCAACACATTTACCTCTATTTTACTAGCTCCCTCTCTTACTGTTTTCACTCACCCTGACCTCAAGGCACATGTGGTGGGACTGGCATTCTTTACCAGTCCTCTTATACAGATGTGCCTCATCCCACACCTCCCCCTTCCCTTCTCCTCTACTGATTATGATTTCATATCCTTTTCTAGACTCCACCCTTTCTCTTCATTCTTAATTTAATGGCACCTGGGCTCCTCTCCTCTTTTTGTGAAGATCTGAACTCTCTTGTTTCCTCTATTCTTCACTCTGCCTCCTAGTGCTCTCTGCTTGGCGACTTCAATCTCAATATGCATCCTTCCTTCCACTGATTGATGCCTTTCATCTCACTCAATATCCATCTGTTTTGGTCATAAAGGATAAAAGAATGGCATGAAGGACATATAAGGAATACCATGTGACAAGCCAGGGGTGATAGATAATCGCATTATTCTTATGCACAAGATAAACAGATTCACAAATAGCAGTTGAGAGTGTTCGCAAGTCGCACAGAGTTGTCAGAAGTATCTCTGCCCCTTATATAGGGGGGTGGGGCAGCTTATATAGGGAGATCACTAATATAAAAACACATTGGACTGACTCCAGGTGGGTGCTACCTAGACAAGTTTGCATAACGGTAATGGATCCTTGCACAAGCTGGAGTTGGGGCATCACTAAGCAATGTGGTTTCTCTCTACCCTATCGCAATATAGGATCAGCTAGCATATTTCTATGGAAAATAGGTTAACAGCAATCGGTATACCAAATATACAGAACAGGGAAGTACAGCACTGAGATGGACATTCATTTGCTAGGCTGTAGGCAGAAATCTGCCAGGCCTGCCAGGCCCGGGTTGCAACATGTTTTGTCTGCAACATGTAAGAATGAGCATACATGGCTACACAGAATGGACCTAATGCAGGCCTATGATAACTATGATAACATATTGAGATTCCTCCACAACACTTCCTTCTATCCACACTGCAGGTCACTCCTTGGACATAATGTTGCCTTCTTCAACCATCTTCTATTGTCATTTTCCACTTTCCTTAATCCCCCTCTAAATAATTTACTTCTGCATGTTCTTTCACCCACCGTAATTTTCGTTACGTGTACATGGGAAGTTTCACACGCGATTTCAGCAGGGTATGTGTATTACTGGGGTGCACGGGAAGTTTCACACGCGATATCAGCAGGGTACGTGTATTACTGGGGTGCGAAGGAAGTATCAGACGCGATTGGCCCTGTGCGAGCCGGGTACGTGTATTACTGGGGTGCGTGGGAAGTTTCACATGCAATTTCAGCAGGGTACGTGTATTACTGGGATGCGTGGGAAGTTTCACATGCGATTTCAGCAGGGTACGTGTATTACTGGGGTGCGCAGGAAGTTTCACACGCAATTTCAGCAGGGTACATGTATTTCGGGGGTGCGCGGGAAGTTACACATGCGATTTCAGCAGGGTACGTGTATTTCGGGGTTGCCGGGGAGTCCTACACGTGATTTGGCAGTGTGGGTCCTCCCAGGTGTTCCCTGTACACCCTCCACGGCCCCTGCAGGCAGCCCACACCACAGGGGACTACCCTGCACCCCTGGTCATGTCCAGCAGGCAGCCCACCCAACATGGGCATGCCCCCCAGCAAAGGCACATGTCTCCTTGCACTACTGATCACCAACTCATGTCCCCTTGCACCCCCACCCCCCAGCAGTGCGGGGCACCTGCCAGCAGGCCCCCACTCATGTCCCACTCATGTCCCCCTGCACCCCCACCCCCCAGCAGTGCAGGGCACCTGCCCGCAGGCCCCCACTCATGTCCCACTCATGTCCTCCTGCACCCCCACCCCCCAGCATTGAGGGGCACCTGCCAGCAGGCCCCCACTCATGTCCCACTCATGTCACCCTGCACCCCCACCCCCCAGCATTGCGGGGCACCTGCCAGCAGGCCCCCACTCATGTCCCACTCATGTCCCCCTGCACCCCCACCCCCCAGCAGTGATGGGCACATGCCAGCAGGCCCCCACTCATGTCCCCTTGCACCCCCACCCCCCAGCATTGCGGGGCACCTGCCAGCAGGCCCCCACTCATGTCCCACTCATGTCCCCCTGCACCCCCACCCCCCAGCATTGCGGGGCACCTGCCAGCAGGCCCCCACTCATGTCCCACTCATGTCCCCCTGCACCCCCACCCGCCAGCATTGCGGGGCACCTGCCCGCAGGCCCCCACTCATGTCCCCCTCATGTCCCCCTGCACCCCCACCCCCCAGCAGTGCGGGGCACCTGCCCGTGGGCCCCCACTCATGTCCCACTCATGTCCCCCTGCACCCCAAACCCCCAGCATTGCGGAGCACCTGCCAGCAGGCCCCCACTCATGTCCCCCTGCACCCCCACCCCCCAGCAGTGCGGGACACCTGCCCGCAGGCCCCCACTCATGTCCCCCTCATGTCCCCCTGCACACCCACCCCCCAGCAGTGCGGGGCACCTGCCCGCAGGCCCCCACTCATGTCCCCCTGCACCCCCACCAGTGCGGGGCACCTGCCCGCAGGCTCCCACTCATGTCCCACTCACGTCCCTCTGCACTCCCACCCCCCCGCATTGCGGGGCACCTGCCAGCAGGCCCCCACTCATGTCCCCCTCATGTCACCCTGCACCCCCACCCCCCAGCAGTGCACGGCAACTGCCCGCAGGCCCCCACTCATGTCCCCCTCATGTCCCCCTGCACACCCACCCCCCAGCAGTGCGGGGCACCTGCCCGCAGGCCCCCACTCATGTCCCCCTGCACCCCCACCAGTGCGGGGCACCTGCCCGCAGGCTCCCACTCATGTCCCACTCACGTCCCTCTGCACTCCCACCCCCCCGCATTACGGGGCACCTGCCAGCAGGCCCCCACTCATGTCCCCCTCATGTCCCCCTGCACCAACCCCCCCAGCAGTGCGGGGCACCTGCCAGCAGGCCCCCACTCATGTCCCCCTCATGTCACCCTGCACCCCCGCCACCCAGCAGTGCGGGGCACCTGCCAGCAGGCCCCCACTCATGTCCCCCTCATGTCCCCCTGCACACCCGCCCCCCAGCAGTGTGGGGCACCTGCCCGCAGGCCCCCACTCATGTCCCCCTCATGTCCCCCTGCACACCCGCCCCCCAGCAGTGCGGGGCACCTGCCAGCAGGCCCCCATTTATGTCCCACACATGTCTCCCTGCACCCCCACCCCCCAGCAGTGGAGGGCACCTGCCCGCAAGCCCCCACTCATGTCCCACTCATGTCCCCCTGCACCCCCACCCCCCAGCATTGCGGGGCACCTGCCAGCAGGCCCCCACTCATGTCCCTCTCATGTCACCCTGCACCCCCACCCCCCAGCAGTGCGGGGCACCTGCCCGCAGGCCCCCACTCATGTCCCACTCATGTCACCCTGCACACCCACCCCTCAGAATTGCGGGGCACCTGCCAGCAGGCCCCCACTCATGTCCCACTCATGTCCCCCTGCACCCCCACCACCCAGCATTGCGGGGCACCTGCCCGCAGGCCCCCACTCATGTCCCCCTCATGTCCCCCTGCACACCCGCCCCCCAGCAGTGCGGGGCACCTGCCAGCAGGCCCCCATTTATGTCCCACAAATGTCCCCCTGCACCCCTGCCCCCCAGCAGTGCGGGGCACCTGCCCGCAGGCCCCCACTCATGTCCCCCTCATGTCCCCTGCACCCCCACCCCCCAGCATTGGGGGGCACCTGCCAGCAGGCCGCCACTCATGTCCCCCTCATGTCCCCCTGCACCCCCGCCCCCCAAGCAGTGCGGGCCACCTGCCAGCAGGCCCCCACGCATGTCCCCCTCATTATCCCCCTGCACCCCCGCCCCCCAGCAGTGCGGGGCACCTGCCAGCAGGCCCCCATTTATGTCCCACACATGTCCCCCTGCACCCCCACCCCCAGCAGTGTGGGGCACCTGCCCGCAAGCCCCCACTCATGTCCCACTCATGTCCCCCTGCTCCCCCACCCCCCAGCATTGCGGGGCACCTGCCAGCAGGCCCCCACTCATGTCCCTCTCATGTCACCCTGCACCCCCACCCCCCAGCAGTGCGGGGCACCTGCCCGCAGGCCCCCACTCATGTCCCACTCATGTCACCCTGCACACCCACCCCTCAGCATTGCGGGCCCCTGCCAGCAGGCCCCCACTCATGTCCCACTCATGTCCCCCTGCACCCCCACCACTCAGCATTGCGGGGCACCTGCCCGCAGGCCCCCACTCATGTCCCCCTCATGTCCCCCTGCACACCCGCCCCCCAGCAGTGCGGGGCACCTGCCAGCAGGCCCCCATTTATGTCCCACAAATGTCCCCCTGCACCCCTGCCCCCCAGCAGTGCGGGGCACCTGCCCGCAGGCCCCCACTCATGTCCCCCTCATGTCCCCTGCACCCCCACCCCCCAGCATTGGGGGGCACCTGCCAGCAGGCCCCCACTCATGTCCCCCTCATGTCCCCCTGCACCCCCGCCCCCCAAGCAGTGCGGGCCACCTGCCAGCAGGCCCCCACGCATGTCCCCCTCATTATCCCCCTGCACCCCAGCCCCCCAGCAGTGCGGGGCACCTGCCCGCAAGTCCCCACTCATGTCCCACTCATGTCCCCCTGCACACCCGCCCCCAGCAGTGCGGGGCACCTGCCGCAGGCCCCCACTCATGTCCCCCTGCACCCCCACCAGTGCGGGGCACCTGCCCGCAGGCTCCCACTCATGTCCCACTCACGTCCCTCTGCACTCCCACCCCCCAGCAAAGCGGAGCACCTGCCAGCAGGCCCCCACTCATGTCCCCCTCATGTCCCCCTGCACCAACCCCCCCAGCAGTGCGGGGCACCTGCCAGCAGGCCCCCACTCATGTCCCCCTCATGTCACCCTGCACCCCCGCCACCCAGCAGTGCGGGGCACCTGCCAGCAGGCCCCCACTCATGTCCCCCTCATGTCCCCCTGCACACCCGCCCCCCAGCAGTGCGGGATACCTGCCCGCAGGCCCCCACTCATGTCCCCCTCATGTCCCCCTGCACACCCGCCCCCCAGCAGTGCGGGGCACCTGCCAGCAGGCCCCCATTTATGTCCCACACATGTCCCCCTGCACCCCCACCCCCAGCAGTGTGGGGCACCTGCCCGCAAGCCCCCACTCATGTCCCACTCATGTCCCCCTGCTCCCCCACCCCCCAGCATTGCGGGGCACCTGCCAGCAGGCCCCCACTCATGTCCCTCTCATGTCACCCTGCACCCCCACCCCCCAGCAGTGCGGGGCACCTGCCCGCAGGCCCCCACTCATGTCCCACTCATGTCACCCTGCACACCCACCCCTCAGCATTGCGGGCCCCTGCCAGCAGGCCCCCACTCATGTCCCACTCATGTCCCCCTGCACCCCCACCACTCAGCATTGCGGGGCACCTGCCCGCAGGCCCCCACTCATGTCCCCCTCATGTCCCCCTGCACACCCGCCCCCCAGCAGTGCGGGGCACCTGCCAGCAGGCCCCCATTTATGTCCCACAAATGTCCCCCTGCACCCCTGCCCCCCAGCAGTGCGGGGCACCTGCCCGCAGGCCCCCACTCATGTCCCCCTCATGTCCCCTGCACCCCCACCCCCCAGCATTGGGGGGCACCTGCCAGCAGGCCCCCACTCATGTCCCCCTCATGTCCCCCTGCACCCCCGCCCCCCAAGCAGTGCGGGCCACCTGCCAGCAGGCCCCCACGCATGTCCCCCTCATTATCCCCCTGCACCCCCGCCCCCCAGCAGTGCGGGGCACCTGCCCGCAAGTCCCCACTCATGTCCCACTCATGTCCCCCTGCACACCCGCCCCCAGCAGTGCGGGGCACCTGCCCGCAGGCCCCCACTCATGTCCCCCTGCACCCCCACCAGTGCGGGGCACCTGCCCGCAGGCTCCCACTCATGTCCCACTCACGTCCCTCTGCACTCCCACCCCCCAGCAAAGCGGGGCACCTGCCAGCAGGCCCCCACTCATGTCCCCCTCATGTCCCCCTGCACCAACCCCCCCAGCAGTGCGGGGCACCTGCCAGCAGGCCCCCACTCATGTCCCCCTCATGTCACCCTGCACCCCCGCCACCCAGCAGTGCGGGGCACCTGCCAGCAGGCCCCCACTCATGTCCCCCTCATGTCCCCCTGCACACCCGCCCCCCAGCAGTGCGGGGTACCTGCCCGCAGGCCCCCACTCATGTCCCCCTCATGTCCCCCTGCACACCCGCCCCCCAGCAGTGCGGGGCACCTGCCAGCAGGCCCCCATTTATGTCCCACACATGTCCCCCTGCACCCCCACCCCCCAGCAGTGCGGGGCACCTGCCCGCAAGCCCCCACTCATGTCCCACTCATGTCCCCCTGCTCCCCCACCCCCCAGCATTGCGGGGCACCTGCCAGCAGGCCCCCACTCATGTCCCTCTCATGTCACCCTGCACCCCCACCCCCCAGCAGTGCGGGGCACCTGCCCGCAGGCCCCCACTCATGTCCCACTCATGTCACCCTGCACACCCACCCCTCAGCATTGCGGGCCCCTGCCAGCAGGCCCCCACTCATGTCCCACTCATGTCCCCCTGCACCCCCACCACTCAGCATTGCGGGGCACCTGCCCGCAGGCCCCCACTCATGTCCCCCTCATGTCCCCCTGCACACCCGCCCCCCAGCAGTGCGGGGCACCTGCCAGCAGGCCCCCATTTATGTCCCACAAATGTCCCCCTGCACCCCTGCCCCCCAGCAGTGCGGGGCACCTGCCCGCAGGCCCCCACTCATGTCCCCCTCATGTCCCCTGCAACCCCACCCCCCAGCATTGCGGGGCACCTGCCAGCAGGCCCCCACTCATGTCCCCCTCATGTCCCCCTGCACCCCCGCCCCCCAAGCAGTGCGGGCCACCTGCCAGCAGGCCCCCACGCATGTCCCCCTCATTATCCCCCTGCACCCCCGCCCCCCAGCAGTGCGGGGCACCTGCCCGCAAGTCCCCACTCATGTCCCACTCATGTCCCCCTGCACCCCCACCCCCCAGCATTGCGGGGCACCTGCCAGCAGGCCCCCACTCATGTCCCCCTCATGTCCCCCTGCACCCCCACCCCCCAGCAGTGCGGGGCACCTGCCTGCAGGCCCCCACTCATGTCCCACTCATGTCCCCCTGTACCCCCACCCCCCAGCAGTGCGGGGCACCTGCCAGCAGGCCCCCACTCATGTCCCACTCATGTCCAGCTGCACCCCCACCCCCCAGCATTGCGGGGCACCTGCCAGCAGGCCCCCACTCATGTCCCACTCATGTCCCCCTGCACCCGACCCCCCAGCATTGCGGGGCACCTGCCAGCAGACCCCCCTCATGTCCCACTCATGTCCACCTGCACACCCACCCCCCAGCAGTGCGGGGCACCTGCCCGCAGGCCCCCACTCATGTCCCCCTCATGTCCCCCTGCACCCCCACCCCCCAGCAGTGCGGGGCACCTGCCCGCAGGCCCCCACTCATGTCCCCCTCATGTCCCCCTGCACACCCACCCCCCAGCAGTGCGGGGCACCTGCCCGCAGGCCCCCACTCATGTCCCCCTGCACCCCCACCCCCCAGCAGTGCGGGGCACCTGCCCGCAGGCCCCCACTCATGTCCCACTCATGTCCCCCTGCACCCCCACCCCCCAGCATTGCGGGGCACCTGCCAGCAGGCCCCCACTCATGTACCCCTCATGTCCCCCTGCACCCCCACCCCCCCCAGCAGTGCGGGGCACCTGCCAGCAGGCCCCCACTCATGTCCCCCACATGTCCCCCTGCACCCCCACCCCCAGCATTGCGGAGCAGCTGCCCGCAGGCCCCCACTCATGTCCCACTCATGTCCCCCTACACCCCTACCCCCCAGCATTGTGGGGCACCTGCCAGCAGGCCCCCACTCATGTCCCCCTGCTCACCCACCCCCAGCAGTGCAGGGCACCTGCCCGCAGGCCCCCACTCATGTCCCACTCATGTCTCCCTGTATCCCCACCCCCCAGCATTGTAGGGCACCTGCCAGCAGGCCCCCACTCATGTCCCACTCATGTGCAGCTGCACCCCCACCCCCCAACAGTGCAGGGCACCTGCCAGCAGGCCCCCACTCATGTCCCCCTGCACCCCCACCCCCCAGCATTGCGGGGCACCTGCCAGCAGGCCCCCCTCATGTCCCACTCATGTCCCCCTGCACACCCACCCCCCAGCAGTGCGGGGCACCTGCCCGCAGGCCCCCACTCATGTCACCCTCATGTCCCCCTGCACCCCCACCCCCCAGCAGTGCGGGGCACCTGCCCGCAGGCCCCCACTCATGTCCCCCTCATGTCCCCCTGCACACACACCCCCCAGCAGTGCGGGGCACCTGCCCGCAGGCCCCCACTCATGTCCCCCTGCACCCCCACCCCCCAGCAATGCAGGGCACCTGCCCGCAGGCCCCCACTCATGTCCCACTCATGTCCCCCTGCACCCCCACCCCCCAGCATTGCGGGGCACCTGCCAGCAGGCCCCCACTCATGTACCCCTCATGTCCCCCTGCACCCCCACCCCCCAGCAGTGCGGGGCACCTGCCAGCAGGCCCCCACTCATGTCCCCCTCATGTCCCCCTGCACCCCCACCCCCCAGCAGTGCGGGGCACCTGCCCGCAGGCCCCCACTCATGTCCCACTCATGTCCCCCTACACCCCCACCCCCCAGCATTGTGGGGCACCTGCCAGCAGGCCCCCACTCATGTCCCCCTGCACCCCCACCCCCCAGCAGTGCAGGGCACCTGCCCGCAGGCCCCCACACATGTCCCACTCATGTCTCCCTGTACCCCCACCCCCCAGCATTGTGGGGCACCTGCCAGCAGGCCCCCACTCATGTCCCCCTGCACCCCCACCCCCCAACAGTGCAGGGCACCTGCCAGCAGGCCCCCACTCATGTCCCACTTATGTCCCCCTGCACCCCCACCACCCAGCAGTGCGGGGCACCTGCCCGCAGGCCCCCACTCATGTCCCCCTCATGTCCCCCTGCACCCCACCCCCCAGCAGTGCGGGACACCTGCCCGCAGGCCCCCACTCATGTCCCACTCATGTCCCCCTGCACTCCCACCACCCAGCATTGCGGGGCACCTGCCAGCAGGCCCCCACTCATGTCCCCCTCATGTCCCCCTGCACCCCCACCCCCCAGCAGTGCGAGGCACCTGCCAGCAGGCCCCCACTCATGTCCCCCTCATGTCCCCCTACACCCCTACCCCCCAGCAGTGCGGGGCACCTGCCCGCAGGCCCCCACTCATGTCCCACTCATGTCCCCCTACACCCCCACCCCCCAGCATTGTGGGGCACCTGCCAGCAGGCCCCCACTCATGTCCCCCTGCATCCCCACCCCCCAGCAGTGCAGGGCACCTGCCCGCAGGCCCCCACTCATGTCCCACTCATGTCCCCCTGTACCCCCAGCATTGTGGGGCACCTGCCAGCAGGCCCCCACTCATGTCCCCCTGCATCCCCACCCCCCAACAGTGCAGGGCACCTGCCAGCAGGCCCCCACTCATGTCCCACTTATGTCCCCCTGCACCCCCACCACCCAGCAGTGCGGGGCACCTGCCCGCAGGCCCCCACTCATGTCCCCCTCATGTCCCCCTGCACACCCACCCCCCAGCAGTACGGGGCACCTGCCCGCAGGCCCCCACTCATGTCCCCCTCATGTCCCCCTGCACCCTCACATCCCCAGCAGTGCGGGACACCTGCCCGCAGGCCCCCACTCATGTCCCACTCATGTCCCCCTGCACCCCCACCCCCCAGCATTGCGGGGCACCTGCCAGCAGGCCCCCACTCATGTCCCCATGCACCCCCATCCCCCAGCATTGCGGGGCACCTGCCAGCAGGCCCCCACTCATGTCCCACTCATGTCCCCATGCACCCCCACCCCCAGCCAACACGTCATCACAATCTAGATCCCTGGCCCTTATGGGTAAAACCCAAAAAAAAACTATAATCCAACAGTCAACTATATACAGATAAACAATCCAGGGTCCATGATCCCAACTGAAGAAATGAAACCTATCTAAAAATACTACCTATTAAAAAAACTTTATACAAAAATGTGGTCCATTGTCCAAAAGGTCCAAAATAAATAAAAAAGCAAAGGAAACCTAACACTAACTACATAACTATTTACAAAGGCAGCAGGCTAGTCCGACGGCTCACTGGGTGATGTCATGGGCCAGGGCATCATCGAACTCCTGTTCAATGGCTTGGAGGCTTGCATGTTCCCTTGCCCCGAGATCTCACAGGGATAATGCAGTGTCCAGCTCCAACTCACTGCGAATACCCTCGAGGCAGTTAGCCCGCCTCAGCGCTCTCCGCATGGAGTTCTCCGCCCTGACCATTGTGAGCCGTTCCTCCTCTGCCCGCTGCCGCTCCGCACCTATCTGCTGGCCCAACCACTCCCACACGGAAGACACTCCCATTCCAGGGTTCTCCTGCCCTCCGGCCGATGCCTGCCCCCCTGATTTTGATGGCCCTAGCCATGATGCCTTCCACGTCGAGCATGCCACTGCCTCCGACGCAACTGCCTGTGCCAGCACGACGGCATCCAGGCTGATGGAATCCACCAACGCCGTCGTGCACGTGCCCTGCCCGATGATGCCGTCACATCCTCCATCTGCTGGGATCCAGTTGCTGGTGTGTCCACCCCTGCTGGACCTCCGACTCCCAACTGTGGCAGGGATGGGATCCCCACCGAGTTGGCTGCGTTGGTCGGGGCAGGTCCACAGGGGGCACTGGTGGCATCTGGGCCGGAATACGGCATGGAGAACGACTGGCGCATAGCCTCCACAGAGGAGGAGAGGGTCGCCAGAGTGGCCGACACATGTACGAAACCCCCGACCACGGCCACTCCCAACTGGGCCACGTTGGCACGGTGCTCTTCGTGATGACGTACGTGCTCCCCCCGGGAAGCACGCACGTCATCACAAATGACAGCCGTGCACAACGCGACACCAATCAGGACCTTCTCCATACGGTCAGGGGTCCCCTCGTCCGCAGGTGGAGGGGAGTCAGATGACATGGACATCCCCCCTACCTGCGGAAGGGCCTGGGATGGGGCATCCCTGCTGGTGTATGTGGCCATTTTTGATTTTTCTTTTAGTTTAGTTAGGTAAGTTTCTGTTTGATAGTTAGTTTAATTAGGTAATGTAGGTTTTTCATAGTTAGTGTAATTAGTTAATATAGTTTAAAATTGCTTGTCTATTGTGCTTTCATGTGACGGTGCGGTGCTTTGTGGCTTTTGAAAGCATCCACTATCTGTTCCAGCTGGGCCGTTCATGGTTGTCTTGTGTATGTGTTTGCTGCTTGGGTCCTTGTCTCACATATGCCACTCCTGCCTCCCTTATCCATGGGCTTGCAAGGATGGTTCGGTGTAACAGCCTATTACACAAGGGCTTTGGACTGTCATATCTGTGGCATGTCTGGTGCTGTGTAACTTGTGTTAACACCCCTAGTGGGGATGATTGTGGTGTTATTGACCACTGTTCTGCTTTTGCTAGATGGGGTGTTTCATGATTAATGTGTACATTCATTGCTATACATTGTGTAGTATGTTTCTTATCTTTACTGTACACGTGCTTGTTGCAATTCATGCCGTAGATAGTGTGTTCCACACTTTGGATGTGAAAGACGGACTGATGGTGTGATTTCTGATGTACGTCTCTGACATGGTCCAGTAATGAGATGCCTGAAGAGACACACACAGATGACTTTAAAGCATTAATGATGTGTTTCATGCCCTTTCTGCAGGGGGATGAGCCTCCAGACCACCTTTGCCAGCAGACATAGCCCATTGGACGTCTGGATTCTGGACACGTTTGTTGGTGCCCACATGCACATGTGTGCGCAAGCAGAGGCACAGGGATTGCAGACATACATGCTAGAACTGCTGACATGTTCCATGGAACTCCAGGCAAGATGAGCAGCACAGGGGGGCCACAACACAGCAAAGCTTCCACCAGGCCAGTTGCACATGCAGGCTTAGTAGCAGCACTGAGGGTGAGCTTGGACGAATATTGGTGTTGAAGCACACAATACAGCTCAGATGTGTTGGTGGACTGATGGCTGTTGATTGTAAGGTTGTCTGGGGCACCTGCAGGGGCAGTGGCACATACCCTCCGGTACACCAAGGTCCATTGAGGCACTTGTATCACCCATGTAGCCTTCCGAGACATGGAAAGGAGCAGCTCACAGGGACATACAGCAAGGGACATACTCGGGTGCAGTGCATTTCATTTCCATGTACATTTTGAAACATGCACTGCCTACTTTGTTTCGGTCATGGTGGAACACGACTTGTTCTGAAGTCATGCCTTGCTATATGGGTCTGTCTGTTTACCCAGGGAACAATGCATGTTGTGTGAATTGTGACACATTGGTGTTCCATTTGCCACGCACCCACCGGCGGCTGACTTACTGCATTGACTGTGTATGACCCATCACAGGGGTAATGTTACATATGGGTACGAAGCATCCACACCAGATTGTCTGTTTGTAGAGTAGTTTGTTGCTATGGGGCATATTGGGTGGTGTGTTTTTGTGTTATGGGCACGCACAGATTATTAACTGTGGCTCTCTTTGCAGCATTCAAGTGCTCCTGTAACCGGACCTGAAAGTGCGCAGGCAGGAGACCAGCACTCAAAACCAGAGCTAAGTGTCTTGTTGTTTATCTTTCAAACTGCTCTGCATATGCTTTGCTGGGGGGTGCACTAATGCATGGATGAATGTGTAATTCAATTTGGTATGTTTTTTTTCCCTAATCACCCGGAGTCCTATCCAATTCTAAACCATGTACCCTCTACCCGGTCTTCCTGCTTCCCGTACCTATCCAACCAACGTTCCCTAACCCTCTTTCCCCGCTAGGGTTGCGGATGCCTGTGTAAGCCCCAAGCTTGCAGGCGCCGAAACCCTAGCGGGGGTGGTTGGTTCGTGCCACTCCTAAGCCTGGACTCTGGAAGGCCCTGACAATGATGTACAGGTTTGTTAGGATTGTGTATGTGTTCATGCAGGTAGTACATTTTTGTGCATTCCCTACTTTCACGTGTCATTCTTCCTCCCCTCTCCTGCCACTCAATCCAGTTATCCAGTGTGCCAACACCTGTCCCGACTGCGTATCCCTGACCCTCCTTCCCCACCAGGGTCTCAGAGGCCTGTGTGAGTTTGACCTTGCAGGCCCCCGGGCCACGGTGGGGGTGGTTGGTTCGTGCCACTCCTGCGCCTGTACACGGGAGCTGTGACAGTACACATCCGTTTGTGGTGCATCATTCTATGTTATGTACCACACATGGTTCACATCCTGTTGTGACATTGTTTTACTGTGCTACCTTGGTTGTTCCATCATTGTGATAGTACTTGGCCTTTGTGAGGTACTGCTACTTCAAGTCATCTTCTGGAGGCTGTTCTGGTTCGTTTTTCTGCCTTGGATTTTGTGTTTTTGCAAATGAAGGTGGACTCTGAGGGTGCAGGCACCTTTTTACACACAAGGTGGGAGATGGTGACGAAGGGGAAGGGTGATCCTGTGGCCAGGTGAAATTGAGGGTTGAAGGCTCCATGACCCAGGTGCAGTTGTTCAGTGGGTCATGGTGATTTATAAGGGGGGGGGGGTGTTTTGTTGTTGATAGTTGTCTTGCCCTGCAGTGTGATGGAAACCTGACATTGTAATTGTGGTATCCTATGTACATGATGTGTTCTGCTGATCAATGCCTGTTCATATGTTGTGTTTACCTTTCAGGTGTGAGGGGATAGTTGTGGTTTGACATGCTGGGGTATACACATGGTGAATATTCACATGTGATGTGTAGAGGACACTGATGGTCACTTGATTGCACATGCATATGTTGAGTGCATGTGCTTACTGACCCACACACACACACTATGATGCACTACATGTACAGCCACCCTTGTATATCCACGTGTACACTCTGTTTGTCTTCTGGTGCCCTGCAGCACATGTTCTGTGACCAATTATGGATCCTGTACATGCCTAATTTGCTTTTTGATGTGGTTTGTCGCTTAGATGTGATGCCCAGGGTGTGCATCACACACAATAGCTGTTCACTGTGTTGTGCGCTGAGCAGTGTGTTGCAGGAGTTGGACACAGCACACAGAAACTGCAGTGTTGATTTTGCAATGCACAATGTGCATGTAGACAGGCATTCATTGTTATGTTACGGCTACAACTTTTGTAATGCATTTGGGAATGACTTATTTTGGGTAGGAGGTTGTTGGTCAGTCATTTCATCTGATTCCAGGTCAGGCATCATTGTCTGATGCCAATGTACATTTTTAACATGGCAATGTGTACCTTATTGGTACTGTGTTGGTGTGTGGCTATTGCTTGCCATGTCATGTTGTGGTTTGGGAGGGTTTGAGTGACATAACAGTGATGGTCGTGGCCTGTTTTGCAGGTGTGTGTGATTCACACCTTGCATGTCAGGGTCAGCCGCTTCTTGAAGCAACGAGCTGGGGGTAGATCTCTCACTGCGGCAGGGGCCTCACTCTGGAACAGCCTTCCTGCCTCCCTGGAACTTGAGGAGAACCATCTCCGGTTCCGGAAGCACCTCAAAACCTTCCTCTTTGCTTCTGCTTTCTCTCTCCCTCTCCCTTGCTAAATTCTTCATTGAAACTGCACTGAATCTGCAACTGGGCCACTCTCACCAACATCGGTCCCTGGCCCAGCCACTCTCCACTTGCACTGCCTCCCTGGCAACCCCTGTACTGCGGGACGGTCTCTCTATCCCTACAGCCCCCCCCCCCTTCCCAGCACTTGTCTGCACTTACCTTTGCAGTTGCCACCAGCTGGCCTATTTATTTGTTTTATATTCTACTTACCCTGTACTGCACTCCCCCCTCCCCTTCCGCTTGCACTTTTCCTTTCCCCCTACCCCTGCACTTGCGCAATCTAAATGACACCTGGCCTAGTAGGATTGTTGTCTGTCTTCCCTTGTTCCCCCCTCCCTGCCTCGTTGCACCTTGAAACACTTGTGTATAGGCACATTACAAATGCCATATCATGTCATGTCATGTCATATGTCATATGTGTGCCTTTTGGTCACACAGGATAGCTTGTGTTTAAGTAGCTAGGGATGCAGACAATGTGGCACTTCCATGGCAACAATCTCAGGGTGGTAAGGTTGTGACAGTTGACTGTCTCTTTGTCATCATCGATTGTCACCTGGTATGTGCCAGGCCTGTGTGCACTCCGCAGGGGTGGGAGTTTAGGTGAAAAATGTGGCTACAAGCTGGGTCTGGGCTTCCTCGCCACTTGCCCTGTCCCCTCCCGTGGGCAGCGCCTGTGCCTGTGGTTGGGCATGTGGGGGCACCACCATGTCCACCGGTAAGCCCTGCCGTGTTGCAACATTGTGCAGGACACATGCTGCCACAATGATCCTGCACACTACTGGGGGTGCATAGAGTAGCTGCCCGCCAGAGCGGTCAAGGGAGCGGAAACGTGACTTGAGCACTCCGAATGTGCGCTCCACTATGGCCCTGGTTGCAATATGGGCGCCGTTGTATCTTACCTGGCTTGGTGTGGTGGGGTTCCGGATTGGCATCATCATGTGGTTGCTCAGAGGGTAGGCACTGTCCCCTGGGGAGGTGTAAATGGTTGTGATTATTGGGGTTTGGTTATTTTTGTATGTGTGTGTGACATGCATGCATGTGCAAGGGCATTTGTACTCACCTAGGAGCCTTGTGTCGCAATGCTGCCCAGCTTCCAGGGCCCGGCTCAGGGCGGACATTCTGTATATGAAACTGTCATGGGTGGAGCCAGGGTAGTTTGCATAGACAGAGGTGATGATTCCCTTTGCATCGCATACCACCTGTACATTGATGGAATGCCAGTGCCTGCGGTTTCGGTAGATTTGCTCAGTGGCCCTATGTGGACATAGGGCCACATGGGCGCCATCTATGGCACCGAGCACTTTGGGGAAGTGTGCCATCCTGAAAAAATCCAGGACAACGGCCTGCCTTTCTGCGGGTGTTCTGGGCATGTATATGTGCCTGCGGACTGAGGGGCGCGCTGTCATGATTGCCAGTACCTGGTGTAGGCAGCATGACTGCGTGGCCTGTGAGACCCCCCCCACTATGGCAGTAGTCCGCTGAAATGACCCAGTGGCCAAGAAATGCAGGACATTGAGCACCTTCTCCAAGGGTCTCAATGCTTGGGAGCAAAGGGTGGGGGATGTAAGGTCATCTTCCCACTCCCTGAACAGGTCTAGGATGATATGGGGTGGAAACCCATACCTGCCGTATACCTGGTCGTCAGGCCTCCCAAAAAGGCTTATCTGTGGTGCGAAAATGCATGCCCTGGCTATTCTCCTCCTCCTGCGGTGTCCCACGATCAGTGCTGCGACAAATGGGGCATTCATCGTAGCTGTATATACGTGTTTGTTGTTTGCGCGCACTTTTATACTGTGAGCCGGGACGCTTCCGCCTGCCTTCGTGTGGCGGACGTGTTGACGCCTGTGTGCGTCTTTTGCCGTGCACGGGTTTCCCATATTCGAATCCATGAATACGGGTTGTTCGCGTGCGTGTGGGTGTTCCGTGTAGTTCCCTTCAGTACTTCCTCAGTTATGCCTTCTTTTTCATGCATTATTCCCCATTCCGCGTGTTACGCCCACTGTTCCGCCCACTTTGGTTGTGCGCGCCGCGCTTTGTGCACTTAGCTGTGTGCGTAGCGCACGCCGTTTGGTGGAGTGTGTGCCTGCGTGCGCCATGCAAGGATTTGGCGCACGGACAGTGGGAAACACGTGCAGCATCTTCCTTGAATCGCACGCGTGCGCGTACGCTGGGTTTCTCACGCTTGCGCCAACTTGCGCCTGCTTGCGCTGGGATTTTCGGCGCACGTTTGCTCCATGAATCGACCCCTATGTGTTTTCACCTCCTCTGCAGCCCTAAAAAGATCCTTTTTGGGACTTGTACCACTGTGCAGGAAACTGTCATCCTGCGAGCACCACAACCAAACACAGGGTACTACAGACTCTAGCCCACTGAGGTAAGAGCACAATCATACTAATGGATATTTACACCTTGACAGGACCCATGACCGACCACTAGCCTCATGGCGTCCACCCCGGTTCTTTGTCTTTTTAGGCAGCCAGGTTTCCACACGATCATCATGTCACCGGTATTTGGTTTCCCATGTTTTCCCTGTCTACTGAAGAGAGGGTTTTTTACATGAGAATTTACTGTAGCAAAGGATAGCTTACGGTAAGCCAAACGATGTGTGACCTCTACATTATCTTTTCCTTCTTTTCTGAATCAAAGCATTTACCAAGCGTTTTGCTAATCATGTAGTAGGTATCTGAGATCACATCAGTTCTAATCCACACATCTCATGTCATCCATTTTAGAGACCCCCAGGACATGCCCATACCATCTACTACAAGTCCTGATGAAGGCCTACCAGACATAAGCTCCAACAAGCAGCTTTATCTTGACCCAAAACACAACAGTGTCAACGATTTCTCCACAAATACAGTGCTCACTAATCACACTGATTTATGTTTTTTTTGTTCACCACAAAAATGGTCTGTTCTGTGTTCACATGTCATTTGTAAAGTTCAATATGTCGATCAACAAAAGCAAAACATGTTATATGTTCACCAAAATCCAGTCAAATTGCCTGGGTTATACCTACGTGTAATGTATACAAAATTGTAAATAGTAAAGTGTCTATGGGCGCTGTCACTTCATTTTTGACAAATATGTGCAAAATTTAAAAAAACGCTTTGTCAAGAATCCTACTGACCTTGAAGCAACTTCAAAATAGTGTTCATTCTGTGAAGGAGTATAACAAGAAATGTGTGTGTGATTTCCCACCCTGATTTTTGTGATTATTTAAAACGACCCCAGCAACTCCAGCGACATTTACTATAATGTTAAGAATATATTTGTGAAGATGTTTTGCCTATGATGGGGAGCAGCTTTGGGTTAGCATTGTGGATATTACCTGGTGGGGCATTTGTTAGACTTGGTAAGTAGTATAGTATTCATTTAGAAGCTGTTATATTCCTGGACTGAATCAACATAGAATATAGAACATATAGGTGTATTGGTTTTAGCCATCTTGTGACTCCTGGAGCCTAACCTTGAGCCTAACATTGAGTGGACCATCTCCAAGATTGTGAGCTGAAAATGTCTCAGAAACAACAGCTGCTAATGAGTTTTTCTGTCATGTTTCACAATATGATCTACCCCCTATTAAAGCCTACACCTCGTCACACATTGTTATCCCGGCTTCACCTCTCCTCTGTTTCAGGTATGACTTGTTCAAAAAAGGTCTTTTCAACTTGGGGTCATTCTGCAAATGTGTAGTGATTTTCTAAGCTATTGGATTGAATTGTGGCATAGAGTTTTTGTGTGTGGAATATGTTGACTAAAACCCATGCACACTTATTTAGTTGGATTTAAAAGGGGACATCTCTGTGGTAACATTGTCTCACATTAAAAACATTGGGCAAGCACATCATGGAAATCATGAGGTGGAAACTCATTATTGATAATTGAGACATATCTTTCAATTTACTAATCCTGATGTACTAGATCTGCTCCAACATAAATGTATTTCTAATTCACTAGGCAAAACCCTCTGCATTGTCCACAAGGCTTTCTGGGGCCTGGGTCCAAAATACCTTCAGCTATTCCTCCGCAAATACCTCCCCTCTCGAGCTTTTCGCTCCTCTACCTCCAACTTACTCAGGGTCAGTCGTTTTTCCAAGAAACGAGCTGGGGGTAGATCTCTGTCTTCGGCTGGGGCCTCCCTCTGGAACATCCTCCCTGCCACTCTAAAACTTGAGGAGAACCATCTCCGGTTCCGGAAGCACCTCAAGACCTTCCTCTTTTCTTCTGCCTTCGCTCCCCCTCTCCCCTGCTGATCTGTTCTCTCTTGGCACCGTGCACCTGGCCATTTCCTGTCTTTTGGGCCCAGGTACCTGCTCATCCTGTCACCCTCCCACACTGCCTCAGGGCCACCCCTTGCACTGGGGTCTGTATCTGTACCCATACAGCCCCCCCCCTGTTTCTTCCTGCACTTATCGGACCTATCCTGTCTGCTGCCTTAAACCTAGCACTTGCAAATTGCTGGCTGCATTACCACTGTTTGTTGCCTTTATTATTTATTTTTTGTTATTTATCTGTTTCTCCTCTGCTTCGCACTTTCCACCTCTCCCCCTTCCATGCACTTTTCCCCTCCCCCCTCTCCCATGCACTTGCGCGTTCTCAATGTCACTGGGCATAGTAACATCGCTGTTTTGTTCTCCCCTGTTCCCTTCCCTTGCCTTGTCGCGCTCTGAAACACTTGTGTATGAGCGCAATAGAAATAAAATATCAATCAATCAATCAATTAGGCACAATATTTATGCTATCCTCCCTTAGGGACCAAGAGCAATCTTTATTTGCAGGCTGGTTTTCACTAAGGTTCAGATGAGGGGTTGCAGGAACTCCCTTTTCTTCAGAACTGAAAAGTTAATATAATTCTGCAACTGAGTTACTGGTTTATTTTTAGGAGTAACACACAGCCATTGGTGACCAAATGAGAACATCAGAAAATCCAAGGCTAAACACTTTTATTTTACAACAAGGAGTAGTTGGGCGAATGCAATGGGAGAATGCCTGATCTTTTTAACTGGCCTCAAATTAAGTTCTAAGCAGGATTTATTGTGCGAGTTCAAAATATGCCTGGGCCTCATCACAAGTTTGCCGGTATGCCGCTGGTAAACACGAGGGATACCAGCAAACAGTAATACCATTTCATCCACTTGGTCTGCCGAAATTACCCACAGATTGCAAGGGGCCGGAAGGGTGGAATTTCCCCATTACATGGAGTCACAAGACTCCATGGGTGGAATTGCTGGTATTACCGACACAGGTAATACTTGTGCCGGTAATAGCAGCATTTGTTAGTGGTGGGGTGCCAGAATTACCCGCTGCTATGAGCTGCATGTAAATCCGGCCACATCACCACCAAACTCAGAGTATGCCAGTCCGGTAACATGCCAGTAAAATGAATTACTGGCACGTTAATTCCTGACTGACATGATCATAATAAGACCCTAGTTTTCAAGAGCCAATTTCCCTATCCTAAAACACGATGAATTGTAAAACTCCCAATCCCCTAATCTTCCATAGTCTCTTAGTAGATCTGGGTTATAGCAACCGGTAGGCTAGGAGCAAATACATTCCCCTTGTAGTTGCTGGCCGTGCTTTGATTTGGGCTAACAACATGGCTGGATGTGAACCATTCAGAACTCAACTGCACACTGTATGACAGTGGTAAAACTCTGTAAACAGAATTTGGATTGATATTAACAAAAACATTGTCCTGCTTTGAGTAACATAGTAAAGAAAAGTCTGAATGTATTAAACATACTAATGACTTTTGTGATGTTAGTAAATGTAGAGTGCACAGCACATGTAGCAGGCATCATTTTTAAAAGCAGGCAACCAAAATATCAAAACGTAAACAAAATATTGGGTTCCCCTGTTGCCTATTGAACACCTAAACATTTAAATTTAAGAGCACTAACCTCCTGACACAATCTTTCACTCCTCAAATTCTGATTGTAAAGTAAATGTATAGGCAATCCTGGGAGTTTTCAAAAGCACACAATCCGTGTAGAAAGAAAAACATCACTAAGGGTATCCCATCTATACTCAATGTCAGTGTCTAACAAGCCCCCATAACTAACACATGACATATCTCAGAGTGTACTGTCTTCATCCAAGACATATTTGTTGCCAAAAAGGAAAGATCCTCCCTTACTCCATGTTAGGCAGAATCATATGCAGTACCTTTTGGGAACACTAAACACAATTAAGACTACAAGTGTCAGTACAATTTCACCTTTGGTACAAGCCCGAACTATACAGTAATGCTTTAGCAGTGGCTGGGAAGCCAGACTTATCTCAAGAGTAAGTGAGCAGTAGAAAAGGTTACACAAAGGACAAGCAAATACAGTGATTCAAGCAAACACTTACTCAAGGTTTCTTGGTAAAAGAATATACATTTATTTACACAGTAATTTGGAAAACATTCCACTAGTAAGAGCAGCTCAATATCACAATCTAACATACTACAATACACAACCAATCAGTTTCTGAACAAGTTCAGCTACCCTGAAGTGGGAGCAAAATGGCACTTCTGTTACTTTAGAAAAAGGGATAAAAAGACAAGGTTATAAGAATCAACAGCGCACATACTTTCATAGGCAGGGCAAAGGGTTTCAGTTCACTACAACCAGCAATTCAATTCAATAGGCCTGGGCCAAAGTCAATGGTTCAGCGTCTTGTTTAGGAAAGCACAGATCTGGTAGTAAACGGTTAAGTATTTGCCACGGATCTTAGAAGAATTTGGTCAGGCGAAAAGTAAGATGTTGGTTTAGGAAAGGACAAGTCTTCGAAGTCGGGAAAGTTTCAAAAACTTCCACTTCGGCCAAACAGAGTTCTGCACCGCACTTGCACAGTACCTTGTAAGTGAGGAAAAGGTGCAACTGAGGCAGTTGTTCTTGGCAGTTCCTGCAGATCTCACTGTTCCTGAGCTTCAGTCATGGGGACAAGAAGGAGGGCGTCAGGAGGTTCCTGCACTGCCCAGGGAAGAGGACATAAGGTTGGCAAAACGTCAGTTTAAGTGTGAGTGCCTTAAAAAACACAAGCTGGTTTCCTTCCCCCTGCTATCCGGTGTTCAACGGCACTCTGAAGATAATTCAACCAGGTTGGGGACGGTGTCCAGGTGGATTGCATGTTGGTTGTTCCCACCAAACTCAAGGGAACAAGTTAACCTTGAAGGGATTCTCTGTCGATGGAGTTTCAGGCAATTTGGACCTGCAGCAGGGCTTTCCCGGTGAACCAGAAGTTTCAGCAGTCGTCTTCCTTCAGCTCATCTTCGGTTCCTTTGTTCGAGTGGTCGACTGTGCGTTCCAAGTCCCAGAGACCTGCTTTTAAACAGTTTCCCCCATCCATTCCAGCCTGGCTGTCACTAACACAGCAGGGTGGCTGTCCTTGCAAGACAGCTAGCTGGCCAATCACGCCTGAGTGCATTCAGGTTTTCTAGGAGACTAAGCACAGGGAGTTTCGGACACTTCCCTTACATACTGTCCACCCCAGACACTCAGGCGCCAGAGGAGGGCTTCAGCACTGAAGACTGCCAAAGGCCAACAAACACAAGTGCCAAACCTGGTATGGCATGCAGAGACAAACACAAGAAGGACCTTTCCAGCAAGAAATGGTGAAAAAAGTTGACCGGATTCTGTTTTTACAGATAGGTCTTGGGCGCCATATTGGTAGACATGGCTGACCTGATTTTTAGCTACCGGTGTTCGCGGTCAGGACAAATCAAGGTAGTTAGTTTAAAACCACTGCCAACAGCCATTTCAAGAGGGAAAGGGTAACAGTTGACTGCTACATGAGTGTTTAGACTCAGGGGAAGCTAGGAAACCCCTCCAGCACTCTATAGGAAGATAGTGGATGCTGGGTCTGTAAATTTAAAAAGACTAGTAAAGTCAATTTAACTTTACATGCTCTTGGAGACAGTAGTCAGTCCCACAGAAGGTATTGAAACCTTAGAGAGTCTATAAGACACCCCTTTGCCACTGCACTGAGGGTGCAGTGTGACACACAGACACATATGATGCCAATGGAGTTGTTTTAAAACTCCATATCCAAAGAACACAAAAGTAACACACACATCAACATACATGGAAGAGTGGGCAAAATAAGCTCACACTCTTCCAAGGTAAACACTCAAATCATAGAAATCCAGAAAAGTGGCTGAGGGTCTCAAAATGTAAGTGAAATTAGTGCATTCTTGAGAATTCTCCCTAACACTCACCCCCTCCCCAGACTAAGGGACAGGAGTATTTAATTAACTCCTGGATGAATCTCCTTACTCCTGATGGTCAAACATCCTGGAGAGACCATCATCTTTTTGGTGGTGACACCCAGACCTGTGTTCAATGGTAAAATCAAGCGATGGCAGGCTGATTGAACATCTCAGTAGTTGAGGGTTTTCCCCTTTCATTTGCATCAACCATCTCAAGGGTTGGTGGTCAGTCTGAATCACAGAAGTAGATCCATACAGGTATGGTCTAAACTTCTTCAGTGACCACACAATAGCAAAACATTCTCTTTCAATGGTTGCCCACCTTGTCTCAGGTTCCTTCAGCTTCCTGCTGATGAAGCAAATGGGGTGCTCCCTACCTTTCTCATCCAGCTTTCTCAGAACTGCACCTATACCTGTATTTGAAGCATCTGTCTGCACAATGAAGGTTTGGTTATAGTCAGGAGCTTGTAGGACTGCAACTTGACAAAGGGCTTTATTTAGGCCTTCAAATGCTTGAGTGCACTGCTCATTCCACCTGACTTTCTTAGGCAATTAGGGTGAGGAGACTACATTGGTCAAGGGAGAAGCTATGGTCCCATAGTTCTTTATGATGTTCCGATAGTAACCAGTGAGGACTAAGAAGGCTCTCACCTGGGTTTGAGTAGTAGGGGTGGCCCATTTTTGTACATCTTGTACCTTGCTAAGCAAAGGCCTGATTTCACCTCCTCCTACCTCATGTCCAAGGTAGACCACTTTTCTCTAATCAAATTGACACTTACTTGCCTTTATGGTCAGACGGACCTACAGAAGAGCCTGCAAAACATATCTTAAGTGGTCAACATGTTCTTTCCAAGTAGGGCTGCAATGTCATCCAAGTATGCCATGCAGAAGTCCTACATCCCATTCAGAACTTGATTAACCATCCTTTGGAATGTAGCAGGTGCATCCTTTAGTCCAAAATGCATTACCTTAAACTGGCAGAGTCCTGCTGGGGTTGAGAATGCAGTTTACTCCTTGGCACAAAGCCTGAAGTGAGATCAAATGTACTTAAGTACTTGGCTGAACCAAGTTTGTCCACCAGATCATCTGTCCTTGGTAAAAGGTGGGCATCAGTCTTTGTGACAGCATTAAGAGCTCTATAGTCCACACAGAATCTCAACTCCTTGGATTCTGACTTTGGTTCTAGTATAACTGGACTAGACCATGGACTTGTAGATGGCTCTATTACCCCGAGATCAAGCATTTTCCTGACCTCCTCCTTTATGTGGGTTCTTACATGGTCTGACGTCCTGTAACCTCTGCCTTTAAAAGGTAGTCACCAGTGAGAATATCATGTTGGGCCCAAGGGGTCAAGCCTGATGATGGTGAAAACAGGGAGGAAAACTGATTTAACTGACACTGGCACTCCTCCTTTTGTTCAGGTGTCAGATTAGAAGAGAGATTGACTCCTTCTATTTTCTCATCTAAAGGTTGGCCTCTGAGTAGGTCAGGTAGAGGTTCACTCTCCTCCTCGTGAGCTGAAGCTAGAAGCAAACCTTCCACTTCTGGTCTTGCGACATAAGCTTTTAGACGGTTGGTGAGAAAGACTCTGGTAGCCTCCTTATGATTGCCTAAGACCACCAGATATTTGACCTCTCCAAGTTTTCCCACAACCTTGTCAGGTCCTCTCTATTTGTCCTGTAAGGCCCTCTGCCTTGTAGGAACCATAACTAAAACGTGCTGGTCTTGATTAAACTCAACCATGTTGGCCTTCTGGTCATGCCAATGATTGACCAGAGCCTGACCTGCTTTTAAGTTATCTGATGCTTCTGCCACCATGTGTGACATTCTCCGTCGGAGACCTAGCACATAGTCAGTGGCTCTCACTGACTTGGGGGAAGGAACACTCTCTAATCCCTCCTTAATTAGGGCCAAGGGGTCTCTAACTGGATGGCCATAGAGAAGCTCAAAGGGGCTAAATCCAACTCCCTCCTGAGGGATTTATCTATAAGCAAATAGAAGGCATGGCAGTAGAAGGTCCCACTTTCTCCTAACGGGTTCATCTAAAGCACCTATCATGTTGTTCATTGTATGGTTGAAACTCTCTACCAATCCATTTGTCTGAGGATGGTAGGCAGTTGAGAACTTGCAAGTTACTGCACAGTTTTTCCACAAGGCCTGCATGTAGTAGGATATAAAATTAGATCCCCTGTCAGAGATAACTTCCTTAGGAAAACATACCCTGGTAAAAATACAAAGTAAGGCCTTAGCAACAGCCAGAGCTGTAACAGTCCTCATAGGTATGACTTCAGGATATCTAGTAGCATGGTCTACTACAACCAGGATAAATCTGCTGGCTGAAGATGTTGGAGGGTCTAACAGAACAACAATGTCGATTCCTACCCTCTCGAAAGGGACTCCCACCACTGGAGAGGCACCAATGGTGCCACTTTCTTGGCTCCACTCTATCCAGAGGTTTGGCAAGTGTGACAGCTCCTACAGAATTTATCTACAGCAGACTCTAAATTATGCCAGTGTAAATATAAAGAGAGCCTTTCCTTAGTCTTCTTGACACTCAAGTGACCAGCCAAAGGTATCTCATGGGCTAACTGTTGGAACTGGAGTCTGCTTTCTAGAGGCACTATAAGTCTTCTGTAGTCCCCTGGGATAGACTCAGTTGGTTCAATGTAGAAGATGCCATCTTCTAAGTACAACCTATGCTTCAGTGGCTGTTGCCCATCCAGCTGGGAAGCTGCCTGATGGCAAAGACCTTCAAGAGTAGGATACTCTCTTTGACCTCTGCTGAAGTCTGCCCTACAGGGTCCACCTTCTGCCAGCAAAGACTGCAGTTCAGGATGGTCAGCAGGCTCCAGATCTCCAACAGGATCAAGGTCCTCTTCCAGCTCTGATTCCTCAGCAGCTGATTCAACCACACAAGGTTGTTCCACACACACAGCCTCAGCTGGTGGAGGAGTCACAGGTGTGACTTTGGACAGTCCTCTCGGGGATGTCCTTGTTGGTAACACAGGAGTGCTGGCTTGTTTCTTCCTGGAGGTTTTAGGTTTCCCATTTTCCTCTTTCTTTTTTTGAAATTACAGTCAGTAAGTCCTGTGGACTGGGAGTTATAGTTTCCTCTATAATCTCCTCTTGAGAACATTTTAAGGTACTCACTCTGGCCTTCCTAGTCTGCTCCTGTTTACTTATGCTGGAAGGCCGGGGGGTGCTTGATACAACTCCAAGAGTTTTTAAGTCATTCCCCAACAGGGCTCTCTCAGGTACTTCACTCTGCACTTACAGGTATCTTGACAGTCATGTCATTGCACTGGATGAGAGCTGGTAACTGTAGAAGCATTTGGCCAGGGCCTCCAGCAAGCTTAGTTTGGTATTTGGGTGCCTTAGCAACATCCTCTACCTTGAAAAACAATTCATCAACTACAGCAATGCTGGCCCCAGTGTCCCTGATGGCATGGGTCTCCTGACCATTCACAAGAACACTGTCTTTGTAATACTCTTTAGTATTGTCTGGAATGGAATTATAGATATCTAAGTTATGTTGTTCCCGAAGACCCAGGGATACTAAAGAAGCACTGGCTGAGGCGTTCATGGGTTCCTCATCCAGTAAGTGAAAGTTTCCACTTGCCATTGGTACTTCCTCCTCTGGGGAAAAGGTTAAGGAGACAGTGTTGATTCCTGAAGCTTCACCCTTATATCTGGGATCCCCTTTGACATGGTGAGTTGACCCACAAGCATAACATTTTACAAATGTCTTTATGAATGGGGATTTGTTTTGACCTCCTTCTGGTTTGGCACCAGGAGGTACACTAGCCTATTTTGGTTTCCCAGGGGGCTTACACTTGTTATGTTTGTGGCCCTCTTTTGGATTGGAGGTATTAGAATTCTCCTTGTTGTCTTTCTTGTGTTGCTTTCCCTCATCCTTCTGAGTAACCCTAGTGAGTAGCCCTGTTAGCAACCCAGAAGTCAGCAGCCCTTGTTAACATCTTTGGATCAATTTCCTTAGAGTCAGCCAAGTGCTGTCTCAGCAAAGGAGAGCAGGCATCATAAATAGATTCCAACATAAATAGATTTCTCATACCTTCATAAGTGTTAACTCTGCAACCTGTAACCCATCCATCTAAGTTTTTCAAACATTCAGTCACACAGGTAGCCCAAGCAGTACCATCATGCTTTTTGAGGGTGCTAAACCTCTTAAGATATTGGGAAGGGGTCTTCCCAAACCTAGCTATCAAAGCTAGTTTCACACTTTCATACTCATTTCTGTCTATATCCCCCAACTCCATTACCACATCAGTTGCAACACGGGTAGCCTAGAACAAAGCAAAGTAATCAGCTGATTCCCTGTAAGGTCTTGAATCACATGGTTATATTTAAAAGCAGCCAACCAATCCAAAATATCAATCTTAACCTCATATATACTTACTGCATCTTTGGGCATGCAAGGCCTCTTAGGATTGGAAGACCTAGAAGACTCTGGGAGAGAACCAGTTTCAAATGACAACATTTTTGTTTCAAGTGCATGATTCAACTCCATTTCTCTGAGCTTAAGTTCTTGATGTTTGTTGTCAGTTTGGGCTTGGATTCTTTTAAATTCTAACTCAAGTCTCATTTTTTCCAGATATACAAATTCAGGACTTTGGGCCTCGTCACGAGTTTGGCGGTAATCCGGCGGATTTTTCCGTCGATCAGTATTAGCGCTATCGCCAAGCCCCCCAGCGTATAGTCCGCCAGATCACGAGTTTGCGTGCACACTCACAGGGACATGGTGTTAGTGCAAACAGCGCTCAACGTAGAAATTGCCCAAGAACCCGTAAATCCAGCGCATCGTGCGCTTCAGCTGTGTCAATATCGCGAGCTAACAGGGTGCGCTATTAGCACGTGGGAAACGCGTCAACGCCGGAACGGGTAATGAAGAGGTTGCCATTTTGGAAATCACAATCCATTGAATATCACAGCCCCTGCAAGCCATCCACCCCCGGGAGTAGTGAAAAATGTCACAGGAATGCACCAGGGGCAACTTCAGCACTGGACAGAGTCAGTTAACCCAAATTCAGTGACCAGGAGCTGGCCGTACTTGTGGAGGAGGCAGTGACCCACCATGATGAATTACAGCAGCGCAGGACAAGCGGGCAGTGTAGTGCACAGATCTGGCAGGACATCAGGGGACATCAGCCAGAGGGTATCTGCAGTGGGGCACTTGCCACGGGTTGGGGAGGACTGTTGCAAGCGCCTCAATGAATTGCGTGTCAGAGTACATGGCATACTCACACAGCACAGGAGTGCAAGCATGGGCACTTGAGGAGGGCCACCACCCCCACCCGAGCTCATGCCCTGGGAGGAGAATATGACTGTGCTAATCGACATGGGCACAATAGAGGGAGTTGGCAGAGCGGAGGCTGGCACTGGTATCCAGCCGGCTCCAGGTGAGTCCCCTCCAAATGCATGAATCTGAAAGGACCACACATGCAGACCCTGAGTGAATAAATGTGCATGAAATGTGTGTGAGGCACTGCAAACACCCATAACTGAGCCGTTGTACCACTGTACCGTAGTGCCCCCATATACTCCCCTGTATGTGCACTGCATCAATACAAGGAGCAGGGGACAGACATTCATTGCCATGGCACAGCTACGTAGAGTGTGAGTGTGCATGAATAAACCACCAGCACCATGTGCACAGTGCATCCCCATCACGCATGTGATGATGACACACAAACATTTCCATGCAGTGTCCCTCCACACTGACACATGCCACCAATCATGACCTGGGGATTGAACACAATGCAAGTGCTATGCATGATTGGTACTGCCTACAATCCCACTTGATGCCATGAACTTCATGATACTAATGTAGGCCACCCTGAACTCAATCCACAAACTCTGTATCCCACAGGCACACGTCGATCACCATGGGTCAAGGATGACAGTGAGGAGGCCACTGCATCACAGCGCCCGAGGCAGTGCTCCACGACCAGCACCACCACACCACAAAGGGTCGCCCGGAAGCAAACCGACGCCGGACCAACCCCACATCACCACACCGCAGCCCAACCAGACAGTTGCAGCACCCACATGGCCGCAGGGGGTCAGCGCCTACCTCACCCCAACCCATCATGCAGATTCTCGATGCATAGGGAGTCACCTGTGGGACAGAGCCCGATGAGGGACAGAAACCTCCAGCTGCACCACAGCCAGGACTCTTGCATTCACCCAGATGCAGCAACAGCGACACTGAAGGGATGGCCACACCACGGGGGAGCCCAGAGCCAGCCACACAGGTAGCACAAACCCTATGTGTGCATGTGTGTTGTGTCCGCACACCAGAGCCTGATGTTGACACACCATCATATGGCACCCCAGAAGACAGGCATTTGGACCACATCAGCCCCATCCAAGCTGCCAACATGTCCCCATGCAGCCCCCCCAGGCAGCGCACAGCTGCCAGGCGGGTACCCGCCGCACCCGGGGTAACTTTCATCATGGGAGCAGCTGTGATGGGACATCTGGACATAATTGAGGCCCAACAGGCAAAAGTGGAGTCCATGGCCAAAGTGAACAGCCGGCACATCAATGCCATCAGTGGATCCATACGTCATGGCTGCAAGTACATGGCCCGAGACAACGCACGCACCCGGAAAGTGGTAGAGAAATGCACCGCGGCCCTGACAGGTTTCGGCCAAAGGGTATGGGAGTTGTGCGAGGCAGTATCTGCACTTGCAGAGCAGACTAGAGAAACAAAAATCCTTCTCCGCCAGCAGCTGCAGGTCACCGGGTCAGTCCCATCAACCTCCACTACACCCACAGAGGTCCCTGGAGCCTTCACCTATGCGCCGTTCATTGCGACACCTGAGATCCCACACACCAGAGGGGCCAGGACATGGAAAACACCCACGACCATCATAGATGGACATGGCATTGTTGTGGGTGCCCTGAGAACATGCACCTATCTGCACTGTTGTGTGGAGTTAACTGGGGGAGGGGGATTGTGCGCTGGGTGTTCACTGGGGGGAGGGGGTATTGTGTGCTGGGTGTTCACTGGGGAGAGGGGAGATTGTGTGCTGGGTGTTCAGTGGGGGAGGGGGGATTGTGTGCTGGGAGTTCACTGGGGGGAGGGGGGATTGTGTGCTGGGTGTTCACTGGGCGGAGGGGGGATTGTGTGCTGGGTGTTCACTGGGGGAGGGGGGATTGTCAATCATTTAATAAATAAAGTTCAAAATTCATACATAGCATGGACATTCATGATTGTGATAAAGTGCTCTTTAATGTTCAAGTGACATGTGTAAAATGTAGCCATCACCTGTATCAAAAAGAACATTCTCAATCAAGCCCTGTCTGGCCAACCTCCCCTCCCTCACCCCATTCATGTGTGCACGTGCAACACCTTCTGGCACATCATCATCTTCACTCCCATCCTCAGGTGGCCACACATCAGCATTGGGGGGCAGTGGCACATTCCTGCGACAGCAAATGTTGTGCAGCATGGCACATGTAAGTACGATATTGACAACTTTATCAGGGCATACATCAATGTCCCTCCCGTATGGTCTAGGCACCAGAAGCATGCCTTCAGCAGTCCAAATGCTCTCTCCACGCAGATACGTGTACGTTCATGGGCAATGTTGTATGCCCGCTGAGCTGCAGTGTGTGGATGACTCACAGGGGTCATCAGCCATGTGTACTGGGGATATCCAGAATCACCTGCAGTGGAGAGAATGCAGATATGAGGACAAGGTTGGTTCAGTGGGTGCACAAGGCTCAGTCATCAGTGACATTTGCAGCAGGATCACGTGTGTGTTAAAGAGGTCATGCTATCTTATTGCAACGCTGGCATCCACTCTTTGCCTTCAGGGACATACATGGTGTGAGGTTGCCATGCAGCTGTGTATCTATGTATATGTGAGTTGTTATGTGCATCACGCTCATGTGTTACATGTGGGCTAGTTATCACATGGTCACTTATATTGTGGTGTGTGCTGTGCTAGGGACAGCATTGATTCAATGGAGTACTTACTACTTGCAACACCCCTGTTGCTAAATGTAACAGTACTCTGTCCCTTGTCACTGGAGGAGGGGACCCTTCAATCTGCTTGTGCATGAGACATGTTGTTAGCTCCTGTGTCATTGGCAATCCCTTTGGCTGATGTTACGTTTACTGATTGTCACAATTATGTACAGTTCTCCAGGCATGTGATTGGACAATCAGAGGTCAGTCTTTCTGGGATGTACATTGTTGTGAATCAAATGTAGATGTGCCTACATTCGCGCACCATTGGCAAGACTGTCGGGTGGCCAGGGTGGGATTTCTCTGCTGTGTCAGGGTGGGAAGCAAAACAGCGACACACAGGAGGTTTTGTGATTGTTGGCCTTCCATATGTGACTGTGCTGGCACATGTCTTTGCCATTCAGACTGGGTTTTGACTGCTGTGTTGAACATGTCCAAGGTTTCTCGTGCGAGGTACATGCATGGGAATGTTGCAGTGCTGGTGTTGCCTATGTCTCCTGCTGGCATGCAGGCATTTCACTGTGTATGTCCAGCCCCATCAGATGCCATTTAACATGCATTTCAAACTACATGTGTACTCACCCAGCATCCATGTGTTTGGCCTCAATGCCTTTCCATGTACGCTGGCAGGGTACTGTTGTGCAGGACCATGGAGCCATGGGTGGATCGTGGAAAGTGGGCACAACAGTGGCTGATGGTGAGGTCAGGGCTACATGTTATCTGCACATTCATGGAATGGAAATGTTTACGGTTTTGGTAGGCTGCCTCATGCACCTGGCAGGTACTAGTGCTACATATGTGTAATCCAGGGCTGCTATGACATTCGGGACTTGGGAAATGGCATGGAATTGACCCTTCAGCTGGTTCACCTGTGCCTCTGTGGCTGGCAATGCAATGTGCTCATTCACATGGAGCAGCAGTGCATCCAGCACCTGTCCCAGCATGGCACTGAAGGTGGACTGGGCCATGCCATGCATCATGGCAACGGTGTGTTGGTAGCTGCCAGTCCTGAGGTATTGTAGCACGGACACAAGCTTCACGAGTGGGAGCACTGCAGTCCTGATAGCTAGCTATACGGCTGCCAATGTCAGCCTGGATTGTGTCCAGAAACTGGGTGATGGTTGCCCTGTCCAGCCTATACTCGGTCACCAACTGCCCATCAGTCAGGACCCAGGGTGTTGGCCTGACCCGGGAGATGGCTGGCCGCCTTGCTGGTGCTGCTGTCCTCCTCCTTCTCCTCATCCCCACCACCCCCTGCGCTCCCGGAGCCCTGGCCTGGTTGGCTGGCCTCTGTAGCTCCAGACGCAGCACGTAGATGTCTACATCAAGGCTCCCGGCTCCAAATGGCAGCATGGTGTTTGAAAGTGTGTGTTGTACATGGGTGGGTCCTTTGTAGGCCTCTGATTTGCATTGGTTTCACCTGGGCCCTTATTGCTGTCTCCTCCATGCTCCTGCTGGTCTAATGGTGTTGGGGAGGGTGTGTTGTGCATGGGTGGGTCCTTGGTAGGCCTCTGATTTGCATTGGCTTCACTTGGGCCCTTATTGTTGTGTCCTGTATTCTTTTACCTCCAGCATTTGGCTAGGGGTATTTTCAGCAAATTTACCGCCGCTTTTCTGGTGATAATAACACCTACGCCGGACTTGTGATTGCTCTGTAAAAGCGCAAATGGATACTGGCGCTTTTACAGCCGGCGCTATTACAGCTGGCTGTAATAGCGCCGGCTATAATAGCGCCAGCGGTATTTGTACTCATGATCCGGTGGACCCTTAAATGCGGCGCTAATAGCATTACCGCCGGATTTAAGGGTTACCGCCAAACTCGTGATGAGGCCCTTGGTGTTGGACCTGATGGGGTCCCTGTGGTCAAAAGTTGAGGCCTATGAGCAGGTAGAGGTAAAGCAGCGCCTACATTTTGAGACTCTTCTGCCTCAGCTGCCTCATATAACTCATCAACTCAACTGAGTTTGGCTCAGAAATATTATCATCCTCATCAACATTTTCCACATTTGCTGTAGGGGTAGGTGTTTCATACCCACTCCTCGGACTTTGGTATTCCAACAGTTTTTCTATCAATTTAACCTTTTTGCCTTTTACAGTGAGATTCCTAGCTTTACACATTTCTCTCAATTGATCAACTGTTAAAGTGACTAGGGTCTCCTGTCTGTAGCTATCCATATCAGACATGATAAAACAATTGCTTCTCTAGTGGTGCTTTGCCTTTTGAAGTTTATTTGAACAAAGGTAAGAGTAGCACTCTAAGTGTAACAAGTATACTTTATCCTCACCACTGTACACCAGTGTTAGGAAGAATAATATGCAGTACCCTTTGGGAACACTACACACAATTAAGGCTACAAGTGTCAGTACAATTTCACCTTTTGTACAAGCCCATACTACACAATAATGTGGTAGCAGTGGGCGAGCAGCCAGACTTATCTCAAGAGTAAAATGAGCAGTAGAACAGGTTACACAAAGGACTAGCAAATACAGTGATTCAAACATACACTTACTCAAGGTTTCTTGGTAAAACAATATACATTTGTTTACACAGTCATGTGGAAAACATTCCACTAGTAAGAACAGCTTAATATCACAATCTAATATACTACAATACACAACTAATCAGTTTCTGAACAAGTTCAGCTACCCTGAAGTGGGAGCAAAATGGCACTTCAGGTAATTTAAAAAAAGGGATAAAAAGACAAGTTTATAAGAATCAACAACACAAATACTTTTATAGGCAGTGCAAAGGATTTCAGTTCACTACAACCAGCAATTCAATTCAATAGGCCTGGGCCAAAGTCAATGGTTCAGAGTCTTGTATAGAAAAGCACAGTTCTGGTAGTAAACGGTTATGTCTTTGCCATGGATCTTAGAATAATTTGGTCATATGAAATGTTAGATGTTGGTTTAGGGAAGGACAAGCCTTCGAAGTCGGGAAAGTTTCACAAACTTCCACCGCGGCCGAATGGAGTTCTGCACCGCACTTGCACAGTACCTTGTAAGTGAAGAAAAGCTGCAGCTGAGGCAGTTGTTCCTGGCAGTTCCTGCAGATCTCGCTGTTCCTAAGCTTCAGTCGTGGGGACAAGAAAGAGGACATCGGGAGGTTCCTGCACTGCCCAGGGAAGAGGCCACAAGCTTGGCAAAACATTGGTTTAGGTTGTGAGTGCCTTAAAGATCACAAGCTGGTTTCCATCCCCCTGGCTATCTAGTTTTCATGCACTCCGAAGAAAATTCGACCAAGTTGGGGACTGTGTCCAGGTGGCTTGCGAGTTGGATGTTCCCACCAAACTCAAGGGTAGAAGTTAACCTTGAAGGGCTTCTCTGTCGATGGAGTGTCTGGCAATTCGGATCTGCAGCAGGGCTACACCAGTGGACCAGGAGTTGCAGCAGTCGTCTTCCTTCAGCTCGTCTTCGTTTCTTTTGTTCCAATGGTCGACTCTATGTTCCAAGTTCCAGAGACCTGCTTTTAAACAGTTTTCCCCTGTTCATTCCAGCCTGGCTGTCACTCACACAGCAGGGTGGCTGTCCTTGCCAGACAGCCAGTCGGCAAATCACGCCAGAGTGCATTCAGGTCTCCTAAGCACAGGGAGTTTTGGGCACCTTCCTCTCATCCTGTCCACCCCAGACACTTAGGCGCTAGATGGGGGCTTCAGCACTGAGCCCACCAAAGGCCAACAAACAAAGGGACCAAACCTGGTTTTGCGCAGAGAGACAAACACAAGAAGGAGTCTGTTTTTACAGATGGGTCTTGGGCGTCATATTGGAAAACATGGCTGACCCGATTTTTAGCTACTGTTGTTCGCGGTCGGGAAAAATCATGGTAGTTTTTTTAAAACCACTGCCACCAGCCTTTACAAGTGGGAAATGGTAACATTTGACTGTTAAATGAATGTTTAGACTCAGGGGAAGCTAAGCAAACCCTCCAGCACTCTATAGGAAGATAGTGGGTGTTGGGTCTGTAAATTTAAAAGACTAGTAAAGTCAATTTAACTTTACATGCTCTGGGACACAGTAGTCAGTCCCAGAGAAGGTATTGAAACCTTGGGGAGTCTGAAAGAAACACCTGTGCCACTGCACTTAGGGTGTTGTGTGACACACAGAAAAAAGATGATGCCTATGGAGTTGTTTTAAAACTCCATATCCAAAGAACACTAAAGTAAAACATACATCAAAATACATGGAATAGTGGGAAAAAAAGCTCAACTCTTCCCAGGTAAACAATCAAGTCCTAAAAATCCAGCAAGTGTCTGGCGGTCTCAAAAGGTAAGGGAAATCATCACATTCTTGAGAATTCTCCCTAACAATCCAACATCATGTAGACAATTTAAGACTTTAAATATTACAGAAGGTAGTTAGAAATTCTATCAACAGTTTTCAATTACAAAAATATGAATTTAATCAAAGAATCTTGGCTCTAAAAAACAAAAAATATTTTTTTGTTGGTACAATGAATCAATTATAAAACATAATAAAAAACAAAGTTAATAGTGACAAAATCTTCTCAAAACTTTAGGATAGTGTTAGATCTATAACACAATTCATTCTTGACAACTTGTGAAGCATGTGCTATCTTTCGGTTGTCAAACTCGATGGTGGTGTCCACTGTTTATCTCTAGTAGAACATTATATTAGAGCATAAAACTCAAAATGTTTCAGTTCTTTTTCGTAAGTCTCAGAACATTCATCAGGAGGTGTGTCACATTGGTATTAGTTATCATAAAACATACAATTCTCTACTTTGATTGTTGGCATTTTGTGTAGAGAAAAAAGTCTTTTATTCACTCTATGCGGTGTAACTGTTGAGAGACACAAAAAGAAGAAGGGAAAGCAATAATTGCTCAATTCCTTCAGATATTGTTATTATATCAAAACTCAAGCATTTAGATTAATTACCTACTTGAGTGTGGAGTGAGTCCTGAGTTGATGAAATCCTACATTAATTAGGGATAATCATCTAGGGTCGAAATCGCTTTAGCGCAATAATGACGACTTGAATTTGAAGTAAAAAGGGAGTCTCAACCTTCTGTAAATCAGAATAGCCACCCTCCATTAACTTCTGTCTTTAACCTCAAATTTAAATTGTACCTTTCTCTGGTGTGACTATGCTGTAGCCAAAGATAGATGTCGTAGCAGCTATACAGCTAATTTGCTGTGAAAGTGTCTCCGTCTTCATGTCCGGTGTATCAGTGATTTTAGTCAACACAATGAAACTAAACATACATTATACTATTAGCCATCTATGCCTTTCTCGGTCTTATTAAGACAAATCTGACTTTCCATCTTATTATCAGGATTTACGTCTGGGGTCTGTATAGCTGACAATCCATAACCAGATTTGTCTACGGCATTGGTCAATGTTATCAATGATATCTTGTATCGTCCGGGGTCCCCAAAAGTGTTTTCTCCCGTGTAGCTGATAGTATAGAATAATGATGAATGAATTCTACAGTTAGTGTGGTACCTTAGCGTCTATCAATGCATCTGCATTACTCACGTGTACAAAACACTTGTTTTCTTTATGTATCTTACCTTTCTTATGCCTCTAGTTAAGAGACCATGCATATATCTGGTATCTAGAAGGCTGGTGTATCTGCGGCAAGAATAAACATCTGTTTGTCTTCTTCTGCGTACAACAAACAGCATTCTGCACCCTCTTTGGAAATTAAATCTCCTCTTGAGTCTTTCTTTTCTTTTTAGTCACAAACAATGTTATCCATTTCAGGAGGTATTGCACCTCTTTTTTTCTCCTTTCTTTATTTTTAGTGGCAGGGTGCCATAACTATTCTTATTCTTCAATTATTAAGGCTATCTATCTAGATATGGACTGCGATAGATTTAAAAGTATTTTTTGCATAGATATAATCATCGATAGCTGTCAGCTTCTTACTAAAATATATCAGAGAATATAAGCCTAACATTAGTGCATCCTCTTTGTCGGGATAGTACTCCAAATGTAATCTAGAGTGGTAGGAATACATCTACATGTCTGCTAGAGGGAGAGCTTAATTTGAAATAGGGATACGTCTATGAACCAAAGATACACCCAGAGTGATAGTATCTGCCGCTTAGGGGGATTTTAATATATTAAGCACCAGTGTTTTCATTGTCCAAGATTTTGGACTTGTTTCTATGGGCTTATATTTTATGCCACTCTATTGCTTTATTCAGACCTTCCTTTTCACATTGTGTTTGGAAAATAAGTTTTTGCTCTGTTTCCAAAAGTATTTTCTTCTTAAGGTTGCTATCATTCCCTTTAATGGCCATTAGCACTGCCCATTGAAATTCCTCACATCTGTGTCTCTTTTCAATAAAGTGTTTTACCATTGGGCAAGTATTGTTTTGTTTTTAATACAGTTTCTGTTTTCAATGATGCAGGTCTTAATCTTCAGGATAGTTGTCCCTACATATTTCAGTTGGCAAGGGCACATTATAATATAAATAACATGATCTGTATTGCAATTTGTGAAATTCTTCTGTCTCCGTGGTTTGTCTAAACCAATGTCAATCTCTTTAGATTTAGATGTTAACTTACATATGGTGCAATGTCCACAAGGGTAGTGGCCTGTGATTTCCTCTAGGCCCCACGTTTCAGTGAGGCTTTTTATAGTTAGTTTTGAACGTTTCAGTTTACTGCTGCCAACTTTATTGCCAATTGTTGTACCTTTTTTGTAGGCAAAAAGGCAGCATGGGAGCTTTGTAGCTGATTTCTCAAATATTTTCCATTGTTTTTTGACAATGTTATTAATTGTAAAACTTATATTGGTAAAGGTGTTAACTGCTACTATCCTTTCTTCAGAGGGTTTCTTTATTTTGTCTTCCAATAATGCCTCTCGATTGTTAATATATGTTCGTTTAGCAGCTTTTTTAATAAGATGTTTCTGACATTCTCGCTCCTTCAATTTTTTCTTGAGAGTCTTAGCTTCTAATTCATATGCTTCTTTTTTACTACTATTTCTTTTCAAACGTATCTTTGAGGTGTTTTACATAATGGCTGTGATAGTGGAGAAGGCCGTTCTTACCCATACTCTTATGGTATAGATTAACCAGCAGGTGCCCTTCTTGATGGAAAATAGTAATATCGAGAAAATCAATAGTTTCTTTCTTGATTGTCATTGTAAATTGCAAATGGCGATTCTGTTGGATGAGCCATATCAAAAATTCTGTTGCTTGCTCTTGGGTCCCTTTCCAGATTGCGATTATATCGTCAATATAACATGCTATGATGTGATATGATATGGCATTTGTAACGCGCCTATGCACAAGTGTTTCAAGGCGCGACGAGTCAGGGAGGGGGGAACAAGGGGAGAGAGACAAACGATCCTACAAGGCCAGGTGTCATTCAGATCGCGCAAGTGCATGGGTAGGGGGGACGGGAAAAGTGCAAGGGGGAAAGGGAGAGGGGAAAGTGCAGTACAAAGTGATTAGTAAAATACAAGATAAATAATAAGAGCCAGCTGGTGGCAAGTGCAGGATAAGTGCAGACAAGTGCTGGGAAGGGGGGCTGTAAGGATACAGAGACAGTCCCGCAGTGCAGGGGTTGCCAGGGAGGCAGTGAAGGGGAGAGTGGCTGGGCCAAGGGCCGAGATTGGTGAGTGGCCCAGTTGCTGATTCAGTACAGTTTCAGTGATTTAGCAGGGGAGAGGGGGAGAGAAAGCAGAAGCAAAGAGGAAGGTTTTGAGGTGCTTCCGGAACCGGAGATGGTTCTCCTTAAGTTTCAGGGAGGCAGGAAGTCTTTTCCAGCGGGAGGCCCCTGCTGTGGAGAGAGATCTCCCCCCAACTCGTTGCTTGGAGAAGCGGCTGACCCTGAGGGAGCTGGAGGCGGATGAGCGAAGAGCTCGAGAAGGAAGATATTTAGGAAGAGAGAGTTGAAGGTATTTTGGCCCAAGGCCCCAGAAGGCCTTGTGGACAATGCAGAGGGTTTTGAACTTAATCCTCGCAGCCACAGGGAGCCAGTGTAGTGATTTCAGTTCTGGAGAGATACGGTCCCAGGGCTTGAGGCCAAGGACAAGTCTCGCAGTCCTGTTCTGGATGAGTTGCAGCGGGCGGAGAGTAGAGGCAGGCAGATTTAGATAGAGGCTGTTACAGTAGTCCAGCTTCGAGAGAACCAGGGCTCTGGAGACAGTGAGCTTCTGGGGGAAGGAGAGGAAAGGAAGGATACCTCTGAGGAGGTGCAGCTGGTAGTGTGACTTCTTAGAAACATCAGAAATGTGAGGAGAGAAGGAGAGTGTGGAGTCGAAGATGCCCAACCCGTTAGATATTGTTCAAATGTGTGATGGATATAAATATGTTACTTTTTGAAACATTTTACATATATAATTTGCTACACTCAGAGCCATGGTTGCCCCTTCACTGTTCCTTCTGTTTGCTGATAGAAGTATCCTTGGAATTCAAATAAGTTGCATGTAAGGGAAACTTCTCTGCACCATAGTATAAAAGAAATGGGTACAGGATCTTGCTCTATACGGGTAGGTATGATTTTTTCTATAGTTTCTATAGTTTCCCGTTGAGGAATGTTAGTATATAGGGAAACAATATCTAAACCTATCAGATAGTCCGTTTCCAAATTGTACGGGAGGTGCTCAAATCTTCTGATCACTTCTTTAGTATCTTTAAGATAACATCTCATTTTAACAACCTACTTCTTAAGTTTGTGATCTGCAAAAATTATGAGGGTTTCATGTATAGAGTTAATACCCGCCACTATGAGTCTTCCTGGTGGATTAGTCAGTGACTTATACATTTTAGGAAGACAATAAAAAGTAGGAATGGTGGATTCGGTGTTAATGAGGAACTGATATTCCTATTTACTCAGCCATCCTCTTTCGTGAGCTTTTGTAGCTTTTAATACAATCATGCTCAATAGTTCCTTGGTAGGGTCACTCTCTAATTTTTTGTAGTATTTACTGTTATTGAGTTGAGTGAGGCATTTGTTGATATAATAGATTTCATCAAATATCACAATGTCCCCTGCCTTGTCCGCTCTCTTTATGATAATGGTGTTGTTTCTAGCAAAATAATTCAATGCTTCCATTTCAACTTTACTAAGGTTGTGGAGCATAGGAATAATATTCTTTTTTTCAAGTTTTAAACCTCAGTTAGTACTCTTTTTTCAAAGATCACGGATTCTGGAGAGTGAGTATGACAGAAGGAAGATGGGTCTTTTAGTCCTGTGTGGTTAGTTGTCTGTATCTCAGTGGAGTCTTATGTTTTTTTTAGCAAAAAACTCTTTAAGGTGAATTTTGCGGATTGGCTTGTAAAACTCACTCTGAAATAAGAAAGGGTCATGTTTTTTGGAGATCACAAAACCTAGTCCTTTGTTCAAGACTTGTTTTTCAGTAGGTGTAGGATCATATTTGGAGAGCTTGACTAGAAGTGATTGCCATTCCGCGTTTGACGTTGGTCGCCATTCCAATTCCTCTTGTTGGGGCCTTGGTATGAAGAATTCCTTGAAGAGTTACTTTGTTTGCCTCTTACCCTTTTGTTATTTTGATTACCTCTTCCTCTCATTGAGGTAGAGGTGGAGCTGCCTGCGGTGGTATTATCAGGATCACTACTGTCGTTACTCGAACTGTAGGATGTGGCTCGAAACCGAACTCATCTATTCCGGTTTTGGTGTCCATTAGACTGTTTTATTGTTGGTTTATAGGACTCTTGGGTGTATGGTTATGCTTTTTCATGGCTATATTTAGTTAAGTCTTTTTTGAGGCGCTGACTGCATTCAATGGTATTATTCTGTTTGAAGTATTTAAATTCCTTTTCTATCTCTTCCAGTTGTTTTTTAACATTCTCTAGAAATGTTAATTTCTTAATATCTCTTTATACTTTTTTAAGGTCGAACTCAATTTTTCGCCACTTCTTTTGCTGTGACTATTATTAAAATTAGTCAGTCTTGCCCACATCGATTGGCTATATAGCTCCATTGGAGCTTAAATTTGACATCATTTAGCAAAAGGCGGGGCTCATTATGAACTATGAAGCCTTGTGCAATGCTTTATTTTTTAGATATTCAAGCATTATCACCCCATGTAGTTCTGTTCTAATTAGTCTTTTTTTTAGCTGCATGATCTCATCCCAATCTGTATTCGGGTCTTGATTATCTCCTAGTTCACTATTATTAATAATATTATTAATAATAGAAATAGTGTTCATTAGGGCTACGAAACACAACTGTAAAACAGCACGCTCGGAAAATAAAAGACTAACATAAATTATAGTCTTCTTCCAAATACAGCAAGATTCAGAGGGACCAGCCCCTCTTATTAACAGTGAAAAAATCAGCACCAATGCTTACTGAAATGGACCCGAAGGATCAGTTTTACATTTCACTGGATGAGCCGCGGCAACCAGGGTTTGCCTCTAGTATAGTTTAAAAGGATTGCATGAGTGTCACCTGACGGGGCAGTATGTACAAGGCCCACACCTCTCAAAACGCAAGATGGTCTGACATCTTAGAACAGTGTTACTGTCATTAAAACAATGAAAATTCAATAATGTATCCCTAAAGTTAGCATTAAAATCATCCATATTGATGGCCACACACCGTCTCTGCCTGAAAGACGAAAAAGCAGAGTTACTCTTAGTTGGTTCACCCTCAGTTATAAAAAGACCTGACCCCCCCAATACTCCACCTATAATATTGATGGTCTCCCTATACATGTTTCTCCTTTTGTGAAAACATTAGGCATATATCTGGATGCCTCGCTGTACCTCTCACGACAAGTCAATGCCATAGCCTCATGATCAGCCTATTCCACTAAACTGATCAATGCATCCAGACCGTTTCTCTCCCCATACAGATGTCTCATCATTGTCAGAGCTACTACAGAGTCCAAGCTAGGCTACTGCAATGCCCTCTTTGCGGGCATAACTGATCACAAAATTCGAAAAATGTAGATTATCCAGAACAATGCACTTTGAGCTGCATTGAACATCCTGAAAAAACATCACATCACATCACTGCAGCGAGAAAGAAAGCCCACTGGCTCCCGATTGGGGAACTGATTACCTTCAAGACACTCTCCATTACAAATAGATGCTTGTCTAATGATGCACCACATTAACTATCCCAAAAATTCACCAGAACCAATTCATCCAGACTCACCAGGGAAGCATACTCCAATTCCATCACCCAGCCTAAATTCAAGCGGCCTAAGCCGGTGGATCCAGATTCCCAACTATGGCTGTCAAATATTGTAACCTCCTCCCTCCTACCCTGTGGGCCAAACGCTCATACTGGACCTTCTGGAAGGTGCTAAAACATTGTTGTTCTCCTAACGGCAAACCACAGTGGGCATTCCTTGCCTTTGACATTGTAACCCATAAGTAATGCATACTTTTTTGTTCTGTATCTTGCCATGTACTTGCACCTTGATGCCTCAGGGCTTAGTATGCTCTATAATTGTAAAAATAAATAAATAAATAATTGCCCATGTGTTTATAATGAACAGCGCTGGCTGTTTGCAACAAAGGCATAAGCTTCAAAACAAGTTGTGAATAACTGTAATGCTAATACCTAAATACCACAGTGTTCTTAACAGGGGTGTACACAAACTACAGAAAGCTGGCAGCATTGTACTCCAATGCCTACTAACAAGTATGTCATGGCCCAGACTTGGGTACCCCTTCTAAAAAGTCAGGGCAGCCATAGTCAAAGGCCGGTGACAAGAAAGAACTGTGCAAATCATATTGTGTTTGTTACTAAGCTACAGAAACAATACCTCTACTACACACTGTATTATGGTATGCCAAAGTATGTTAATGCCAAAGGGAATGGGGTGGCATAAATACAGCTAGATGTGCAAAAAAATATTCAGACTTTCACATATTAGATACACTTTCATATTTAGCAATTCAGCTTGAAATCTATATTCATCCCCTTATGGGCCTATGAGGCCACTATAATTCAATATATCTCAAGTTGCAACCAATGTAAAATATTGCCACCCCTAACAAAGACAGTGGGGGTCATTCCGAGGTTGGAGGTAAGGGAAAAATGATGCCGGTAAAGGATTACCGGCATCGCTTACCGCTACGGGCTATTCTGTCCAACCAGACCACTATTTACGGCACCGTAAAGTACGATGCCGTAAATAGCTGTCTAGGGTCACGCGCGCGACACTCCATGCTGATATTAGCGGCATGCCGTAAACCGGAGCTGATCCCAAGTAATGCGGACATGCAAATAACGGCCTCCTGAAGCCCGAAAAGTACCATACCAGCATGGAGTAATTACCGGCCTCTCCGAGAAGGTGTTAAGAACCCTGAGCTGTGTTTCCAAGAGCCACAGGTACACACAATCAGCACAGGTGGAGTCAATGGAGTCTGGCACAGCACAAAAGGAGCACACCCACACACCACATCCCCTCCCAAACCAAGATGATACCAATAGTAGTAGCATTACTGGAGCTGAAGGCCCTGCTTGCAAGGCAGCAGCAACAACAACAACAGCAACAACAACAACCACAGCCCCCACCACAGAGGATACACAAGAGTAGAAGGAGGGTGAGACAGGCCCAGCATGCCCCACCAGTGCAGCCACCGTTACCACGCCGGCAGCCCCCAATCCCTCGCATCAGAGCCACCCCTTCAACCTAACACCAGAGCAGATCCACACCTTGTACCGGCTTGACCGTGACACCATCACCACCATAGTGGACCTGATACACGACGACATAGTGAGCCTCATAGAAATGCACACCGTCATCCCCCTCTACTGAAGGTAGTGTCTGTGCTCCACTTCCTTGCCACAGGCTTCCACCAGCACACAGTGGGGCACAAGCATGGCATATCACAACCCTTATTTTCCCGGACACTTAACCAAGTGCTGGATGCCCTCCTTAAGCACACAAGGGACTACATATCCCCAGCACGGACTCCCCAGGAGATATTCGATACAAAAGTTGCCTTCCATGCACTGGCAGGCATGCAAAATTGTATAGGTGCCCTTGACTGCACCCACATGGAGTTGGTGGTCCCGCATGCCATGGAGGTGACGTATCGCTACCGCAAGCAATACCACTCCATCAACATGCAGATGGTATGCAATGTGAGCAAGATCATCTCAGATTGCTGTGCCCAGTATCCAGGATCAACTCATGACCCTTCGGTCCTGCGGAACTCCAAGCTACCACGCTATATGGAGCGACATGCTGGACGACGTGCTTGGCTGCTTGGTGAGTTGCTTGACTGGGCCATGGCAGTGCATCAGGGTTGTGAGGTGGGTGCCTGCATACTCCACCTGGGTGGAAATGTTGACGCCAGTGCACGATGTGCACCTCACCGAACACTGTGCCCCAGAGCCAGTAAAACAGCACATGACTACCAAATCCCACAGTGATCAACGAAGGCCGACACATAACACTACATGACTAACAGGTAACCAGGCCACATCCCACAACACATGCACCACTCATCGGTGGCCCTCACACACCGTAAGGGCGTCTAGCACCATGCACTGCATATGCACTATGTTGCTGCCTCCAGCATATCACCACACCGGAGAGTCATCTCTGGGAGTGCATTGAACTGAGCCTAACAGGGACACCACAGCGTGGTACGAATATGCTACTGACAACAGCCAACACTCCCTACTAACAAATCTCACAAACACAACACATCAATGATTTCACTCCAACACTGCTGCATGCATATACAATGCACGTGCAACAAGATGTGAGTGCACACCATAACCCATCCTGAGGATGCTACCCACTCCATCATCCCATTGAACAGGACACATAGCGGGGTCAGAAATGGGGCCAATGCATCCAGGGACATGTGTGTATGGGCAGACATTGCCTGCTGCCATGTAAGGCTAGTACAGTTGTCTGCCATAAATGTACAAAAACTTACCTTCATTCCCCTCTCATGCAGGTGATGGTGGCTATCCCTTGAAGCCGTGGCTTATGACCCCTGTCCGAAACCCACATAACAGGCACGAGGAGGACTACAATCGTTCCCATACCCGTACACGTGTGGTGATTGAGCAGACCTTTGGCCTGCTGAAGGCACAATTTCGTTGCCTCAGCCGGTCAGGTGGGGCATTTATCTACAGCCATGAGAAGGTGGCCAAGATCACCGTGGCATTTGTAATGCTGCACAATATGTGCATCCGTCAGAACGTATCCCTGCCCTCTGACATGGAGCTGCTACCACCTGATGATGATGAAGGGGAGGAGGAGGAAGAAGTGGCCGGACAGCATCACGGTGTCGATGCACAGGAGGGACGTGCTGTGCGGCAATCATTGATTGGACAATATTTCTGACACACAAGTCAGCAGAGGGTGTGAGGATTTCAGGACACCGGGCACTGGGTGTGGGGATATATGTACACTATGCACTGTGAAACATTAAATGACACATGCGCAAAGATGAATGTCCACTCTCTTGTTTTTTTGATGAACAACCAGTGTATTGAATTAGTAGGTTCAAATGTGAAAAACAAACCCTCTACCACCCTCCCACTTCCCTCCCCCCACAACTCCCAAACACACCCTCACCCCTCCACCTTCCCCCACAACAACCCCACACCAGTGCCATAAGGACCACATAGGTGACATGTGTATGCCAGCATTGTCACTGTGCGCTCCCAGAGCCAGGGGGAACCATGCCCTGGTGGCGCAATGCACGTTGTGAGCGATGGAGCGGGCTGGTCTGGATGGAGGAGCATTGAGACAGTGTGTCCTCCTGCTGGGGCTGTCGTGCAGGAGGTGCTGCCTCCAGGGCATCTGCAATCCGGCCAAGGACCTCGTAGAGCCAGTTTGTGCTGACTGTGATGACCTCACCCAGTGCCCTAAATTCATTCCGCCACTCCTCCCTGGCCTCCCGATTGTCTCGGATGAAGTCATTTATGAGGCCTGTGAGCTGCTGAGAGCGCTCTGCATCAATGGCTGATGTGGCAGATGTGGTTGGCCCACTGGGAATTGGGCTTGCATGTCTTTCCGGTGCTTCGGTAAGGGAAGTGGATACAGAACTGGCATGTTCCAGTGTAGCTCCATGCCCTGTAAGCCCTGGTGTATCACTCTCACCGGAGTCACTGTATGACACCTGGGGGCTGGTTTGGGCATCAGGGGTGTGGACAATCTCATCAGTGTCCTCCGCAGTTGCTCCGCATATGGATGAGGGGCTGTCGGGAACATCAAGGGGGCCCGTGGCTGCATTCTCCCCAGCCACACTGGACTATTCAGAGTGCGGCGTAATGTTTCACCACCGGCACACAATACTACATTCCATTTTTCTAAAATGTCTATCTTGGAGGTAGAAAAAATGATCCTGTCACTGAAGCCATCGAATTGCAAAGGCGATATTTTCCCAGCACAACTAATAAAAGATGCTGCCAGAGAACGTTCCCCATTCATCACTAAACTGATAAATGCCTCATTTGCTACAGGTACCACACCTGCTAACCTCAAACAATCTTGGGTGTTCTCCCTACTCAAGAAACAGACATTAGATCCTCTTATTCCCACTAATTACCGGCCCATTACTACGGTCCCATTTCTACTAAAAATATTGGATAATGCCGACTATTTCCAAATTCAAAAACACCTTGAACTGCACAAACTCTTAGGTAACAGACAACCTGGTTTCCGTCCACTACACGGAACAGAGACAGCCTTAATCAACCTAAAGTGCCAAATAGACAAGCAGAGAGGCAAAGGTAGGACAGTACTCCTGCTCCTACTTGATATCTCTGCTGCATTTGATCTGGTCAATCACAAGATCCTATGCTGACACCATGATTCTGCGGCCCACTTCTCCATGGGAGCCATCATATGGATTGAGTCCTTCCTGAGTGAGAGATCTATGAGAGTCTTCTCCCCCTCGGCAGCCGCTGACCCAATACCCATCCTATGTGGTGTTCCCCAAGGGTCTTGCGTCTCACCAACCCTCTACAATATCTTCACTAAGCCACTGTTTGATGATCTGGGCCATCTGGGTATCACCTACACTAATTACGCAGTTGATACTCAGATCCTCCTCCTGCTTTCTGGGGATTACAGTACAGACACGGGTTTAGTGAACAAAGTTTACCTTATCATCCAAGCATGGATGGCAACTCATGGCTTGTGCTTGAACGATGATAAGACCAAACTAATAATGTTGGGCTCACAGGCCAACATTAAAAAACTAGGCCAACAATTCTCCTCTTTTAATATTGACGGGAACACCATCAACGTCTCCAAGGAGGTAAAAACCCTTGGATTCTACTTGGACTCCACATTGTCCTTTGATAAACAGGTCAAATCCCTTACCTCCTCCACGGCTTACACCTGCAAGTTACTCAGAGCTGGTAAGCCGTTCCTCTCTGACAATAGCTGCCTGATCCTGGCTAGAGCCCTAAAACTCTCCAGAATTGACTACTGTAATGCCCTATAGAGTGGTGCCAATAAATCTACCATCCAAAAGCTCCAAACACTACAGAACAATGCCCTAAGAGCAGCCCTAGGCATAAATAAGAAAACTCACATCTCCTTCTTGAGACGCCAGCACAAATTGTTATCCACATCCAACAAAATACAACTAAAAACGCTTTACTTGACCTACAAAGCCCTCAATAACGCAGCCCCCAGCTACCATATAGATAAACTCCAGAGAAGAACTTCTCTCATACCTACCAGAACTGGAAATGTTAACTGTCTGACTATACCTAAATATAAGCTCACCACTATTGGGGGTAATAGCTTTACTGTAAAGACAGCTAAATTTTGGAATTCACTGCCTCATGATCTGAGAGCCGACCAAGCCTACCTACATTTCAGAAAAAATTTAATAAAAGACCTCATCACTTCTGACCCCTAGTCTCCCAGTACCCGTTGTGGACCTGCCCACATCTGAAGAGACCTTTTCACCCTGTATTAATAGTGTACTACTGTGTTAACATTTGAAGACTATGTGTAATCTAGTCTACCTGGGAGCCTAAGTGTTATACGCAGGACTTCACTTATGTCATACATATTTTTTGTAAAATGCTTTTTGTTTACTTCTGTAACCACACAGGCCATTCTTAGTCTTTGCCCCCATGTTGTACATTGTGTATATCCTGTAATCATGTAAATACTGTATATCATGTAATCATGTAAATACTGTATCCTGTGCATATTTCGCAACCTTTGTAAGCTTTGCATCTCCATAATGCTGCGCCCTTTTACTTATGAGTCTGGTGCGCTTAACAAATGAATAAACAAACAAATAAACAAGGGTGGGGTAGGGGTGGGGGTTGTGCACCCTCCATGGGCCTTGCTGGAGCCGGTGGTGTGGCTTGTGGTGTCTTCCTGCTTGCAGGTAGACGGCGGGCCCTGACTTGGCCCCTGGAGGTACTGGGCTGGTTGCTTGCCTGGTCCTCACTGTCATGCTCGCTGCCTGTGGGGGTGGAAGAGAGAGACGGCATGAGCGATGATTTGAGAGTCAGCATTTGGACATGACTACAATATCACAATGGGATTCTAGTGGGTTGTCGCCATTTGGGTGGTGAGCGGCACATTGAACTATGCTTGGATGGTAAATGCATGAATATGTCTGGGTCACTCATGTTGGCTGGGTACTGTGCTGGCTCACATGCACACAGTTTACATCAGCTGCCCAGTGTCTGAATGCTCGTGGAGAGTATCCACCATCATCTGGAGCTCATCCGGGCTGAAGCGCTCCTTCCTGAGGTGGGCAGCTCCCTTTTTTGATGCTTTCGGCATTATGCTGGTGTTGCTGGTTGATGTCTATAATCAGTAAATGGCTCTGGGTCCTGTGCTGTGAGGATGGCAATGGATTGTGTTTTTAAAGATGGCCGCTGTGCTCCGTCCTGTTCCTGTGCGATGACGCTGTTTCCGGTTCTGCTATTTAGCGGTGACCGTAAATATCGGTGACCGCTGATTATGGTCACCGCTATTTACGGTCACCGCTATTGCCGCTTTACTCTATGGCGGTAATGTTATGCATGGTGCGCTTGATGCCGGTAAGGGCTTTTTGGGGGCCTTTTGCGGCATGGCGCTAGGTGCATTACCGGCATGGCGCAAAGCTCATGCCTGCAAAGTCGTAATAGGCTGCTTTTAGCGGTCTATTGCCAGCTCGGACACACTATTTGCACCATGCTGGTAATCACCGGTACTTACCTCCAAACTCAGAATGAGGCCCATTATTTTGGTTTTCCTGAAAGTGTAATGGCACAAGAGATTTCGGGTTCTTGTGCCGTACCTGAGATTTATGTTCAGCTTAGTTTGACACATCTAGTAGTGAGTCCAACATAATATAGACCACATGGGCAGTGCAGAGCCTTCACCACATTCATGGAATCACATGTGCTAAAGCTTGAAAGTTTGATTTCCTTACCGTTGCAAGGATGCCTTATACAAGGGCCCCTGATCAAGTTATTACAGTGTTGGCAGTTATAGAAGGGAAAGGTCCATATTCGGCGTGGTCTGGTGGAACCCTCCATCCGATCTGCATAGACCAGTATGTTCCAAATTGATTTAGCAATCCTTGATGTAAATAGCGGAATGTAGAGAGAAAAGATTAGCAGTGGACGTATCATTTTGTAGCACATTGATTCCAATGCATTTTGACAGCTTGCCTGACCTGATTGCTCTGTCTGCAATATGTGTGCACATATACCATATAAGGAATTCCTTTCTTATTATGTTCTGAAGTAACTCATCTTTGCAGACAGTCGCAGCCTTAGCGGCTGCATTCGTCCGTTTTATTATTTTTCATTTAATGTTTTTGGTTTATTTGAACCAAATTAAACCTTTTACACTTAAGAACAAGACAAGAAAAGCACTTCTCAATTACAATTTAAAACCACATAATTAATCATAGTTTCCTAAAAAAAAGATAACACATAAAACCTCCTAATTCACTTTGTGTAATCCATGTATTCCCAAACACTTGCCACCACATTTCTAAGAAAGAAGCACACCTTAAACAAACTTTATACCAGCCAATACTTTTCCCCCATTAAGAACATTTCCCACTGTTCCTCAGTCGTTACTGATTTGGATTGGTCAATAAAGAACTTAGGAAGTGAACAGAGGATACAGAGGGGCAATGTGCTGGTCTTGGAAGCAAAACCACAAAGAGGCTTAGAAACCCAACTCAGGTATTAAGCGAGTTATGAAAAAAAAAACAATTAAATTAAATAAAAAGGTACTAACAAAAACCTTGTTAAAGGGATGTTATGGTTAAGTTGCACTACTAAAAAACCTATGAAATTAATTGGAAAAACATTCCTGCAGGGACGTTATGGTTACAGGTAAAACCGAAAAACCTCAGAAATTCACCAGTTATAGTAAGGTATGCAACCATAACTTGGGCTACCACTGTGCACTGCAAGGACTAACACCCATATAAATGACATCACTAATTTCATTGATGACATCACTGATGACATCACATATCTAGTCCACTTGTTTTTTTTTCACTGAGATATATAGGGCAGGTGTTTTTTTTTCACTAACAGTCAGAATATTAAAATTAAAAAGGTGCTCTATATCTAGGCGTTAACATTGTCATATGTTCTTAAAGTACTTCCCTTAGGGTTTGGTCTCACCTCATGGTGCACATACATGGAGCAATAGGCAGCCCTCAAACACACAATTCATTTGTATAAATCAAGATAAACTTTCATTGCTATTGACTTTTTCTGATGATGCTGTTTAGTTCTTCCTTACTGTAGTTTCCCTGTATGTGCCTGCCTCTGATGTGTATGCCTTGTGGGTCTTCATATGTAATGTTTGTACTAGCATAATTGTGTAGTAAGTCTTGCATTGTTAGCTAGTTATTACATTTTTAACATTACACAATCACACCTTACATCGTGTTACCAACATTAAATGCACAACCCCTTGTAGGAACTTTTCATCAAATTGAATTTCACATGTGATGTCATCAGTGATGTCATCAATGACATTAGTGATGTCAGCTTTGAGGTCATGGGTGAACTGAATAGCCCTGACCCTTTGATGAGCAGCAATTACCCTCGAGATGGATTGAGATGCAGACCTACTCATACATCAATAATGGAGCCGACTCAGGAAGTTGACAAAATGAAGACTGTTTTAATGACAATAATCTAAAACAGGGAGCATACCGAACATCAACACAATTTCTCGATCTTCAAACAATCAGGAATCAAGCCTTTTTGTCTATTTAATATTATGTTCTAATAGATCTTTGACGTCTTCCTTGTTATGTTCATGCCTTCTGAACAGGAGTTTTGTTCTTTCACGTGATATTGTATCCAAAGTCAGTTCACTCTAGTTTTGGTAAGACCTTGGCTTCTTGGCTCGCTCAGACTCACCTTTTGCTAATATTCTTCCTGAAATTCAATTTGTTTTTTACTGTGACACACTGAATTGAGGCCTTTTGCTAATGTCCAACCTGCTATGATACGTTTAGTGAAACATCTAGTGGGAAACCTCCATAATTCTCTCATTCCTTTGTATGTATACATTGGGGCTTGCCGCAGTCTATTTACTATAAGCTTAGAGCTAGCTTCACGATTACTTTGCTGCTTGCATTTCTTCTGGACCTGTACACGTGTAAAATGACTTGATATCTTCATCTGCTTCTGTGGCATAAAATTCTTAACCTTGAGCCCAAGATGTCACTTATTCTTATTGCTTTCTTTATGCCTTATAGAGTATCCACATTCTCTGGTCGTTGCATCTCTTTTATGTACTTCATATTCAGCTCCATGTGACATATACTGGCAATGGTTACTGACACTACCATTCATTCTTGCCATTTATTGGCTCTGCTTCTTCAGGGATTTCATTCAGATGGCTATCATATTTCTTTGTATGCGTATATGGTTTTCTCAATGGGCACATTGGCTCCCAGATTCTCTGAGGTACTGGGCCTTTCACTGGTACTGGACTGAGTCCATACTCTACTCTTTGTCAATACAGTTGTTCTGTATACGTCACATACCCTGGTTTCCAGCATACGGGTGAGAGGCGAGGGTCGATTGAGGTGGGGGTAATTGGCTCCTCCTCTACACTCCCCCCTCTGGGCGATTCAGCAACCACTCCCACATCATCCTTCACATGCAGGCAGCTTGGCTTGAAGAACAACTTCTTTGAGACCCATATCTTTATGACCCCCCTTCAGGCATCCTGCTGTTTTCACATGCTCATCCTCATTCCATGTCATGAGCCGGCACTGTCCACTTGGACTACAGTAGATCCATCATCCCACGATTCTTTAGATACAGAAACTTTGTCCCTCAGGTGTATGGATGACATGACAAACTTCTTTCAGCATGAAAAAAAGTCTGTCTTTACCAGCAACCTTCTCGATCTGTCACTCAAAGGAAAGTTTCATACCACCATCCTGTGGGTAATCCTAGAGTATAGGCTCACTTGAATTGTAATTCCCTCCAAGATCACACTCAAATTTTCAGTGTTTCTAGGATCCCTTATAAATGTGAGCACGTCTGTGTGTCTGCCCACAAGATGTGAGTATTCTTCAAATGAAAGAAAACTCTTCCAACAAGTCTGTGTGCAGCAACAGGTGAAAGGGGCATTTGTGCTATCCCCACTATACTCAGGTAACTGCAAAACTTGTTCAAATCAGCTTCCATTAACCCTTTCAAAGATGGCTTATAAGAGTGTCCTGAACCATGCTACAGTCCAACCAACTCTTTGGAGGTCATTACGAGTTTGGAGGTAGCCATGGCGCTATTAGGGCTCAATGGGAATGAGGAAGGCGCTAATAACGGGCATGCAAATTGCGGGCCCGTTATTAGCTCCAAGGTCCCTTAACGGGTCCCAAAAAGAATGGCTGGTCAGACCAGCCGTTTCTGCTGGGACCCGTTAAGGGACCTCGGAATATGGCGCTAGGGGCTTAACAGCACCGCCATCCTTAAAGGTGTCATTAAGCCCCTACCTCCATACTCGTGATGACCGCTTTGTCTTTCTACTTGTCAGTTTCTGTGTCCTTCTTCCTCATCATAGATCTCGTCTACAGGTGCTGTGGTTCTTCCCCCATGTTTGTACTTGCTTGTCGTTGGGGTGCGCAAGGCAGAGAGGTTTCTCCAGTAAAGATTTTAACATCACCAATGAATGTCTAAGCACGCCTGCCCAGCACTTTCACAGCAGATGGAGTGACGTCTTCCACAATGAACGGACCGTTGACACAGGGTTCATCCCACCTTTTCTTGTATGGTTATGAATTAGGACCTCATCTCCGGTGAATAGTTGGGGAAGACGAAATTCGTGAGATTTATTTGCTGAAGCATCTCCTTCTGTGTTCTGCACTGCCCTGAACCCTTGTCTCTGCAACTGTCCTGAAATGACAGAAATACTGGAAGACATACAGTTCAAATAATCATGCATTTCCTTTTCAAACACATCTGCAGTTGACTCAGCATCACTTCTAACTCTGGATGGAGGCATTAGGGTTGTTCTCATTTGCCTCCCAGTCACAATTTTGTGAGGTCTGAGATGGTGGTCATAACCCGGGTGATTCCTTAAAGCATATAATGACATTGGTAGGCAATGCAACCACCCTTTCTTCAGAGTAAGCTTCAACTTGGCTATCCTTTCCTTAAGCAAGCCCTTGAGCCTCTCACAGATCCCATTTCCTTGCGAATGAAAACGTGTGCTTTGTACCAAGCAAGAAGCTGATCTCCTCAAATGTCTGGTTCACGAAATACAGGCCATTGTCTGATCTTATTACCTCACATACCCCCCATCTAGGAAATACTTCACGCACAAAAAATGTAGCTGCACAGGTGGAATCTGGATGTGTACAGGGACCTGATTAATCCTCCTTGAGAAGGGACACACTACAATAATCATGTATCTATATCCATTACATACTTGAATCATATCAACATAGTCGATATGCAAATGCTGAAAGGGGCTAATCGGTCTCGGAATAACCCCCCTAAATGTGTGCAGTGTATGCCCAGCAACTAATTGTTGGCAGACTATAGAATTTGTCATAAAAAATGCAACATGCTTTAACAGATTAGATACAAACCAATCCTCAGCAATTGTTGCGGCAAGGTTCTCCCTAGTTGTGTGCGCGGGGTAGTGTAGCTGTTCCAGCACCACTCTCAATAAGGCTATATGCATCACCGGTTTACCAGTGCTGTCTTTTCGCCACAATGCTTCAGAGGGATTTAAAAAACACCCTTATCCTGTCCACAAATCTTTCTCATCTTGAGGAGCTTCCCCTGAACCTCCGTAAACTGCATTTTTTACAAATCACTATATTTCAACCACATTCATCAAAACAACCATTTCCTCTTTTATATCAAGTGTTTCAAAGACATTGGGCCTCATTACAACTCTGGCATCAGCCGTGCCCTTATTAAGGGCACGGCTGCCGCCGAAGTTGCATTTTTTCCGGCACCAACAAATGCGCAAGAACCAGGTCATGCTGAGCTTGGCGGACCCAGTAATTGCCCATTTGCGGGTGCCGGAATCAAGGGTCTCCCGATCCCCATCCTGCCCCATAGGTCTAAATGGGGATAGGGAGGTTTGATGCACCAGCACATACAGAGTTGTGCCGGTGCATCCAATGTGCTCTGCTCGCGGGTGCCGTTACACCTGCCAGGAAAAACCTGGCGGGCACCCACGAGCAGAGCACATAGTATGGCAGTCCGGGAACTACGGTAGCAGCATGCTTACCGGTACCATAGTTTCCGGACTGCCATGCTTCTAATGAGGCCCATTATATTTTCTGAACATGCAGCGATTTTCACTTCATTGTCTGCTGCTTGGTTTCCGCGTGAGATTAAGTCTGCCTCTTTAGTATGTGCTGTGCGTTTAACAACTGCGATGGCCACTGGGAGTTGCAGTGCCTTAATAACCCTGTCGAATAAGGGGTCGTGCTGCACTGGCGAGCCATCTGCTCATAGGTGGCCCCTCCTTTTCCAACATGCTAACCCTGTGTGCACTGTTGATGTCACATAGGCGGATTCACTGTACACTGTTACTTCCTGGTCTGCATGATTCTCGAGTGTGACAATCAGCGCCACTAACTCTGCAGCTTGTGCTGAATAGTGAGACGACAGTTATGCACTTACCATTGTCTGAAACTCCCCATTGGCTGTGTATTTTACCACAGTGGCACCCGTAGATCTCTGTCCATCATTTTGATCAATTCTTGAAGAACCTTCAATAGAAACAATTTCTCCACCTGACAAGGCATTTTCTTTTACTCTTGGAATTTCATCATAGAAATCTTCAGAATGTGTACAGTCATGCGAATGCTCATCCTCTACCAGTGGTTCAGCTGGTTTATAGTGATATAATCGAAAACAAAAAGGTTGAAATGTCGAGAAAAAAAAGGTCGAATTTTTTTTTATGACTTTTTTTTTTTCGAAATGGGGGGTTCCCCCCAACCCCCCTTTTTAAAAATGTTTTTAGTTTTGTTTTACCCATTTTTTTTTATTCCCGGACCCCAAAATAATAATAAATATATAATTAAAAAAGAGGAATTCAACTTTTTGTTTTTCGACATTTATTTTTCGACAGTTTTGTCTTTCAACCTTTTTTTTCGATATTTTGACTGCACACCGGTTCAGCTATTTACATGGCAGGATTCACTAATCTGCATCAAACTATTTTGATCATTGGATTCAATATGACTACCTCATAGGCAGAAGCACTTTGAGAAGTAAATGTGCCCTTCGGTTTTTCTAGAAAAGCATATAATGTGTTCTCCTAAAATAACATCATGGAGCATTCCATCACTATACTTGCAGCTTTTCCTATGGTGAACACTGCAAGTGACCTCTCATTACTGGGTCTAAAATCGTACTGTAATATGCAAGGGGCTTGTACCCCAATGTGGTTCTCTGTGGTTCTCTGCGTAAGGACTGCTGTCATAACAGTGCCATCTGTGTGCGAGAATAAAAATAATTCCTCAGCATAATTAGGAATCCCTAAAACTGGAGCTGTGCAAATTGCTCTTCAAATGCTTTCTCCATTCTCACACGATTTTGTGTTGACAGTGCTTTCTTTAAAGCTTGCAGTAAAGGCCTTAAATATGAACTGTAATTAAAGACCCATGCTCTGATGTAATTACATAATCCCAAAAACCTCTGCATGTGTTTTATCGTGAATCAGCAAGTATTATCATTAGCTGAACAGAATCACGTCTGTACTCTTCATCTGAAGTGCTGAAAACTAAAATGTCATTCACGTATTGCAGAACAACACTTTCCAAATCAATATTGCTCAAGTCCATCTACAGGACTCTATTGAAAATCGATGGAGACTCAGAATAAACAAGTGCTTTTCGGTTGTGTTTGTCTGAATGCAAATTACATCAGATACTGTGAATCTTTGTGTAATGGGATTGAGAAAATGCATTTTTGAAATCAATCACAGTGAAATAGCATGCTCCAACAGGTATATTACATAGAATTTTAGACGGGTTAGGAACTAGAGGGAACTCGGCTTCTACAATTTGATTTATCGGCTTTAAATCTTGAATTAGTCTCCAAGATCTCCCCTTCCCTTTTTTCACAGGATTCATTGCATTATTAAATGGTGACTCTGACATTACTAAGATGCCCTGTGCCATCATGGCGGAAATTGTCTTAAAAATAACTTCATCTGCCTCTCAAGACATGGGATGCTGTCGTCCTCGAGGTAAAATTGCTCCTGATTTCAATTTAATCTTCACTTCTCCGACCCCCTTCAACAGGCCTACGTGATAGGGGCCTGTGGTCCAAAATGAAGCTGGCACTTTCACCATATCTTCCTCAAAATACTCGGGCGTTGTGCTGTCATCATTTTCTGAGGTACCTCTCATTTAATTGCATTTACCCAATAAGTAATACTCATCTCAAATATTACTTCGTCATCAGATGGATGATCGCCAAATATGTCCTCATCAGTGGCGTCAGTTAATCTGTAACCTTCTCTGATGGCAATCACTGCACACCATTGTCTACCTTTGTCATTGTTCCCATCAAACAAAGCCATTTCACCTCACACAATGACTGCTTGTAACTCTAAGGGAAACACTTGCCCTTCTTGTTCACACATAGGTATCTTTGGTCTAAACAGAAATTCATCAGGTATTCTCATTGCCTTCTTGCTAGGCCTGACAAATATGCCAACAGAACACATACTCCATAATGAAAAACTTCTGGATCTAAAGGTATTGCTCTCATGGCTACTTGTCCTGCAAATGCTCGGATAATTTCGCTGACATTTACAAAATGCATTTTCCTGGTGTTATTGAGCGTCGTCATTAAATCTCAACCCAATATATTGACAGGTGTCTGCCTTGAATATAGTAGAGGCACCTTCATATCACATTCTCCTATGGAGACTGGTAACTCTTCAGTTAAAGGAGCTCTGCTTGTAGCTCCTGAAAAGCATTAAGTATTCATGGCGGTTAAAAACTTTCCCTCACGTATAAATGAGCATGTTGCACCCACGTATACTAAAAATGAAAACATTTTGCCCCCTGTAGTGAAGTCTATCCTCGGTTCCTCATGAGGATTCAGCGTTACGGATAGGACTGAACACATCAAATCTCCCAGTGAGCTGTCCTATTGCGGGTACAGACTCATTCTGTTACCTGAAAACAGATTCCCTACACTAACAGTGACACTCCCTATATTAGGTGTCGTTATGATATGATATGATATAATATGGCATTTATAACACGCCTATCGACAAGTGTTTCAAGGCACGACGAGGCAAGGGAGTGGAACAAGGGAGGACGGACAACGATCCTACTAGTCCAGGTGTCATTCAGATCGCGCAAGTGCGTGGGAAGGCGGCAGGGACAGTGCAGTACATGGGAATAGATAATAACAATAAGTAAAGTGACGGCCAGCATGTGGCAAATGCATGGGTAAGTGCAGATATCCGCTGTCAAGAGCTGGTAGGGGGACTGTAGGGATACAGAAACAGTCCCCAAGTGCGGGGGTTGCCAGATGGACAGTGCAGGTGTGACGCTGGCAGTGGAGGGACCTGGGTCCGAGATCAGAGGGTGTCCAGGTCGCCAGTGCAGTTCCAGTTACAGCCAGGAGATTAGCATAGGAGAGGAGGAGAAAAGGCAGAAGCAAAGAGAAAGGTTTTGAGGTGATTCTGGAACCGGAGATGGTTCTCCTCAAGTTTAAGGGAGGCAGGGAGGCTGTTCCCAAGGGAGGCACCAGCCAAAGAAAGAGCTCCACCACCAACTCATTGCTTGGAGAAGCGACTGACCCTGAGCGAGTTAGAGGTGGATGAGCGAGGAGCTCGAGAAGGAAGCTACTTAGGAAGAGAGTTGAAGATATTGAGGCCCCAGGCCACAGAAGGCCTTGTGGACGATGCAGAGGGTTTTGAACTTAATCCTCATAGCCACTGGGAGCCAGTGCAGAGATTTCAGTCCGGGAGAGATACAATCCCTGGGCTTGAGGCCAAGGACAAGTCTCACAGTCCTTTTCTGGATAAGTTGCAGAGTGTGTAGAGTAGAAGCAGGCAGATTTAGAAAGAGGCAGTTGCAATAGTCCAGCCTAGAGAAAACCAGAGCTCTGGAGACAGTGAGCTTCTGGGGAAAGGAGAGGAAAGGAAGAATACCTCTGAGGAGGTGCAGCTGGAAGTGTGACTTCTTAGAGATGTCAGAGATGTGAGGAGAGAAGGACAGTGTGGGGTCGAAGATGACTCTGAGGTTTTTAACCTTGCAGGTGGGAGTGGGAAGAGGACCAAGAGAGGCCAGCCAGAGAGCTACAGGAAAGGATGGAAGGGGTGTGCCGATGAGGACAATCTCAGTCTTACTGGCATTAAGGCAGAGGTCATTGGCAGCACACCACTCCTGGATAGCAGACAGACAGTGAGAAATGAGAGAAGGAGAGGAGGAGACAGAGGGTAGCCTGAAATTGAGCTGGGTGTCATCAGCATAGCACTGAAAGTTGGAGTAGAGAGCAGGGATGCGGTGGGCAAGGAGTGCCAGGTATTGCTTGAACAGTCAGGGAGAGAGGTTAGACCCCTGTGGGACACCACAGGTAGAGAAAAAGATAGCAGAGAGGAAGGACCCAAGTTGGACCTGGGAGGGTGGGTCAAAGAGGAAAGATGTCAGCCACGCCAGAGCCTGACCAGTGATACCCAGGTTATAGTCGGTAACTATCCTGTACTTATTTTGCTGCATCTTCATGGGCAAGTGTTGTGACTGCCCTTGTGGTGAGCTACTGCCACCTGCTGAGTCTGAAAGCCTTGCTTCACTCTCGGCGCTTGCTTCTGCTGCATCGTTTGATTCTGAGCAAACCCATCACAATATGCAGGCGGGTTTGTAATCACCCCTCTTGAAAATTGGTCATTTTTCACGAACCCTTGGCTTCTACACATGTGAGCAAAATGCCCTGTCATCCCGCATGTCCAACATATAGGTGGCCTCCTAATTTGCCCATACTGTATGTTCTGACCATCATTCTGCATATTTTGAAACACACCTTGATTGTTCTGAAAGCTTCCCCGATTATTCTGTCAGTTTCCTTGATAATTCTGAAAAACTCTTCCTCGAAATCCACTCCTTCCTTGCAGAATAAACCAATTATTACTCTGGTCAAACTGCCTTTGCTTATTCACCTGTGGCATATTTGCAAGCTGTTGTGCATTCCATTCTGCACTCGTCAACATCGCCCCTTAAATGGCAAATTTAGACAGTTTTTTCTATACTAATTTTGCCTCTTCACCTTTCCAGGCATCGTCTTTTCTGCGATTCTTTTCTTGCAAGAGCCTGCAATAATGTGCAATGGTCAGCTGAATCTCCGACCACGGTATGGCTTCTACACCCCCTAATTGGTTGACCTGCTTCTGTACAGGCTCTGGTTGGCCTTGGAATAATATATGATAGAATTACCTTTATAGATTTTGTCCAAGACTCGTACGTTTCCAAAGCACAGGATTCCTGAACATTTTGAATGGAAATCATCTCCGTCCTTCATCTTTTTCGTCATTGTAGCCTCCATATCGGACGTGTCTGGATACAGCACTCTAAGCACTTTCCAGACTTCCACCCTACAGTTATTGAATGGTGCTCCATCATGAGTAGTGTAGACTATAGTCAAACAAAGGTACCCTGTCCTCGTCCACACTTCATCAACTCTCTCACCAAGTATGGCGATAAGGAGACCTTTAATGTCCCCTATAGCCAACGTGTTTCCTTCCGTCATTTTCTTTAATTCATGCATCCATTTCCCAGCACCAGTAGTTAAACTGGGGAGTTTACACCTTAAATGATCCTTGTACATCTGGGGCCACGTATATACTGTGGTCAGGCTCCTCCATTCTTTAACAAGGGAAACTGTGATGCCCCAAACTCATTTTTATCTCTCATCATTTGTCTGTCCACCGCAGGGACGATATTAACACATCGCCTTCTACCTGGTAGTGATCTTAGTCTGCTCACATAAGGTGGCTATTCTCCCCTTTTACTGTGGAATTGCCCATTGGGTCGATCTGACTGTGTCAGTGGTTCTGGTGCCCTGCTTACAGGTGCATTTAAATCTGACCACTTGACTTCTTTCTCTATTGGAAAACATCCCTCAGGACCGCATGTGTCCCTTCTCTTTTCCCATGGAAGGTGTCTCTGTCTTTGTCTGACATTTCTTGTGCCCAACTCGTACAGCTTCTCTCGTCGTCCTCTTTGCTCAGAGTCAGTCTATCTAGAGACAGCTCTTTTTGCCTCGTACTACATGACGCTCCCTCCATAACATACAACTGAGTACTTTAGAGTCAATCATTTTTCCCTACCCCTTTAATTCTTTAATTCTTTCTGGGTTTTCATTTCATGATATACCTTATTGATCGCTTCCCCAATGCTCCTAGAGTCAAACACGTCTTCTAGATTTACTCTAGACGGACCTGGTAATGACTTGTACTCTGGGAAGAATTCCTCTATGTCATCCCATACTACTTCTGGCACAGGATCTCTTATCTCCGTTTCCAGGCATTCGAGAGTGTGTGCTCTCTGCCTTCTCTTATGTTCCATACCGTCATTGAATTCTGTTTGTTTCCTTGCTTCTTCTCTCACTCTGTCTTATTTTTTTTCTTTATATCCCTTCTCTCATTTGCCCTGTGTATCTCCTCATCCTTCCATCGCTGTAGTCTTTTATCCCTTAATTTCTGTTCCTCTGCTTCTATACTTTTTTGTTCTAACCTTTCCTGCTCATTGGTCACTCTCTGTCTATTATCACATTTTCTTTGCTCTTCTGCTCTCTCTTGTTTTCTTGACTGCTCTTCTTGGTATAACTGCTCTCTTCTTTGCCTATCCTTTCTCTTCACTCCTTCATCCTTCAATCGTTCCTCTCTTTCCTTATCTTTTTTATCTTGTTTGTCTTGATCTTCCTGTTGTCTTACATCCTAAATGCTCCTACAATCGAGTTTTAATAAAATCTGACCAGCCAACCATTTGTTCTGTAAAAGGGCTGTCCTATCAGCCTTATCTCTTTCTCCTATCCATTGTTTTATTTCTCTTCTTATGTCTAGAGATGTATTTGCTCTATCACTTCTTTCCTTATCGCACCTCTCCTTGTCCCTAGGGACCTTAGAGATTACATCTTTCTCAGTATTTTTCTCTGTGCTCTTGGTCCTTGTGGCCAAGGCATAAACATTTTATCTGCGGTTCCTTTAACCCATTCCGCACTGTACTGTTTGAGCTTAGGTGTATGCTTTGGTAACTCTTACAGAGATGCACAAGTGGAGTAATATCCTCCATTCTTGACCCGTTGATTCTTAACTTAGTGTAACACTCGTTTATTTTCAATCACAGATGTAAAAAGTATGTTTCATAAAAATAATATAACATGAGCGAGCACCACTCCTCGCAAGCTCCAATCCCACTAACCACAATTTTTACTTTAATCTTACTAAAAATAACCATCAGGTTCAATTCTAAACAATCAATTCATGTGTTCTACTTATGATGTCATCATTCACAAAAACCACATAAAACAAACAGACAAACTCAACCGGTTACAAAAATCTCTTCAAGTTAAGTGCAAATGAACCTCTTTGAAACCGTCTTTAATCGGTTCTGTCTCCTAATGTTGCAATATGGGACTATGGGTTCAAACCTCTTCTGTTACATTATAAAAATGCAGGCCAGGGCGTATTCTCCTATGGTGGCTTCTCTTACAATTTATATTATTGCTCGGCCACACTCGAGTCAATGGGAGTCATTACGAGGTTGGAGGAAATGGAAAAACGATGCCGGTAAAGAATTACCGGGATTGCATACTGCTCTGGGCTATTCCAACCCAAGAACCCAGTATTAGAGGGGTCGCTAATAACGGCGCCGCTAATAGCGGCATGGACACAGACACACGACCCTTCAGGCCGGCAATACCGGGATGCCGCTGACAGGAGGACATCAGAAGTCAGGGGGACATGCAAATACCGGCATCATGAAGGCACTAATATGGGATACCGGCATGCCAGCAATATCCGCATCGTGAAGCAACTGTAAACTGCTATGTGCAGTGTTCCCAACTCCCACAGGTGCACACAATCAGCACAGGTGAAGGCAATGGAGTCTGGGCTAGCACAAAAGGAGCACACCCACACTCCTTCCCACACCAAAATGATACCACTAGTAGTAGCAATACTGGGGCTGGAGGACATGCTTGCATTGCTACACCAGCAACAACAAAAACAACAGCAGGCACCACATAGGAGACACAGGAGGAGAAGGAGGGTGAGACAGGCCCAGCATGCCCCACCAGTGCAGCCAGTGGTACCACACAGGCAGCCCCCAATACCTCGCATCAGAGCCAGTCCATTCAACCTAACGCCTGAGCAGATCCACACCCTGTACCGTCTGGACCGGGACACCATCACCACCATTGTGGACATGATAGACAACAACATTGTCACCCTCATTGAAATACGCACCACCATCCCCCCTCTACTCAAGGTTGTGTCGGTGCTCCACTTCCTTGCCACAGGCACCTACCAGCACACAGTGGGGCACATGCATGGCATTTCACAACCCATATTTTCTCGCATGCTGAACCAAGTGCTGGATGCCCTCCTGAAGCACACAAGGGACTACATATCCCTACCACGGACTCACCAGGAGATTTTTGCTACAAAAGTTGGCTTCCATGCGCTAGCAGGCATGCCGAATTGTATTGGTGCCCTCGACTGCACCCACGTGGAGTTGGTGGTCCTGCATGCCATGGAGGTGGCCTACTGCAATCACAAGCAATACCACTCCATCAATGTGCAGATTGTATGTGATGCCAGCAAGATCATCAATCATTGTTGTGCCCGATATCCCAGATCAACTCATGACTCAATGTTCTTGCGGAACTCCACGCTACCACGCTACATGGAGCGACATGCAGAATAACGTGCCTGGCTGCTTGGTAAATTGCATGACAGGCACATGGCAGTGAAATGGGGAGATAGATGCACACACTACCATGGTGTCATTGTTGTGACAGCACGATGTGCACATCCCAAAACACTGTGCCCCAAAGCATCCTAAAATGAACATGACAACCAAATCCCATAGCAATGAAGTTAGCTGCACACCTATCACAACATGCCAAACTTAAAACCACCCCACATCCCACAACATGTGCACCACCCATCATCGTACATCACCCTCCATAACACAATCCAGCAATATGCTGTGCATATACACTATGTAAATGTCTGCAGCAAATCACCACACAGGACAAGCATCCATGGGAGTGCACTGAACAAAACCACCAAGGGAATCCACTGCTTGTCACAGGGCCGCCACCACCACAGAAGTGCAGCATGTCACCATGGGAATAATCAGCGCTGAATGGCAAATAATGCAGAGAGTACTAACAATGCTGTCAGTCAGAAAATCATACAGAACACTACACATTACATATGCAACACAAACACAGCGGTATGCGTCCACAATGCATTAGCAACATCAAGGCAGTGTACACCATGTATCATCTTGAAGATGCAACCCACACCATAAGTCCATGGAACAGAACACATTGAGGGCTTGAGAAATGTGTGCATACAACCAGGAACATGTGCATGTGACCATCGATTCTCTGCAGGCATGTGTGACAAGTACAGCTGTCCATCACAAATCGACTAACATATACCTTTAATTTCCTCTCATGCTGGTGATAGTGGCTATCCCTTGAAGCCATGCCTCCTCACCCCTGTCCTAAATCTGCAGAACAGACATGAAGAGGACTACATTCGTTCCCATAGCCATAGCCGTGTGGTCATCGAGCAGACCTTTGGCCTGTTGAAGGCATGGTTTTGCTGCCTTAGCTGGTCAGGTGGGGCACTCCTCTTCAGGCATGAGAAGGTGGCCAAGATCATCATGGCATGTGTCATGCTGCACAACATGTGTATCCGACGGAACGTGCCCCTATTGAACTGCAACCACCTGGTGATGATGAAAGGGACGAAGAAGATGTGGGCGCACATAATTGTGGTGCCGATGAACTGGAGGGACGTGCTGTGCATCAGTCAGTGATTGCACAATATTTCTAACACACATGGGTGCAGAGGGTGACATGGAAGTGGGACAGAGTGCACTGGGAGTGGGAGTACATGTACACTATGCACTGTATATCAATAAATTACACATATGCAATAAGGAATGTCCACTCAAGATTTTTTTTTACACAACGGGTGTATTAAAATGTCCAAAAGAATTAAGTGCTCAAACACTCCACCTCACACACCCTCCTGCCCCTACCTCCACAACTCCCCCACACACCCTCTCCCCCCTCCGCCTCCCCCCACAAATCCCCCACACATGGTGTCCAAGCAAATGCTTCATGTGTCTGCATCCATTGCCTTCATCAGGCTGCCCCTTCTACATCCTTCCACTTCCTGCACCTGGTGGCGACATGTCTGATCGGTGCAAGGTATGCGCTGAACAGCGTAAGGGGCTGGATTGGGTGGAGCTTGATGAAGAAGGGGTGGCCGATTGCTCCAGTCTGGGGACCGGACGCTCAGCCTCCATGGAATCAGCAATGCGGGAGAGGAACTGCCTCAGTGCACACACCTCCTCACAGATTCTTGTGATGCTTGCCTCAATGGCCTGCCTCAGGGAAGCAGTTTTGTCATGCCCCTCCTACTTTGCCTGGGCACTGTCTGCAAAAGAAACTGCCTCACTAGGGTTGTGAGCTCCTCCTGGCACTGCACTGCATGTCCAATCTGCTGCACCCCCGCCTGTACACCAGTGGAGGTGGAGGGTGCATGTGTGACATCCCCAAATATATGCGGCTCCTCTGTGGGACTCATGCTCCCTTGTTCGGCCTCCCCTCCAGACTGCTCCAGTGTGGTGTTGTGGTAGGAGTCTACAGGTGTGACCTGGGGGGTTGGGGTGGGACTGGGTGTTGCAGGAAGGTCAGAGGAGTCATCCTCGACAGGAACACACACCTGGCCCTGCACATCATCCTCTGTCTGGGGTGCCGTAGCTGCCGGCTTCCCAACAGAGCTGTTCCCTGCTGAATGTGCCCCATTGCCCAATGTCTCCAGTGCTGGTGACACAGGTGTTGTGGGGACTGTGGCAATGGGTCTTAGCGGTACCAGTGCCGTGACATCCGGTGCTGTTAGCGACTTCAGTGCCTGTCGTGGCTTGGCTGGGGCTTTCGATGTGGAAGGCCTGTTGCCTTCATCCCTGGACCTCTTCCGGGGTGTAGTTGCCTGTGAGGGTGAGTCCCGGGCCTCGCTGTTAGATTCTGAGCCTGTGGGGGACCAAGAAAGGGACGGCATAAGTGATGGTTTGACAAGCATCATGCATACATTGGTATCATTGCTCTTCTGCACATTAGAGGGGATTAGGCAGTGTTGTTTTGATGCTCACGTTGCTTGCTTTATGGGCAGAACATGCAGGCATCCCTCAGGCTCACTCATGTTGGAGCTGGAGTATGCCATGTGACATGCATTTCTGTTGAGGACTGCATGCTGTGTGACTTATGCAATTGTCATATTTGTGTGGTGTGTGTCAGGTATGACATTGCTATGCTGCATGCATGGGCATGTGTCTGTGCTGCTGACGGCATCTAGGCAGGGATTTGTCAATGTGTATGTATTGGGCCATGTATTGCCTCTTTGGATGGACAAATTGGTGGACTATCATCATACTTTGCATTACAGTGTTTTCTTAGGACACTCACCTCCATCCGCCGATGAGGTGGCGCCACGCTCCATCTCGCCCACGCCTTCTATGGCCTCAATGCCAATCGTACAGGCTCAGATCTCCTCCCACCGGCTTAGCTTTATGGGTGAGCTAGGACCACCGCCAGTAGCCATGGCCTGGCCCCGGTTTGCGGACAGAATGTTCCTGACCCTCAGGCGCACTTACTTTCTGGGCAAGAAGTTGCCAGATCTCTTTTTTTCTTTTATCTGTGCCTCCCTCTTGAGGCTGTTTGCAAAAACAACCTCTGCATTTTCTGCAAGTGTCTCGGCCAGCATAGTGAGTTCATCCTCATTGAAGCGCTCTTTGCACTGCCGTGAAGCGCCTTTCTTTACTGCTTAGGTCATGATGCTGGTGCTGTGGGTTGATTTCTGTAGTCAGAAAAAGGATCCAGATCCTGTGTGGTGAGATGGCAATGGATTGTGTTTTTCAAGATGTTTGCTGTGCTCTTTTGCTCTTTCCCGTTCCTGTGCGATGACGCTACTTCCAGTTCTACTTATTTATGGGCACTGCTAATAGCGGTCACCGCTATTAGCGGTGCCCGCTAATGCCGTATCCATTGATGCCGGTAGTGCTGTCTGTGCTTTCCATGATGCCAATAAGGGCCATTTTTTGGACTTTAGCGGCATGCCGGTAATGTCTTTACCGTCATGGTGCAAAGCTAGTGCACGCAAACTCGTAATAGCCCTCTATTAGTGGGCTCTTTACTACACGGACACAGTGGGCCTCAGTGCACTGATTGCGGTAAGGGATTAACGATACCGGTAAGGGAATACCGGTATTGTTAAATACCCATGCAAATTATGACCCGGATAACCGCTATTAGCAGCACCGCTAAGAACGGTGAAACTAATAGCGGCTAGTCAGCGGGCGCGCGACCCTTCATCCCGTAAATAGCGGCATGGCGATAATAGCACACCATCACAAGCCATGCAGACATGCTAATAGCGGCAAGGAATAGCCCAAAAAGCCCATACCGGCATGGCACAAATACCGGCATCGCGAACCACCCGTTAAGAGAAATGAGCAGTGTTCCCACCTGCCACAGGTGGACATAATCAGCACAGGTGGAGGCAATGGAGACTTGGGCAGCACAAAAGGAGAACACCACACCCCTTCTCACACCCCTTCCCACACCAAGATGGTTCCAATACTAGCAGCATAACATAGCCTGGAGGACATGATTGCATTGCAGCACCAACAACAACACGCAACACAGAGAAGACACAGGAGGAGGAGGAGGAGGGTGAGACAGGCCCAGCAAGCCCCACCAGGGTACCTAGTAATACCACAGAGGCAGCCACCAATCCCCAGGATTGGATTCGAGCCACTCCATTCAACCTAACCCCTGAGCAGATACACACCCTGTACCGTGTGGACCGGGATGCCATCACCAGCATCGTGGACATGATACATGACGACATTGTGAGCCTCATAGGCATCCGTACTGCCATCCCCCCCTACTGAAGGTGGTAACTGTGCTCCATCTCCTGGCCACAGGCACCAACCAGCATACAGTAGGGCACATGCATGGCATCTCGCAACCAGTATTCTCACGCACGCTGACCCAGGTGCTCGATGCCCTCCTGAAGCACACAAGTGAACACATATCCCTCCCACAGACTGCCCAGGAGATCTCCCACACCAAAGTTGGCTTCTATTCACTGGCAGACAACCCAAGTTGCAGTGGGGCCATCGACTGTACTCATGTGGAATTGGTGGTCCCATATCACAATGAAGCAGTCTACCAAAACAGAAAGCAATTCCATTCCATCAATGTCCAAATGGTATGTGACTCAAACAAGATAATCACACATTGTTGTGCCCGATATCCCGGATCAACCCATGATTCAATGGTCCTGCAGAACTCAACAATACCACGCTACATGGAGCGACATGCCAGACAACGTTTGTGGCTACTTGGTGAGTAGCAGGGCAAGCACATGGCAGTGTGATGTGGGGTGTGATTGGGGGGAAGAGATACATACTCCAACTGGGTGTGGACTGTTGTCCGTAGAACCAATGGACATACAGATGCACGCCAATGTCCACCAAGGCAGGCCACAATGGACCGGAAACAAAACCACATGCAATTTTGAAGCTGCACAACATTGAACACAATCCGAGATGGCAAACATGAACCATCTATCTACATGCACATTGCACATCATACCATACCCCATATGACACAAATCAGCAACATGACGCCAATATGCCAAATGAAAATATGCACTGACCAACATCACTACAGCTATGCGCCTTGAGTGCATGCAAAGGGATCACCTGTAGCCATTGTACTGAACCACACCTGTAGACCACTACTAAAGTGAGGCTTCACAGCATGGCGACATCAATATCAGAATGGCAGTACACTAGCAGTGTGGTACCAAATTTGCCTGGGCCCAGGAACACCTAAGACCTGTCCTCACCCAGGACATGGCAATAACTGCTGGAGGCATGCATGGTGCATGTCCACTTGCAGGGACTAGCTCACCCTCACACATTGCAGTTACACAGATCGTCTCCATGCATGCTGGGATCCGTTGATGCCAATCACATTACAAAGTTGATTTGTGTGATATGTACAGGTTGCACTTGATGTGAACAGTAACAAGTCCCCACTGTTCCACCCATGCAGGTGATGCCGGCTATCCCCTGAAGAGGTGGCAACTTAACCCTGTACGGAACCCACAGAACAGTCACGAAGAGGAATACAATTGTGCACATACCTGTACCCGCATCGTAATTGAGCAGACAATTGGCCTTTTGAAGACATGGCTTTGGTGCCTCAGCAGGTCAGGTGGAGCTCTCCTGTACGGCCATGAGAAGGTGGCCAAGATCACCATGGCATATGTCATGCTGCACAATATGTGTATCAGACGGAATGTGCCAATGCCCCCTGACGTTGAAATGCTACCACCTGATGAGGATGATGATGGGGATGAGGAGGGAGGAGACGGGGCTGAAGGTCATGCAAGACACGATGCCCAGGAGCGACGCGATGTGCGTCAGCATCTTATCAACCAAATTTTCTGAATCACATGGTTCAACTCTGTAGGATAGGTGTGGGTATTTGTGCACTGGTTTTTGTGGTGAAGCACACAATGGGCCCAGTCCCCCAATAAAGCTCACATACACAATGATGAAGTCCAAGCCTGTGTTGTAACTTGTCACCAGTGTGTTTAATATGTTTTGAGATATAGTGCATGGCCCCAACTAGGCAACCACCCTTTCCCACCTCCCCCCACAACACTCCCAAAACACCCTTCCCCTCTCCCCACAACACTCCCAAAACACCCTTTCCCCCCTCCCCCACAACACTCCCAAAACACCCTTTCCCCTCCCCCCACAACACTCCCAAAACACCCTTTCCCTCCTCCCCCCACAACATTCCCAAAACACCCTTTCCCCCCCTCCCCCACAACACTCCCAAAACACCCTTTCCCCCCTCCCCCCACAACACCCCCATGTGTAGCTGGTACAACATTGCTGTATTGCTGTACATGTGCCAGCTACATCGGGCTGGCCCTACTTCCCATCCCCACCACCACCATTAGGGGGTTGGGAGGGTGTGCGACTCATGGTGCGCAAGGAGCAGTGCCGGGGGCTCATATGCCTTGTGCTGGCAGAGGAGGATGTGCCTGGTTGTTCTTGTGGTGGGGGGGTACTGTCTGTCCATAGCGTCCGCTATGCGGGTGAGGACCTTCCTCAGTTGTGCCATCTCCTCACAGAGCCTGTTGGTGCAGGCTTCCATGCCCTGTCTCATCTCCATTGCATTCTCCCTGACCTCCTCCCTCAGACGGGCTGCCTCATCAACATGCTGGCCAACCATCGCTGTGATCTCCTCCTGCCACTGTCTGATGGTGGCCAGGTCATGGCCACTGTGTCCTGCTCGTGGGGTGGATGCTGCACCTTGATCTATGGGTAGGCCATCAGGTGAGGGCAACTGTGGGCTCCAGCACCCTGTCATGGTTTCATCACCAGACTGGGCATGGCTGCTGGATAGTGATTGGGGCCGTGGCCTTGGTTCTCTGGATTGTGGGGGGCTGAGGGTGTGCTCTTTCATGCCCAAGTCACATGTGTCCTTCACATCGGACAGTGGTGCGGTGGCTGCTGCCTCACCAATTGAACTGTTGCCAGCAGACAGTGTGCCCTCCGTGGGTGGTTCCTGTGTTGGGGGGATCACTGAAGTGGGTGCAGCAATTGTTGCTGCCATAGCTTCATGTCTTGGTGACATGGGTGGCTTGCTGTGTTTGCCCCTCTGCAGGAGCGCACTCCTCCCTGTGCCCCTTGTTGTACTGGCGGTGTTCCCTGGCTCCTTTGCCCTGGCTTGTTTCTTGGCAGGCAGAGCCTGTGTTGCAGTGTCCCGCTCCTCGCTGTTGGTCTGTGAACCTGTGGGGGAGAAAAAGGGGGATGGCATTGGTGAAGGGTCAACGTGCTTCATGCAGATGTTGTTCATCATGCTGCTCTATGCATTGTGACTTCATCAGTGGGCATTCAGGTCATGGGACTGTCGGGTGGGTCATTCATGCATGGGTCTGGGTGGCACGTGTCTGTGGTGATGCGTGCATGTGTGTCTGTTGGGGTGTGTCACTCACATGGGCAGGGTTGTGTGCATGTATGTTTGTGGCCGCATCCATGAGCTAATTCAGGGCTCAGATTTGGGGGGTACCTCACCTTTAACAGTGTATTGTTTTATGTGGACACTCCCCTCCATCTGATGTTGTGGGCGCACCACGCTCCATGTCGCTGACTCCCTCTATGGATTCAACTCCAATAGTGCTCGTGCAGGTCTCCTCCCACTCCCTGAGTTTGATCGGTGAATCTCCACCACCTCCTGTGGCCATGACCAGGTTATGATTGGCAGCCAGTATGCTGCGGACACGGAGGTGGAGATTGTCCCACCACTTCCTGCAGTCTTTCACGGTGCGGGTGGTGGTGCCCACCGCACTGACTTTCTGGGCCACCTCTGCCCAGATGGCCTTTTTTTTATCAGCATGTCCATCGCGAAGACAACATTTGCGTTTTCAGCAAGCGTCTCTGTGAGCATGATGAGCTCCTCATTAGTGAATTACTCCTTCCACTGCCGATCCGCTACTTTTTTAATTGCCTTGGGCATTGTAAGGGGATCCTGGAAGGTTTGGTATGACACTGGTGTGGATGCAGGTCCTGGGAGCAGAGGATGGCAATGGATTGTGTTTTTAAAGATGGCTGCCATGCTCTTTCCCGTTCCTGTGCGATGACGCTATTTCTGTTTCGACAATTTTATGGTGATAGCAGTCAACGCTAGTAGCGGTCACTGCTATTTGTGTGTTGCTGGAGGTCGGAAGTGCTATCAGCGCTTTCATCGGTGCCGCTAAGGGTCTTTACGGGGTCTTTAGCGGCATGCCGATAGGGTCATTACCGGCATGGCGCTATGCTCCTGTCCGCGTGCTCGTAATGGCACGCAATTAGCAACCTCTTGCCTAGGCGGACACGTTAATAGTGCCATGCTGGTAAGGGTGGTATTTTACCGCAATCCGTGTAATGAGGCCCCGTAATTGCTCTATGCCGGTAAGGACTGTTACTTACCTCCAACCTCGTAATGACCACCAATATCTCAATCTCCACATAAATTATACACTTACTCTCACTTTATATTTTAACCCGTCACACGTCTTACAAGACTCTTTTTTTTTACTTCACACTAACCACTATCTACCGGGAGCTTCATGTCTTTTCAGCTGAATGGCAAAGGATGTTCGATATTGCCGAAACCCTAACATTTACTCAGATCGATAGCTCTTAAACCATCCTCTCTCTTTTACCAAGTGAGCTGGATAGCCCAGCCCCTTTGATGAAAAGCAATTACCCTTGAGATGGATGGGGATGCAGACCTTACTCATACATCAATAAGGGAGCCGACTCAGGAAGTTGACCAAAGCAAGACTGTTTTAATGACAATTATCTAAAACAGGGAGCATAACAAATATCAACACAATCGCTCAATCTTCAAACTCAAAGTACTTTAAGAAGAAACAGCACTTTTATAAGCAAAATGTGTCATCAATGATGTCTAAATCAGATGTGTACTAATGTCATCCTACGTGGCAAACTACAAAAATGTATAAACATGGGTTATTGTTCTGAGTGAACATCTAAGTATATGATCCATACAACTCTAAAAAAGTGTAACTATGTGATTGGTTACTTAACATCAGGTGGGGCAACTAAACCCTCCATACAAAATGACACTATGAATGTCACTAAATACTCAACGTCCCATTGGTTTACACACTCACTATAGTACCCCTAAATAAGCAGGTCCTCTACAATTGGTTTGGCACTCTATCCTCTTTCAGGACTTTTCAACCTACATTAGCAGCCTGCAGGCTGGCCATCCAGATTCTGGTGAGGTTGCCTTGACTTTAGCTTCCCACCAATTAGCATATCAATCCATCATCTCCTGAGTGGTCTCCTATCAATTAGGCCTTTGAACGTCGTCTTTGAGAGTGTTCTTAGCTCTGAGAAAATTAGTTGATTGAGAAGCACAGTCTGCCTTTGTGTGTAGGTGTGACCATCTTGTTCATCCAATTTCATGCTTCCATGTGACTAGAGACCATGTAATCAAGCCTTTTTGTGTATTTAATATTATTTTATAATAGACCGCTGACGTCTTCCTTGTTATGTTCATGACTTTTGAACAGGAGTTTTGTTCTTTCACACGATATTGTATCCGAAGTCAGTTCACTCCAGTTTTGATAAGACCTTGGCTTCTTGGCTTGCTCAGCATTGCCTTTTGCTAGTATTCTTCTTGAAATTCAATTTGTTTTTTACTGTGAGACACTGAACTGAGGCCTTCTGCTAATGTCCAAACTGCTATAATGTGTTTAGTGGAAACAACACGTTTAGTGGAAACAGCCATAATTCTCTCATTCCTATGTATGTATACGTTGGTACTTGCCTGCCACATTACTATAAGCTGAGAGCTAGCTTCATGATTACTTTGCTGCATGCGTTTCTTATGTATCTGTACACGTGTAAAATGACTTAATATCTTCATCTGCTTCTGTGGCATAAGCTTCTTCACCTTGAGCCCAAGATGTCACTTATCCTTATTGCTTTCTTGATGCCTTATATAGTATCCACATTCTCTGGTCACTGCATCTCTTTTATGTGCTTTATCTTCAGCTCCATGTAACATATACTGGCAATGGTTACTGACACTACCATTCATCCTTGCCGTTTATTGGCTCTGTTTCTTCAGGGATTTCATTCAGATGGCCTTCATATTTGTCGGCAGATATGGTTTTCTCAATGGGTTCCTTGGCTCCCAGATTCTCTTAGGTACTGGCCCTTTCACTGATACTGGACTGAGTCCATACTCTGCTCTTTGTCGATTCAGCTGTTCTGTATACGTTACATACTCTGGTTTCCAGCATAAAGGTAAAAGAAGCGGGTCGATTGAGGTGGGGCTACTTGGTTCCTCCTCTACATGGGTGTTAGTCCTTGCAGTGCACAGTGGTAGCGCGAGTTATGGTCGCGTACCTTACCATAACTGGCCAATTTCTGGGGGTTTTCAGTTTTACCTGTAACCATAACGTCCCTATATGATCGATTTTCCAATGAATTTCATAGGTTCTTCAGTAGTGCAACTTAACCATAATGTCCCATTAACAATGTTTTTGTTAGTAAATTTCATAGGTTTTTAGTAGGGTGCTTTAACCATAATGTTGTTTTATCATAGTTTTTTTTAGGAAAGGTGATAGGGTTTTAATAGTGCAACCGAACCATAACGTCCCTTTAACAATGTTTCCATCAGTATATTCCATTACTTTCTAACAAGATACGCTTCGTTTGTACAGATGTACTGTGCAGCATACTGAAGCCAGTGGCTCTATACTAATAGCCACAGTGGTTGGGAACACTGCGTCTGTTTGTGGACATTGGGTGGAGTCTGTGCTTTTGCAACAAACAGCGCAAAGACATAGGGTATGTAGCATAACGGAAAGCACCTACAACAGAAGTCACGTTTACCTTCACCACTATAACCACACACCTGATTCACAATCGAAGAAAGGATGAAGAGGCAGAGGTTGAGATGTCCACTACCGAGATCAGAATGTTACTGTAATATGGTGAGTAAACAGAGGTTTATGTTGTAATTGCACAGGCCCGGTAGTGTACAATGGTAGGAGAGAATTATGTTTTCTGTTTGTGTGCAGCAATGGCTATCACCCTAGAATGGCTGGAGGAGAATTTTCCCCATGAAGAAATGAGTGAGGATGATAGCCCCATTGCTACCCACCGCACTGTGAAAAGGGAAAGTGTTACTGCAAGGGCAAGCACACTAGTATGGCTGAAGGAGAATTTCCTGCATGACAAAATGAGTGAGCATAGTAAACCCATGGGTAGGGGACGCAATGGCCAAAAGTAAGACAATTTCAATGTAGTGCTTCATGTAAATCAACCACATTTGTTGTCCTTTTACAGAACCTACGGGAATACAAAGGAGTACACCAGAAGCGGCACCTTTTGCACAGCATCATACAGCCACCGAAACTGAAGTAAACGCTGGACATATAAAAGTACACATGAATTGCTCCTCTAATTTGCCGCCTTGAAATCTTTTGTATAAAAACATATTATGGGGAAAATAAGATATCACTGCCCGATTTGCACATGTCCGCCTTCCCCATTTCCCAACCCCCATCCCCGCAAAACGCTTGTCATGATAGATATTTCGATAAGACCTCAATCCCATCTTCCTCTCACCAGCAGCTTGTTGAAATGGCAAAATCCCCATTATATGTTTCTGTTTCTGGTCCCCCTTCCCTTTCCGAATAGTGGCTACGAATGTTTGCTAATAAACATTTATAATTGAATGTGTATGGATTGTATGTGTGCCTTTTCCTTTGTGTTAAGAAGGCCATTGTAAGTGTGAAGGGCACAGCACTAGTGGGTGTGATAGCAAGTGAGGAAAATGGAGGAGTCGTATGACAGCCATACCTGGCTGCCCTATGCGCAATCACAATGAAAGCATCCGTAGCATGCCAGTACGGGCCGCATGTTTGCATGCACAGAACCGCCTGTAAATAGTTCCAGGACCGTATGTTTCTTGGTCGCACAACTGTTCACATGTGTATCTGGTCCTGTCACGCCTGCTATCACCGTCCCTGGTCATGATATGCAAAGAAAGGTGTGATATAGTTGTAGTAGGTGGAAGCGCGCACCCAAGTTCTGCGAGTACCTTTGCACATAAACATTCCACCTACTGTATTGTGCTCACACCAAGCTTATTTGCAAATGTTCAATGCGTGCATTCGTACATTTAAGTAGTCCGGGGATGGAAAGAGTATCTGTAGGAGAGCTATGCACGTGGCCACAAAGTATTACGACCAATGTACATCCCGCAGACATCACCATTGTAATGGAACAACACTGCACATCGTCCCTTATTTGGCGGACCGGAGCCAGATCGGTGCACATCAAAAGAGGACAATTTTCTTCAATGTATGGAGTATTACAGTGACCGTGCACCCTCACAGAGATCCTACACTCTTCCTTATGCATGTAGGAACTGTAGGTGAACACTTAGGCCCACTTTACCGTGCTACATGCTCCACAGCATTCCTATAAAAGGGCACCCCCTACAAGTGTGCTGCAATCCCTGTTTCACTTTCCAGAGAAGAACAGCGGTTCACATTGGTTCATGCAGAAATTGCTTTGTTACCAATTGTGTGCCTGCAAAGTACCTCTCCAAGTAATGGCCACCAGACCTTCTGCTGCTACCTCTGACTCAGGAACACCCACACCCTCACCACCAACACCTCCTGCTGATGGTCCTGAGCAAGGGAACAGGCGTCATAATGTGGAGCGCCATCAAAAAGGAAATGAGAATAAAGTAGAAGGAATCCCCATTGTCTGCAGCCAGTGTGAGTCATGTGTGTGTAAACTATTTAGGACCATTGGAGATGTGCCAAAATCTCGTGCAAACCAGGTACAATGCACTGAGTGCAACATTGTACTCAGTCGCAAAAAACCTGGCTTGTACATCTACGGCACCACTTCCATACGGCGGCACCTGAAAGCGAACAACCAGGCAGCTATTCAGAGGGTTGTCCCCTTCCATGCAGGCAGTAGGTTATTTTCCTCTACAGCATCCTCCGCATCTGCTCCTACCACCATTAAGGACACTCCAGTGGGCCACCGCATCCCGCAAGAAGCCTTGGAGGACATACGCACTGCAACAGACCCGTACCTTTCAAAGGTCACTGTATTTTCCATATACTGCGGCGCGGTACTGTGTAGGGGGGAACATTGCCGAAGTGCTTTTGAGGCTTCAGTCCGGGAGCATGACAAAGAGTGCCTCCTACCCAAGTGAGGTGCACCCCACATCTTCTACTCTCCACGTACTATTCCTTACCCCTGTGATTGGTACCCTTTGCCAAATCTCCCTTCCACTGTTGGCTGATGTGGAGTGTCTTATAACAACAGGAAAAATGCTACAGAACGAGTAAGGGGTGGGAGGCGAAACAAAAAGGATCTTATCAGAGCCACCTTGCACCGTTGAAAAATAGAAGTTGAAAGAATGCATGCAGGTGATGGTGCAGACTATGACAGCCGCCTACAGAGATGGAAACAATGGGCGGCGGGACTCCGGCAAAAGCATTGTACTCATTTGCAAAATTAACTGGTGGCTCTGGAAAGAGCCTTTTTGCGTTCTGCATAAACTTGTACCCAATGTATCCAGGAGTCGCCAAAAAGCCATATAGTCTGCCTACTGAACGGCACAACCAAACTCGTAGCCATCTCCACTCCTATTTGCAAACACACGTTCTGGCACAATCTGTTGCTACACACCACACCCAGAAAATCATAATCAGCATACCCAACTCCTGCACAGTCCCATTTCCATTGCAGCCACCCTAGAAATACCCGGATGTAGCATGTGCACACCGCCAAATGTCGCGGTTTTTGTGAACACATTGCCTTGTGTGAGGAGCTGCACAAACACATTTGAAGCATAATAGAAAATCGGGGGCTTTTTGTGCACTCCTTGTTATGGATTGCTCTCTGCCTTTCCTCCTTACAATACTACATGAGTGTCTGCAGTGTTCATTGTACATAGTGCAATAGATGGTTAATTTCAATAGGGGGTAAAAATATCAATGCCACTGACAAACATCACACTAGAAGCACTAAGGTTCTCATGGGCACAGAAGAACATCATAGCATGGAACAGAAAAGCAAACATACACCGGAATCGGTAATCCGTAGTCCCATTTCCATGACAAGCACATAAAGAATTACAGAATGTAGCACGTGCGGTTTGGCCAACTACCATGAGGGCCATGCCCCAGGAAAGCAGGGCCAGTCCTTCTTCCCTTTCCAGTACTCTTTTACCAGCACTCCCTGATTGGCTACTGTTAAACACTACATACGCATCCACCAATTACATCCAAAAATTGTGCATTTAACGCTATCACATCTATTGAATAGTCCATACCAACCGTTAAACACGCAGAGGTCAAATGTCCTGTAAATCAAATCACCTGCACGGGAAAGTACATTAAAATGACCGATGAGTTCACCACCCACATATATCGACATCGCTAGCCATCACCACGCCTAGTAGGTATTACTCTATTTTGTACAGTACAGTGGCGACTTTGTTATAACTTCGTACCAACAAGGTACCTAGCAGTGAATCTCCATAATGTACTCAAAATTCATAATGTTGTTTCTCCCATCAACTATAATTAAATGGCTCCTACAGTGGTCGGTGGTGACAAAGTTGCCAATTCCCCATAACAGCCATTGGTATGTGGAAACGGTTACTCTGTTCTTTTGTTCCACCAATGTTACAACGCTTTCCCCTATTAACACGCCTCGTATCAAATTTGTAAAAATCGCACAAAAAATGATCATGCGGCCTTTCTCACCAAACTAAGTCAAGTGCATACATTGCAAGCATAACAACAGTTTCCAGCCGTACGTGATAGATAACAACAATAGTTAAGCAGTAAAAAAATATATGTGCGCATTTACAATGGTAACATTCATAAATATGCATAAGGAAAGTAAGGCCCAAAAGCAATGTCTGACCTCACATAGCAAGCATACATATGCAGAGAAGTACATGCACATACACACAAAAACATTCTGCATTGCACTTTGTACATCTTTCCACACCTTTTTCTCATCCTTCCACAATATGAAGTACTGCATTTTGAAAGTAAATAGGCCTAAACTAATACACACGTGTTACATAACAAGTCATACAATACACTCCCAAGTACCCTCTTAACAACATGCTTATGTGCTCCCAAGTGCACATTCATATCGGAATTCTTCCATTTATACACACACACTTCCTCTTCCTGCCAAGACATCCCCCTATAGTTTTCAAGAATGTATTGCAGAAATGTAAGCACTATGCCATTGGCTAACATATTTTGTTACCATCTTCTTATACAAGTGCAGAACCCACCTTTCTCCAGGAAAGCCACTGGAGTGTGCAGTTCAAAATACTTTAAAATACAGCCTGCAATAAACCTACTCTCAACAAGCTACAAAGTAAGTAAAATACCATCAGACTGTGGTATGTCTTACTAGAAGAGTACACTATTGATGTATTGTAGCATATAGATCTGCGGCCATCCACCAGCATGCACTTCATTGTTACATCTACAAGTGCTCAGTGTTTGTTATGTCGCCACCATTAGACTAATCCCCACAAAGGAAGATACTGTCCCCAACTGAAAGTTAGACACCACTGCACAGTGACACACTTCCAGTTAAATGCCTACCCTCCTATTGACCCACTCTTGCAGATTGCACACATATACATTTCAAATTGTGCTCACCCACACTTCTCTTTCTTTGCCAACAGCTACTACACAATGCCTACCAAACTGAAACTCTGCAGAAAGCAATGCAGAAAGAGAGCCACACAACCTGAAAACACAGAAAGTAGCCAATCACTGCATGCTGAATGTAAACAGAAAGTCAAAGGAGACAAGGTTATTCAGTCATTGAGGAAAACGGATGCACCTACTAGTACAAATAGTATAGTTCATCTACCAAAATGTGAGAATGAATAAACAACCCCTATGTACAGTGCAACACACACTACCGCTAAGAGAGCACATAGAAATTGTAAAGCAACCATTCGAAAAAAGAAATGTTACAAAAAATGTTCCCCCACAGAGTCCTTCAGAACCTTATAGATAGAGGGCAGAAATCATGCTCAACCCTCAAAACCGACTGCAGAAAAGTCATCCAAGAAGCTCTTGTAAACAGTGCAATGAGCGTGAAACGGAAATTGTTTATAGTAATTTTAAACAGAATGAAACCACTAACAAGATTAATTGGTAAATTGCAAGCACTACTTTGAAACAAACCCAATGCCAGCATAGAAACTTTTGGCCACATCTGTACAGGTGAGTGGAGTTGCACCACCAACACATACTTCAAGGAAGAAGCATATAAACAAGAACAAACAAACCAAATTGCCTTACATCGGAGTGGACTTATGTATGAAAAGATGCACAATACCATAATGGAAGAGGAAACACTGCTTTCAGAAATAGATGTCACTCCCCATTCCACCAAAGCAACACACCTCACCTAAAAATGGCCTTGAACATCAATGTGTAACGTTCGCCAATGCTTCATCAAATCTTTGCAGCAATTCCTCAATCAGTATGTCAAAGGCAATGACAAAATAAAAATAGAAAATACGACAAACTATGGACTCCTGTCCAGTATGCAACTACACTGTAATACGAGGACATTCCTTGGCCTGGATTTCTGTACCTGCATGCAAAAGCCCCTTCCAGCATATCAAACTGTTAGCAAACCACCATTCAACAGTCAGAAATCTAGTTTGCACACTGTACTATGCAAAAAGTCCATCTTTAGCACTCCAACATTTAAATGATATTCTCATATCGGTAGAGGCAAACAAGTGCTTGATGCAATAGAGCACATCCAAAAGAAATATTGTGGAACTGAAGAGCACTTACAAACTCCAGCATTTTCAGACAACAGTACTGACAACAGTGCAGCTATCAAGTTTGTATACCACACATCTCGAAAAGAAATACAAAAGTCCAAAAGCACAACTGCTCAAATGCCAAACCAAGTATGTGTGTGTTGTCGTAGAACTTTGTATAGAAACAGCACCAAAACTATAGATATAATTCAGAAAATAGAAGGCAATGAGGAATCCCAATGGTTTCAATTAGCTCTGTACGTTATAGCTGGAAAAAAAATACGAAATTACGGACACCTCCATACTGTGCACATACCGCACTGCAAAACTTGACAATAACCAAAAGCAATCACGGGCAATTAGTAATAATTTAGAACTATTTCCACTGCTAAACATACTGCAGCAGCTTAATTTGTATGAGACCATTATAATCCAAACAGTGTCCCCTTCAAACAATAATACAGCTTCAACCGAAAACTGCAACATTGCCTTCCACCAAATTACTGAGAGGTATTTGTGGAAAAGTTGTTTATTTACCATTAGATCTCAAAGAAAATGTAGACACTCGAGTGCAAAGGCCAATCCAAGTTAGGTAAATGGTGTACATATAAAAGACAAAAAAATGTGGCAGCAACTAGTGGACTTAACCAAAGGTAGGGAAGCATTGCAATACTTTAAAGAAAACAATGACTACTACAAGGAAATAAACATTCAAGAACACGTGAGAGAAACAACCAAAATAATTCAGGACTCCTAAACAACTGGCCAATTTGAACGTCTAGATCCTAGTGCAGCCTCCAATATTTTAGACCACTACACAATTCACCCACTGCACTCGAAAGACACCATAGACGATGCAGTGGAAACGTATCAAATGCAGGAAGCCAAAGGAGCGCAAATCAGTATATGGGAAAAAAGTGTGGAAGCACAAGCCTTTCCTGTACTCTCCTGACTAGAAAAGGTGGAAGATATGATGAAAGAGGTACACAAATAATAGCATTAGAATACTGGAGTTTGTTAATGTATTCTGAAGACCCTAGATGACGACAGAACGTGGAGTACATATTCCACCTGCTTTTTGAAAGTGAACTGGCAACGCTATGTTATGGAGTTGCCCACACATTAAAAACAGGTTCCTATTTTCAAAACATTTCTGCTACACAGTTACTTCAAAAAGTGCAAGAGAATGATGAAGTTTTACAGTCAATTATTACAAAATTCTGGCAAACATGCGTGGTACGAAAGAGTACTGGTTCCAACAGCATGCAGAGGTACGGTGTATGCTACGCAACCTCGGGCCACCCACATGGTATGTCATTTTAAATTGTGCAGAGTATGCATGGGAAGACTTGCACACTTTCCTACACCTAGCCAACAAAAACAAAACAGATGCAGACATGAAAACACCAGGAGAGCTTTGCTCTCTCGATCCAGTGAATATTTCACACTACTTTCATCATCGCTTCCTTGCCATGCTGTACTTCATTTGCAATAAAGCACTTCCTCCCCACGGGGAAGTGGAACACTTCTTTTGGAGAAAAGATTATCAAGCCAGAGGAGCACAACACACCCACATGCCTTTGTAGATTAAAACTACTCCTAAATTTGATAAGGAGAGTGATGAAACTGTTTTGCAGTTCACTCACAAATATGTCACTTGGGAAATCCCTTCGGAAAGTACACATAGTGACATATGAACACAAATTTTGCAATTCCAAATACATAAGTGTGGCAAGTATTGTCCATGCAAATGTAAGAACAGAGGCAAACACTACCCCAAATGCTGCTTTGGTTTCCCTAGACCAGTTTCCACAACAGGCCAAGTAAACAGCTTCATGTCTTCGGTTTGACACAGTGTGAAAGGAAAATTGCCTAAGAACACATACTGCATAAAAAGGAGCAAATCATCAAGGTACATCAATTATTACAATGCAATTATTGCCCTCCTATGGAATGCCAATGTTGATGTACAGTACCTTGCAGACAATTCTACTGCAGTTGCACGATATGTCACCACTGCTTAAACAAAGCAGAGAAAACAGAGCTCAAAGACCTCTGGGATGACATATCCTCTGACAAATCACTGGCACAGAAATTGTACAGCTTTGCCATTAACATGTTGTCCCATAGAGAATGTGGCAACTACGAAGCCGCTGACCATTTAACCGGCACCACCTTATATGGGAAATCTGACAGCATAGTGTGGCTAAGCCTTGGCCCTATGCATCCAGAAAAAGAGTACTTAAATCGTACAAAGACATACAAACAATAGCCAAAAGTGATCCCAACCGTCAGGACTTTTTGAAGAACAACTTATTGGACATTTAATAATCGAACAGGAGAATTACTTTAGAATCCTTTTGCCTGTACTAGATAGCCCAAACTTTGCATACAAAAGCAACATTAAACCAAATGAGAAAAAGGTAGCTACAAAGTCGAAACTTGTCAAGGCCGCCTGGTGAAACTTTCCAAACGCAGCCTAATTAATCCCATGAAGTTGTTATTAAAAACTCCTCAACACAAAGAACTGTACTACATGGCTATACTGCAACTTTTCAAACCATGGAGAAAAGAAGAAGATTTATCAGCCACCTACACCTCCTATGAAGATGCTTTCAATGCCAGTGAAAGTAGAATTACAGAAGAAAACTTTACACGGTACAAAACAATATAGGACAATGAACGCCAACAAGAAGAACTTCAAGCACAACTAAATATTGACACTTCTGAGAGCAGTGAACCTTCTCAAACAGGCAGCCAAGAACCACTTCGAGCGCCACCCATAGCAAATGAGGCAGAATTAGCCATGGCAGAAGTAGCCACCTCTATGCTTCAGTATGAGCACTGTGCAGAAGAGTTGGCAGTACTGAAATCCCAACTAAACAGTGAACAGCACACCATTTTTGTTGAAGTAAGTGAAACCATTGAACATGGCATACAGCATGAAAGCAAAAATTGCACCTGTGCCAACTACAAACCTGTACTGCGGTATGTAAGTGGTGAAGCTGGGTCAGGTAAAACATTCTTAATAAAAATTATTAGTAAATACCTCCAACAATTAACAAACAACAACTTTTCTGCAGTTGTAACCGCCCCTACAGGTTTGGCTGCCTACAAGATAGGTGGAGTCACTCTTCACCGATTGTTACTCCTTCCAGTAGAACACCAAAACAAATTAGAGTACTATAAACGTTCAGCAGAATCTGCTATGGAGCAACACAGAGTTTTGAAACAAATGAAAATGTTCCTAATAGATGAGGTGAGCATGGTCTCCAACCTAATATTGGCTTTGATTCACCTCAGATTGCAAGAGGTCTTCAAAACAGACTATGAAGAACTCTTTGGAGGAAAACATGTGATTGTTTTCGGAGATCTCCTTCAATTAACAACAGTCAAAGGTGAACCTATCTTCAAAACCTTAGGACACAAAGAGTGCCATTAAAGTCCTGGAAGCATCGGGAATGTAAATCTCTGGCAACATTTCCAATACAGATAACTAACTCAAAACATGCGTCATTCTGCAGACTTCACCTATGCCAACATTAAAAAAACATATGGATTGGTGTACTATCAAAGGAGGTGCAGTCTACTCTCAATGCTAAACGCATCCATGAGTTGTGTGGTTGTAACACATGTGCTACTGATGTCATGGAACAATTAGCTCAGAACAATATCCGCTGTATGTCCTTAATGCCAACGCTATCAAGCTGTGCAACAATGCTGCAAAAACAACCAGTAGTGGAAATTCATGCCACAGACAAACTGGACGTGCATGGTATGACACTTCCTATGTGTCAACAAGGCATAGCACTACTACAAGCCTTAGACAACTCTATCTCCAACAGAGCTGGTTTTGAGAACATTTTAATATTATGTCTCAACTGTAGAGTAATGTTAAAATGTAACATTGACTTAGAGCAGGATTTAGATAATGGAGCACTTGGTACAGTTGTTGGCTTCCAGACATACCCACGGGACAACAGCATTCAGTTTATAAACATCAAGTTTGACAAACTTGCACAAGTAAAAAATATAGGACACACAACAGCATGATTTGTTCTTTTCAAAGACATGTATGTACGCAGAGAACAGTTTTCTCTGTTGATAGCTTGTGCAGTGACTATTCATAAATCGCAAGGTCTAACCTTAGATCAAGCATTGATTGATATTGGTAGCATAGTCTTTAAAGAAGGCATGAGTTACATAGCACTGTCACGGCTACGTACACTGGAAGGACCGTATCTAGTGAATTTTGATGCAACTTTAGTCAGCACAGACAGTCATTTTATCATAGAATACAATAGACTACAGACACTGTTTGCACCCCATCTGAAAATGTACCCTATTCCTCAGAAACCATTAGGTTTCAAAAGAAGGCTCATTCAATCAGTTGCAAATGATTTGGCAACAGTACCATCAAAGAAATTGAAAGCAACTCATACTACATCAACTACCAAAAGCACACACAAAAGTAGTCAAAAAGAGAAACCATACCCAACTCCACCCACAAAAAAATGCCTCTGCAAATAAACCATGTACCCTTGCCTCAATGTCCTCAGACACAGAAATACCTGGCCCATTCACATTTTCCAATACAACAGGTGTTTATTGCTATGCAAATGTAACCATGAATGTTTTATTCCAAATGCAAGTAATTGTGGAAAACATTTATTTAAATGGTGCGGACCAGTTGTGTTTGCAAATGCTCGTCCTTCACAGAAATGAGGTAAGTAATCCTGACACCATTTACACTGTCTCAGGAATAAGGCAATAATTGGACTACAGTGCTGGAATGGTGAAATTCACTTTAAACCGACAAGAAGATCCACATGAATGTCTAATGTATTTGCTACAAATACTTGAAAGGAAAAACCTACTCATACATGAAAACTTCAACCATGTCACTCAGGAACAAGTTCCTAACAAATGCTTTGTGCATGTATCAATACCTAACTGTGACTCCATTCCATTTCAACAACCCGTGCAAAATGCAAACCATAGCATGTTTTGCACATCGTGCAATTCTGATATTCGTTCAATGCTACATATACACTCTCATAGTCAATATGTAATATTAATGCTCCTAAGATACAATGCCGATGAAACCAAAAACAACTGCAAACTTACTGCCTTCACACACGGACAGGTATCACTTGGCAAGAAAACATTCACAACAGTAGCCATAATCTATCACAAAGGCGACTCAACCAATGGAGGCCACTATACTGCATATATTAGAAAGCAATGGTCATGGTTCGAATGCAACAATACTTCCATCACTCCAAAGCAGATGTTACCTGCAAACCTTGCAAATGCCTACTTAATATTCTTGAAGCCAAAATGGCCTCATTGATGTACAAACCCTACTATACCTTACTCCCCTGCACCAACCAGTACATTCATAAGTGAACAAAAAATATTTTTCCTTCCACACTGTCGATCTAAATCAACTTAGCATACTGCAAGCATTGATGAAATGCACTAAAATGTGTGTTGGACATTTCTATCCCCAATGAACCCAATGAATACACTCACACAAACCATACGTGTACACAAATCACAGTAGCAGTATATTTTCCACAGCATGGAAATGCACGTACTAAGTATGAGGGTTCATGACTATCCTCAGTAACCTCTTAAACCACCACATATGCAAATCTGTCACCAGCTCTCCAAGAATAGTCATACACCTCCATGACATATGGACCTATCATCACGGTACACTACCACTTCAGAATGTACACAGATTGCCAAGTAGCAACAGGAATGCACAACCTTCTAAAGGTACCCATTATGAATGGGACACTGTAAACAGTTAGAATATGCCAACTGGTGTATAACCGCAACTAGAATACGACAATCTTATTTGAAACATTCAAAAAACTGAACTCAACCTTCAACACCTACTGTGCTACAAACATATTGTAAAACACTTCCAAAGTATGTGCAGTTACAGTACACCAACAGGTACGTAACTACCATCAATATTCTTCACCAGCACTGTACATTGACACAATACTTGCAAGCCACAAACAGCAGCCAAACGCATAAAGAAACACTGGTGCAAAAACGAAGCAGGTAAACATTTAAAAAATACCACCCATCTTACCAACATGTATAGGCCACAAACCGTAAACCCTTACATGTCCTCCTACTTCAAAAGTACACTTTAAAAAATGCCATAACCACTCCAAACATGACTATCATTGATTGTGCACCATAGTAGCAAAGAAATCTGGAAGGTTTTTTTTTTGTTAATCCCGCATTGATTTTTTTTTTCCCACAGACCCAATGATTATGCAAAGGAACACAGGAACTGTGCTCATTGCACAGTAACACTGGTTCAAAGCATAGTACTTAGGAAGTACTAGTTATGAGGGTCCACAAAGTAAACAATGTGTGCAATGTAGTGGACTGCAAACTAACTAAATACCTGTTCTAACATGTTCTGTTCTCTTTCCCCACAGATAATGCAGCAACCAGGACCACAACATTTCACACTCGATACACAAAACACAGTATAGACCCTCCTCAATCCAAACAGTAAGGCTGCAAGGATTGCTATTATTCTTCTCTACAGTGCAAGGTGTGCACTTATTTGTGCTATACACGTACCAATGCCACCATTTGCAATGCACACATATATTACACTACGCAGCGTGCGCCTATGCCCTACTCGCTTCACTACACCCTGTACAGTGTAGGGCCTCCAGCCATGCACTCAACATTCTACACCCTGCCCACAATTGCCTCTGCACTGTACCATTATGCATATAAACAACTATCCACGTACCACGAACTGGGCACATAACACACCCACCTATCCCTTAGCCACTGCAGTTGACATTGACTGCCATTTCTTGAACACACTATATCACCTGTTTCCTATGTACACTGGTCACCTAAGCCTATAATAAGTGGACACACTGAATGCACACCACTACTATGTTGCCATCTGTGCATTCACGGCACCATATGTACGGCACCATCATCTCTTCTTGTACGTCGTACTACCTTCACCATAATGACACTGCCAACATTCGTAAATGCATGCTACAATCGAAACATGTTGCCTGCTGATTCCTTATTTTTTTCCCAACATCATCTCCAGAAAGCAAAACCTAACATTCCTCTCCTTGAACAGGACACACGCTCATTGTAAAACAGCCTTGAGGGGAAAGCATGTTTAGCTCCAAGGTCAGATATTGTTTGGAAGTATAGCAAAAAAGGATACATAATTTACGCTGCAGTTCCTCTGCCCATGTGCCCCAAAGGTAGTCTGCAATGAGCCCATATGCCGTACACTGCCATTTTTCACCTTCCCCCACAATACAAGCATGGAATTTGCCGAGGTTATGTAAGTAAAACTTCACATCACATGTGTATTCCGAATAACAAGTGTTAAGCTGCTCTTCTGTATGCATATTTATAAATTTACTCTACCGCACAAATTATCTCTGTACATTGTACGGAGCTTTGTGACAGAAGTAACTGTGTGCTGTTACAGTGCCATGTGTCCACCATTGCCCGTAAATTGCTACTGTGATTGTACTTCCTTTTGCTACCATTCTTCCCCATTCCCTGCAAATTCAAACATAAAAGGCAAGACAAAAAGGGAACGCAAGTTGTGCATTAAAACAACACACATTCTTCTCACTCATGCAGTGCTACTATCCCTATTTGCCCTTTCTATGCCCTTTGACATAATTCCTAGGTCTACGCACCCTCAGTGTACTGAAAGTAATAATGGCCACAGCTGCACACAGCAGTCAACCGGCACACAAACACCCACAGCTCACATTTCATTGACACACTTCTTAGCAAAGCAGCTCCTCCAATCTCCAGCAATCTGAGGTCACCCCCATGATGGTTCTTGTTTTCTTACTTTCTTTGCAGACATACAGACACATTGTGCCATGGGTCGAACCACACTCGCTACCACTGTCATGTTTTCTAAAAAGGAAACACAGCAAAAGAGCATCTGGTGGCAACATTTCCAAGATATGTTTTTTGTGTGGAGACGCACAATCACAGTATCACCTACAAAATAGACAGCAAGACTGTGGAGTAACATATGACACTACTCACCAACACACAGTACATGGTCCATGAGGAAGCCAGCTATCACAACATCCTTCCCGCAGAGTCTTGTGCTGTATGCTGCCACTAATACCGGCTACTTACATCTACTCTTATTCCTCTTTCTTTCTAAGCAATTTGTTTTCCATCATTATTATCTGGGACGACCAGTATGGTCTGGTATTTGCAGTTCCTGCAATATGAACCAACCTGCACACCTTTATGCTGTAATGCATCCCAAAGGCACTAGCTGCTACCTTGTTTACCTTTCAAAGAAAATCTGTTGTTCCGCACGGACCACCAAGCACCACTAGGTACTCCTTTTCCCACTTTTCTAGAGGAGAACAGAAGTACAGAAGTGCACAGTTGGCATTTGTCACTGAATTCTGTTTGCGAAATAAAAGAGGGGTTCAATGCAGCCAACGCACACGTTGTCATTAACATTCTGCAGCAAAATAAAGCACTTCCGAAAATTCACGGTGGTGTTACTAAAGTATGGGAATGTTCTAGAACCGTATGCTCTGTGTGCACATGCCTGCTTTTGCTTTTTTTTATGTTGTTCCTTTCCGGAGCTAGGTGCTCACATGACAGAGTGTGCTACGCTTGGCAGACACATAAAGACAATACCTGGAGTGCATGCCGTGAGGAACTACTGTCCACAAGTAATGTCAGTGACGCCAGTGACTGCTGCAATGGTGTATGCCACACCCATGTATAGGTAATGGAAGCAATGCACACATTACAATTTCACAGAGTACAAGTGCCAACTGCGTTTGTTGGCCATCTCCACAAGTACGCAAAACAAAGCTAACAGTCAGATGGCCTGCCGTCCTGTATTTGGGTGTATGTAAGGGCATTGATAAATTGTCAGGTGCAAATGTATGTGGGTTGGTCTGCACATTATCCATACTTTACATGTGTAATGCTTATTAACTCATGTCATGTCGAAATATCATCCTTCACCCTCAAAGCAAAGCATATTATGAGAGGCACACCATAAAAAACATAAATGGTGGCATCTCAGTCCCTGAATGGCAACACGGAAAATGACACGCACCATATGCAAGAGCAGGCACTTCACGCTACCTCTACTAGTGTACCAACTGCAAAATGTCCTCCACAACCATTCTGTAATAGTGACCACCCACAGGTGACATACATAGTTACAACATATTACAATATCAGTATACAAACGGACCCAAAGAAGGCAACATTTTGAAACCTACTTCTAACCACTCTCCAGCCGCATAGGTTCAAGGGGCCCATCAATGCACACAAGCCACTAGGAATTTTGAAGGCACAACACAACATAGCACACCAACCAGAAATATCCTCATACTGTCTGCAATGCACTCCACATCCCCAATGGAGTCTACCTGCACTCACCAAAAAAGAATAGTTGTCTCTACAGCTGCCCGCCAATAAAGTATATGTGAGTACCGGTGTAAAAAGTCCATATTGCAAAACTGTGACGGTATAACATTCCTTCCATCAGCCAATGTCTGCCTCCCCTCCCTGAGGCATGTCTGTGGCCAAGCCCTAGGCTCCTGGGTGCATGCGGAGGACTATGGCCTCTGCCATTGCACCCAAGAGCCTACTCCTTCAGGAAGACCAAGCAGACATTGGCACATGGAAGGAATGTTGTACCATCATAGTACTGCGATATGGCCACGTCCATCCACTGTTCGCCGAAAGCACGGCGTACTGCAGGCCAATGAGACTTCACTCCATGGAGCGAGCATGGAAATGGGTCCACGGAGTGGACCTAGATATCACTATTTTTTTGGGATGTACATTTCAGTACTTTGTAACAAAAGTACTGGTCCGATTTCCATCAAACACACAAAAAAGAATGCTTTCTGACCCAAGCCCCCGCTCCTGCTGCAAATTTGGTGCAAATCTGTCCAGCCAATCGGCCTGTAGGCATGTGCAAAGTTTTCCCTATCCAGTCTATGGAGAAAAAAAAGATGTGGGACCCCCCCTCCTATAATTTCCCCCCTGCACGAAACCTCACCAAAGTTGGCAAAAGAATTCAGAACAGGTCATATACTTTTTTTGCAAAGTTTGGTGCGGATTTGTCCAGGGGGAGCAAAGTTATAAGCTGCCAAAAAAAGTGCTCTTCCTATGAATTTAGTAACTTAACCATAACCGCGTGCCGTGTAATAAAACCTCCTAAATAACAATGTTTTATGTCCATCAAAGCACTACATGTCACCATCAGATGAAATAATCAATCAACAACCCCTTTTTCCTGCAATACAGGTATATTGTGTCCACTACCCCTACTTGTTACCTCCTCAGTTGGATCTCTCTAGTCATCAGAATATTTAGAAGTGTTCTCATGAACAAATCCTGATAATTTGCAGAGGAGAATTATTACAGGTATCTAGGGGTTTGGTTCAATTACTTATTTCCGCAGAACAATCCCAGGGCTAATTTGTTAGACTTCCTTAGTTCTTGTGTAAGCATCCAATCCCATGCTTGCACTTTCCTTTTAACTTTCAGTGGGTTCTCTATCAACATATATCATTATGCCTGAGAATAGCCCAACATTTCTCCTTCCAAATCCCCAGCCATTTAACTTTTAGCTTTTGATCATCTTCTCTTAGGATTTTGAATGGGGGTATGTTATTATCAGCCATACATTTGACTATATTGATTGAAGCCCCAGCTGGGCGTCACTGACAAGGAATTTGGAAGTCTTAAAACCTTTCTCCAAAAATGGCCCTCTAATAGGTCCCATACTTTCCATGACAAGTTTAACATACCTTTGGCCCCAAAGGCTAAAATTTGAACCACCTTCTGTTTATAAAAGGTGATCAAATGGCGCATTGAGAAGGTGTCATTACTTTTGTGCATTGCTCTCTCCTGTGCGGCTAATTGTTTGGTCTTGGCCCAAAGTTTCCTGAGATGTGCTTGGTCATTAATGTTCTTATTTAGGACCACTCCCAGGTATGTCATTGTTTCCACAATCTCTAGGCATTCCCCTCCTATGTTCCAGTGATAATGGCTCCTTTGTTTTCTTTTTGTTGATGCCATCACCAAAACCTTAGATTTGTTTGCGTTTACACAGTGTCCATTTGCCTCCAAGTACAGTTGGAAGGCAGTCAGCCTGCACGGCAGCCGTATCTGTGTTTGGTCAATAAAGACCACATTGTCCGCATATAGGAGCCAGTGCACCTGAGTGCCATTCATTTTGTGGGGAAAGCCCGGACAGGCTTCTGGGAATCACCCAAATCTGCCATATAGTGATTAAACAAAAATGGGGCCAGCGAGCAGCCCTGCTTTAGTCCCATGAACGGGCACAATTTGGTTGAGAGAACACCTTCTCGTGATCATCTTATCTGAATCGAAGTGTCCATGTACAAGGCCCTAACCGCTTGCTCTCGGGAGGATAGCTCAGGGGCAACATGCTCGCCTTGGAAGCAAGACGGCACGGTGCACCACAGGTTTGATCCCCGGGTCCGCGCTTAGAAACCTCTGGGTATTAAGCATGTTCTAAATAACCTATCTTATCATATCATATCACCAGATCTTTTGGACACTCTCTTTCAATTAGTTTATCCCAACCCCTGTCCCTATTCACCCCCTAAAAAGGTTGCTCAAGGTCCATAAACGCTAGATAGATATATGAACCTGTCCCAAAGGCTTGCAGTTTTAGAGAGCTGAGCAGGAACAGGTTCAAAGTTGTGCCCACCCCCTTCACAAATCCTGTCTGGCGTGGGTCTAGACAGTCGATCTTTTCAGCCCAGATATTCAAGTCTCATAATAAGACTGTAGAGAACAATTTGCCCAAAGAGTCAAGAAGCGAGATCGGCTAATAATTCTTCATATCATCTCAGTCTCGCTTCTTGAAAATTGGAACTATGACCGCCTCGCTCCAAGTTTCTGGGATCTGCTTTATTGCTAAGACCTGGGAGAAAAATGTGGATTGCAAAATCAGTCAAAAATTCCACATTTTCTCTTAGTATATTATTGGACAGACCATCAGGGCCAGCTTCTCTCAATGAACTTAGCCTTACAATCAGCATCCTGATGTCTTCCCACTATATGCTATATGCTAATTGCCCAACCCCTGACAAGTTACTACGTTTATAGTGGGGTCCAGATTCCCTTCTCTCGAATAATTGCTTATAAAATAATTGCTTATAAAATAATCATGAGAGCAAGCCCAATATCTCCTATATTGTTCAGCAAACCCCACAGATTTCTTGTATTCTTCTTACAGACTGCTCTCAACATTTGCTCTGCATCAAACTTCAGTCTTTTAGCATTAGATGCCAGGAGCCAGTTTTGATAGTGCTGCTTCCGTTTTTTAACTTGATTAGGCACATCCAGAGGATTTTCTTTTCTTATTTTCCTAATATCTTCTCTTATATTTTTCATAGGCACCCCCACCTCATTATTGGTGGCATGGACTGGATGAAAGTCTGGTCTTCTAAAAGTGCCCCGCTTTTCCTTATAGTCCCTCAGAATCCAACCATAGTGAACTCCACTCAGATCGACTGACGCATATTCTTCAAATCTTTGGTATATTGGACGGTTTGAATCTGATTCAATTCCGGCCACCTGTTAACTCAAACATATTAGCCATACCTTCACTCTTTCAACCTCCCACCATTTCCCAACTCAATGCCATCAAATCATGATCACTTGACTTCATTCCCATCATTTCAAATGTTAAGATTGAAGCAAAACTTTTATCAGATACAAAGCAGTAGTCCAAACAGGCTCTCAGAGCACCCTCACGTAGGTAATTGCCCCTGGTATGTATCCACTTGTTTGGCCATTTAACATTGATGAGTCATGAGACTTAACTTCACTGAACCATAATAGCTCCTTTTCTGCCAACACTGCTTCATTTTTCACCTCGCCTGAATAATGTAGATTAAGACCTCCACATACAATTATCTGCATGTTTGCTGCAGTCATGTGAATATCATCTATTAACGAGATAACAGAGTCCACGAAGGCATGTCCCGATGGTCCACTTGGTCTCCAATACACATTTAGGAGGACAATTGTAGTTTTATTCTGACCAGGGGGATATTTTTCCAGATTTACCATTTAAACATATGCAGAGGGGTTTATTGATGCAGTTACTTTCAAAGCCCTGCCCATCGTGACCAATGTCAACAGCCCCGAGAATGGACTTCCCAACAATCAATTTCCAACTTTATTGAGTAAGGCAGTATAACCTTCACAAATTGGTTTTGCCCTCAATCACGTCTCCTGGAGGCAGATGAGGTCACAATAGTTCAGTGTCAGGTTCTCGTTTTCAGAAAGGTCCATACATTCTGTTTTATTCCAGGAGCCTAGGCGAAGCAGTTCCTTCTCCTCATTTTTCTGGCTCTAGTGATTAAGTGGCCCCACCATTGCTGCTCCCATCCAATTCCAGCAGGCTATTTCTGCATCCAGCCGTGATTTCATCCCCCAGCTATAAAATATTTCTTAGCTACCTGCCTTCCTTAGTGGTCAGTGCTGGGAGACCGGCTCGTGTCATATAAGTTTGATCTTTGGAGACTACATCCCTCCGGCTCTTACCTTCTCCCAATAGAGGTCTCTGACCCCATGTCATCTTGAGCGACATTGCTGGGTGATTTCCAAACATAATCAAAAGAGGCAGGAGGGGTTGAGAGTTATAGGCTTGACCTTCCGGCTCTAAGCCTTTTTCCTCTACACACTTCACCAACCTCCTTGGTCCCAAGTTGCCATTCTTTCAAGCCAAAACGCAGGTGATCCTGGTTCCCTTCTGCATCTAGATAATTACTTATTTCAAAGCCCAACAAAATCATCTGAATCCAGAATTCCATTATCATTGCTTTTATAGCTTTAGATGCCAGATTCAAAATCACCCAGTCCATTCGCCTCTCATCTGCGAACTGACCCACTTGTATGTTGTCTGAGGTGATTGTACTTAATTTTGGGATATGATGTAGCAAGAGCATTACATTTCGACAATTTAAAATCAAATCATCATTTGTTGTTATTAGACTCTCTAGGTACACACGGTTTGGTTTCCTCTGGTAGTTTTGTCCTGGTCTCATTGGCACGAACATAGGTTTCTCAAATTTTGGAGTGTCTTGATTCTTTCTCGTTTCTTTGATATATAAGGCTTCTGTGTGTCTTTCACTCCAATCGGGCCTTTCAGTTACACCATTTGTTAATCTTTGGTCATCATACCCTCTATGATGAAAACAGTCTAACATAGGTTGACATTGTTTCGTATATATCAGAGGGTCAGAAATAACTTGTTTCAGCCTTAAGAGTTGACTATATGGTAAACCTTTAAAAGTGCTTCCCGGGTGAAAATTAGGAGCATGTAATAGACAGTTGCGATCTGTAGGTTTAGCATACAGATTCAATGTCAAAATGCCCTCCTTGATAGAGAATTGAGTATCTTGAAAATAAATGCTGTCCTGCGCCCAATGCCATGTACATTTTATCCTGTCATGTTGTTGGTTCAATACATTAAGAAATGAGATAAATCAGCAGGAGCACCACTCCAAATGTTGAAGATGTCATCCATGTACCTCGTGTAGAAGAAACGGTTGGACTGTGTTCTCTGATCATGTAATATATGTTGTGATTTAAACTGGTACATAAACACTTTCACATAGCATGGACCGATGCTTACTCCCATGGACGTAACTCTTAACTTGGAGAAAAAAATAGTGAGTAAGCGCCCATTTTAACAGTTTCAACAAAAAGATGTTGTCAGCTCTAACATGGTCCTGTTGAAGGAGAAACCACTCCATAGCTGATTGTACCTTTTCATGGGTTATAGAGTTGTAAATACTCACTACATAGCCCGTAAATAGGGTGACGCTTGATAGGTCAAATGTCAGGTATTGTACCTTACGGAGAAATTCATTAGTATCTTTTAGATGTGATGAGGTCTGTTTTATCAAGGGTTGTATAATATGATTGATATATTGTGCCAATGGTTTAGGGTTTAAGAAGTCAGCAGTGCCACGATGGGGCAGGCAGGAGGACTGACAAGAGATGTATGCACTTTAAGAAATGTATAAAATACTAGAACCAATGGGTGCAATTTTGTCAGGAAATTCTTTGTGTTAAATGAGATTTGGCCATCAGCCAGAATTTCCTTATTGAGAAGTTGTAGTTGCAGTGTCAGATCAGAGTCTAATTTCTGTTTTGTGTCACAATCATTCAGTTGTCGCTGACATTCCCTAATGTAAATGTGGGCATTCATTACATGTAGGGCACCCCCCTTGTCCACAGGCATAAATGTAATGTGGTTTTCATTTGCCAATTCACCCATGATTTTAGCTTGTTTCACTGATAAAATGCAGTGTTTGCCATTGTAATATGAGATTTTGCTAAAATTATTAAGCACTGATTGTTCAAAGGCCTCAAACTATGTCCATACCTATTTGTGAAAATGTTTTGTATATGGTGGGGAGCAGCTTTGGGTTAGCATTGTGGAAATCACCTGGTGAGGTAATTTGTTAGACTTGTTAAGTAGTATAGTATTCATTTAGAAACTGTTATATTCCTGGACAGAAACAACACAGAAAATATATTTGTATGGGTCTTAGCCATCCCTTGACTCCTGCAGCCTAAAATTGAGCAGACCATCTACAAGACTGTGGGCTTCAAATGTCTCAAAACTAATAGCTGATAATGAGTGTTTCTGTCATGTTTCACAATATTCTCTACTCTGTATTATAGCCTAGAGCTCTCCACACATGTTCATCCCAGCTTCACCTCTTCTCTGTTTCAGGTATGATTTGTTAAAAAAAAGTACTTTCAACTTGGGTTCATCTGCAGATGTGTAGTTTTAATGTTTCTAAATTACTAGATTTAATTGTGGAATAGAAAGTTTTTATGTGTGGAATTAGTTGACTAAACTCCATGGACCCCTATTTGGTTGTGTTTAAAAGGGGACATCTCTCAGATAATTGTTTCTCGCATTAAATAAATTGGGCAAGAGCATATCCCTCATGGAAATGATATGGTGGCAACCCATTATTGAACAGTGAGACATGTCTTTCAATGTATTAATCCTGGTGTATGGGATCTGCGCCAGCAGATATGTATTTCTAGTTCACTAGGCACAATATGTATGCCATCCTTCTATAGGTACCAACAGCAATCTTTATTTGCAGGCTGATTTTCACTAAGGTTCAGATGAGGGGTTGCAGGAATCCGCTTTCGTGCAGCACTGAAAAGTTAATATATTTCTGCAACTGAGATACTGCTTTATTTGTAGGGGTTACACACACTGCCATTGGTGACCATGCGGGAACATCAGAAAATTGAAGGCTCAAGTCAATGCTAAATACTTTTATTGTACAACAAGTATTAGTTGAATGAGTGCAATTGTTGAATGCCTAAACTATTTTACTGACCTCAAATTAAGTCCTAAGTAAGATTTATTGTCCAAGTTCAAAATGTCCCCGGGCCTCATTACAGGTATGCCGGTATCCTGCCGGTAAATCCGGTGACATATCAGCAAACGGTAATAACATGCATGCCAATTGGTCTACCGGAATTTATTCATTTATTTAACCTTTATATGGTGCCAGTATTTCCAGGCACCACAAGACAATCCTACCCTGCAAGTGCTTGATGATAAGTGCAAAGGGAGGGTGAAGGGAGAAGTGCAATAGTGGGGTGAACGCAAGGGGGTTAGGTGCTACAATAGGCCAGACAGCAAGTGGCAGGGGACAGAGGGGGTGAAGTGTAGTGGGCATGCAGACTGGTGAGGGTAGTTCGGGAAAGAGAGCCCAAGGGCAAGTGCTAGCGAATGATGTTGATGGGGACTGGTAGGGGGGTGGTGTGGTCCCTGTAAGACTCAGAAAGGGACCAGGCCCTAGTGACAGCGGCAGGTGGAGAGCTTAACAAGAGAGGGGGAGATGGAAGGCAAAGGAGAAAGGGAAGATGCAACAAAGTGACTTCCTTAGGCTGCAGGTAAGTTCCAGTAGCTGTATTACATCTTCTTCAATTACATTAAGTTAGCTAAGCAGGGACAGTTATAAGGAACAGACACTGGCCCCCATCGCCCAGGCAGGGACTCTCCAACTGCCTGGGCTTAGAACCCTCATCACAAGCATTCCCTCATTCACACCATAGCATTCTGCATACACTTCCAAGTACATCACAACACTTCTCCCTTTCTACCAAAATTGCCACATACACACTAAGCACATCACAACAGAAAGTCTTGAGAAGTTTCCAGAACTTAAGAAGATCCGGGTCAAGTCTGATGGGGATAGGGAGGCTGTTCCAGAGGGAAGCACTAGCCGAGGAAAGGGATTTACCACCCACTCTCTGCTTGGAGAAACATCTGACCGTCAGAGAGTTTGATCCAGAGGACCAACGGGTTCTGGCTGGGCAGTATTTAGGGATAGAGAGCTGGATGTAGAGACGTCCCAGGCACCAGACAGGCATTTGGATGATGCAAAGGGTTTAGAATGTGATGCTTGCATCACCAGGAGCCAGTGGAGAGACTATATGGCAGGAGAGATGTTGTCCCTGTGCTTGAGGCCAAGGCTAAACCTTGCAGCCCTATTCTGGATTAGTTGGAGGGGCAAAGGAAGCAAAGAGGACGAGGCTGTTGCAGTAATCAAGTTTAGAGAGAACCAGTGCTCTGAAGACATTGAGCTTCTGGGGGAAGGGAAGGAAAGGTAGAATGCCACTAAGGAGATGGAGCTGAAAATTGGACTTCTTGACATGGTTCGTGATGCATGGAGAGAAGGAGAGAGAGGAGTCAAAGATGACCCTGAGGTGTTTTGCCTCACAAGTGGGTGAGGGGAGGGGACCAAATGAGTCTGGCCAGAGTGTGAGGGGGAAGCTTGGAGCGTGCGTCCCAATGAGAAGAATCTCAGTCTTGTTGGCATTCAGGCAGAGATTGTTTGCAGAGCACCATGCCTGAATATCAGTCAGGTAGTCAAAGTTGAAGGCAGGAAGAAGAACAGGAGGGGGTAGGAGAAGGCAGCCGGAAGGAGAGTTGTGTGTCATCTGCGTAACACTGGAAGTGGGGAAAGTAGGCGGAGATCAAGTGTGTTAAAGTGGCCAGGTGGATGTTGAAGAATCATGGTCATGGGAAAGAGCCCTGAGAAATGCCACAAGTAGAGAGTGAAGTGGAGGACAGGAACGGACCCATTTGAACTTGGGAGGGTCTGTTAGAGAGGAAGTAGGTAAACCGTGCCAGTGCCCTGTCCGTGATACCTAGAGTATCACAGAGATGGTTTATGAGGATGGGGACGTTGACACTTTCAAAGGCAGAAGAGAGGTCGAGGAGGATCAGCACAGATGGAGAGTTAGAGTCCAGGTTGGAGAGTAGGTCTTCACAGGTATTCAAGGGATCTGTTTCTGTGCCTAGGGCTGCCCTGAAACTGGACTGGTGGTCATGGACAGCCATCACTTTCAGTGTGGGGGGTCAGTTGGGGGGTGACCAGTTTCTCCATGTGTTTTCCCAAGAAGGGGGTGATAGTGATAGGTTGATAGTTAGCCAGACAAGAATGTTGACCTTGATAGTTCAGGAGGAGCAGGGAAACACCTGTTTGGAGGAGACTTTCATAGAGTGGACATCTCTAGTGATCTCCTTTAGGAGAGGGGAGGGCAGTACAGGGCAGAGGGGAGTCAGAAGAGGTGGGAGTGAGAGGGATGTGGGAAGAGGGAGCATATGACAGAGAGGACAGGATGTCAAGAGTTTTGGAGGAAAAGTTGGAAGATAATGCACAGCATAAGTACTGGGATGGGAGAGGGGAAGAAGACACTGCAGTAGGATTGGTGAGTTACTGTCATGCTCACCTGGTCTCCACGGGGGCGTACTCATGTGCGTAGGGTGTTGTCTGTCCTGATTCTGCTTTGCTTGGCTGGTGATGCTAGCTTGCGTCTCCCGTTAGTCCTTGCTTCAGGAAATGTGGGCCTGCAAGTCGAAACAAGATATTATTTACCGAAGGGAGCTGGTCAGTGGTTTCACCTCCTTCCGATCTATCCATCACTTCTTCTGGCTCACCTCTGTTTTTTTTAATGGGCAAGCTCTCTGTCCTGCACACTCTGACAGGGACGCGGTTCACAGTCTTTCCTGGATCGAGTTACGTCACTGATCCGAAAGAAGTTGCTGAAGTAGAAGGCCTGGGAGTAAGCAGGTAAATCTCTATTCCAATAACTGCTTGGAATGACTGCCTTTAAGTATTTCTGTTCAAGATAACTAATGTCCGTTATTGCCTTACAGGTGCGGCGTTAAGCGACCTTCGGCTGATGGATGACCCTCCTGACAATGATGCTCAGGATTCCTGCTGGTAAGTATAGCGCTGTGCTGGGCACACAAATGTTCACCTCTGTAGCTTTCCTTTGCTGCGTGCGACTAACCTGTTTGTCCTTTTCTGTTCAGCAGGTATGGCGCAAGTCCAGGAAGAAGAATAGGAAATCTGTGTGGCGGTGTCGAGCTGTGGCGTGCTGCTGAGTGAACAACTGTCCGATGAAGTTCCTGGAGCGGGCCGATCAGGTGAGTAGCTACCCGAGAGGGTGCCTTTAGTTCTGTTCTGCAGATGCGGCGGTTTGTGGGAAAGCAGGAAATGAGATCTGGATGTACTGCAGGTAAGGCCTTCGATGCTTAAATAACTCCTGTTATTCTCTGTTCGCAGGTGCCAATGGATGGAATACTCTGGACGGGTGTGGCAGAAGGAAGCAAGAACTGATCTGACATGTTGAGCGTTACGCTACAGGAGTGCAGAATAACGCGAAGCATTTTCAGATTGTTGGGTGCGGTTTAAATAGCCTTGCAAAAAGTTCCAAGAAAATAGTCCTCTTCTGCGTATCCCTTCTCTCAGGTAAAGTAGTTCCAGGCCACACCCTGAACTGAATGGCTCAGCCTCTCTGAGCCATGTTAATGGACCATGTCACTAACACCTCCATGAGCCTGGCACCAGCGGCACCAGGAATGAGTCCAGGTGAGCCTGGCTGGGGCCTGATAAGCCCCCAAGTGGGCCAAAGTTAGGGATGGCCCCACCAGTTTCAGGGTTTTGGGTGCCTGCACCATGACAGCACTCCCCCCAAGGCCCCACTAATGGCTGATCCATTCATTGGTCCTGGTTTGTTTGGGTGATTATGGTGGAACCTTTTCAATAACCTTGGAGCATGTACATTCTCGCTAGGTTCCATGATCTTTCATGCGTTCCGTACCCTTTCCAGTCTATCAAGTAAAAGAGTTTTGATTCAGTGATTTTTGAGTCCAGAATCTCTTTAACCTCGAACTCGGGTTCTCCGTTCACTGTGACAGGTTTTGGTGGTTTCACAACTCGTGTTCCAGGTTGCACCGGTTTCAAAAGTGAGACGTGGAACACTGGATGAATTTTCATGTGCGGGGGTAAGTCCAATTTCATAGCCACTGGATTGATTATGACCTAGATGGTATACGGACCCAAATATCTGGGATTGAAGGTACAAGGCCCTTTATCGGGTATGTGCGTTGACGCCAACCCCAACCTGATAACTTAGAGCTTCACTTCTATGTGCGTCGGCTGATTTCTTGTACCTTTCCTTACCTTGCCTTGGATGCTCTGTTGCTTGTTTGAAGGCTTGGGAGATGGTAGAGTGCAAACTTTTCACAGCCGGCATTTCCAGAAGTTGTGGCGGGTTAAGGTTGGAGGTTCATGGGTGTAACCCATAGATTGTATAGAAGGGACTTTGACCTGTGCTGGAATGGAGTGAGTTGTTATAGGCATACTCGGTGATCCATAAAACATCCTTCCAGCTGCCTTCAGTTTGATGTAACATGCACCTGATATATTGCTCCAAGGTCTGGTTTGTTCTCTCTGTTTGACCATCAGTTTGGGGAGGGTGACTGGTGGAAAGTCTTACGTCGATTTGAGCTAACTCGCAACACTTCTTCCAGAAGTGTGAGATAAACTGGCTGCCACGGTCTGAGATCAGAATGGAAGGGAATCCATGAATTCGGACAATCTGTTCCAGAAATTCTTTAGCCAGAATTGAAGCTGAGGGTATTTAACAGGATGAAGTGGGCCATTTTTGAAAACAAATCCACCACTACTAAAATTGTGTTGAATCCGTTACTCGGAGGAAGGTCTGTTATAAAATCAAGAGACAGTGCATGCCAAGGCATTGGTGGAATGTCTAATGGCTGAAGCAGGCCTGGTGATTTTTTCTTTTGGGCCTTGTTTTGAGTGCAAACTCCACAGGATAGCACAAACTGCTTGATGTCCTTACGCCATGTTGGCCACCAACATTGTCGTTTGACATTGGCTTCAGTTTTTGTAATTCCAGGATGATCTTCTACTAATGAGTCATGGTAATGTGAGATGTCTTTTTCCTGAAGTTCTCTGCTGGTTAAATAGAGACGTCCTCGAAAGTAGTGTAGTTGGTTAGTGACCGAATGGTGAGGACTTTTGGTCGGCCAATCCTTTAGGGTGTTGGAATCCATGAGATGAGAGATACTCTCTTGAACGTCTTCTAATGTTAGAGACGTAGTAATCCCAAGAATCTTCTCACTAGGAATGATAGGCACTGGGTCGGGATTGGCGTTTTCCTCATCTACTCCTATACGGGACAGTGCGTCTGCCTTGCCATTTCAACAGCCAGGTCGGTAGGTAATTACAAAGTCAAACTCCGCAAAAAATAATGCCCATCGAAGTTGACGAGATGATTGGGTGTTTGCCACCTTCAAGTACTGTAAATTGCGATGATCGGTAATTACTGTGATGGTGTGTCTAGCTCCAAGGAGGTAATGTCGCCAGGCTTTGAAGGCTGTCTTGATCGCTAACAGTTCCTTGTCCGTAATCGTATAGTTCAGCTCGGAAGCCGTACATTTCCATGACCAAAAGGCTACGGGGTGCAGTTGACCCATTTCGGGATCCCTTTGTGAAAGGACTGCACCCATTGCCAAACTGGAAGCATCCGTTTCGACCACGTACGGTAGATCTGGATGAGGGTGTTTCAAGATCGGGGCTGAGATGAATCTTTGTTTTAGTTCCTGGAAGTCTTTCTCAGCTTCTTCGGACCATTGAAAATGCTTGTTTTTGCGCAACAGAGTGGTGAAGGAGTGCACTAGTTGTGAGAATCCTGGAATGAAGCGCCGATAGAAGTTTGCAAATCCGAGCATACTCTGGACTCCTTTAATTGAGGTTGGCAACGGCCAGTTGAGAATGGCATCCACCTTTCGTGAATCCATGCACACACCATAAGGGGTTAGAACACATCCAAGGAACTCAACCTCAGTAACATGGAAAAAACATTTCTCTGACTTTGCATATAGCTTGTGTTGTCGAAGTTTGTCCAAAACTGCTCAGACATGTTTCACATGTTCTTGCTCTGAACGGGAGTATATCAGAATGTCGTCGATGTATACTGCAACATACACATCAATCATTTCTCGCAAAACATCGTTTCTGAAATATTGGAACGCTGCTGGGGCATTGCAAAGGCAAAAAGGCATCACCTGGTATTCAAATAGCCCGTATTTGGTGTGGAAAGCGGTCTTCCATTCGTCCCCTTTACTGATGCGCACCAGGTGGTAAGCTCTGCGGAGGTCTAACTTGGTGTAAATCCGGGCATCTTTAACTTGATCCAATAAGTCAGGAATCAGAGGCAACGGGTAACGGTTTTTAACAGTGACCTGATTCAATGCGCGGTAGTCGAGGCAAGTCCTAAGGTCACCTTCCTTTTTAGGCACAAAGAATAACGGTGAAGCCGCCGGGGACTTGGATGGGCGGATGAAACTGTTAGCCAGATACTCGTCTAAATATTTTCTCAAATGCAGGTTCTCGGGTTCTGTGAGAGCATAGATTTGACCACATGGAATCGGTGCTCCTGGTACTAGGTCGATCTGGCAGTCATACGACCTGTGAGGGGCAGTGTGTTGGCTTGATCCTTTTGGAATACATCCTGATAGTCTTGATATACCAGAGGTAGCGAGCTGGTTGGTTTCATGATCGTTGTCGCTCCAGTGACCAAAGGTCCTTTAGTTGGATAACAAGTCTGAACACAGTCGACTGAGAAGGTCAGCCTCTTGGCACGCCAGTCTATGCAAGGATTGTATGATTCCAACCATGGCATACCCATAATTATCTGAAATTGTGGGGCCTTGATTATATCAAACATTGTAGTTCCCGATGACCGTCTTGGCACAAAAGAGTCAGCTCAGCCATAGAGTGTGTTACCGGACCCAAAGCTATTTCAGTTCCGTCGACTGTGGTGACTAAGTCTGTTGTTGCTTTTTCGCAAAGGGAAAGGTTCATCCTTGAAGCCAATTCTTTTTTTTTAATACAACATTTTATTGGTTTTTGGAAACACAAAACATGCAGCCCCATACAGCGGGGTAAACAAAACTTCCCATACCCGCCCACCAACAACTCCCCGCTGTGGTCCCTTACCAACGAGCTTCAAAACATGCCACAACATTTTGTCCTTTTCGTATTACACCCACCAGTTCATTTACAAGTCTCTGGATAGCGTTAATGTACAGTATTATAAGTTAATTTCAGTGCGCCTCTTCCCAGCTTTACCATATTTTCTGGGCACCCCCTGGCAGTATAAACTCTTTTTTCCATCGCGATGCAGATATCCACATCCGTGATCCATTGTTCAAGGCTCGGTGGCCTCTCGGAGTCCCAAAGTTGCGCTATGTTCCTTTTGAGTATCGCTGTGGTGGTAGATAAGAACGCTCTCTCATACCTCGTTAGATCATTGTCTCCTTCTATCCCCAGCATCAATTGCTTTGGATTTACAAGTATCCTCTTGCCCATTACCCTTGACAGTTCATCACAGGACTGTTGCCAGTATTGTTGAATGATGGCACAGTCCCACAGAATATGATAATAGGAGCCTTCCTCCCTCTTACATCGCAAACAGTATGGATTCGTAGCCTTTCCCCACTTGAACAGTGCCACCCTTGGGTAATAAATCCTATGTAGTATCTTCAGTTGAATTAATCTAAGCCTGGAGGAGATAGTTGATTCTCTGGGGTACATCAACGCAGTCACACATTCCTCTGGGAGTACATCACCTACCTCCCTGTCCCACTTGGCTTTCAGACTCGACCGCGCTTTCGTAGCAAAGGAGTTAATAGCACTGTAGATAGTCGATGTGACTTTCTGTTTAAGCATTTCTGGGAATACATTACGTTCTAGTGGGGAGTAATCAGGTATGTCACTCAATTCAGGGAGATGAGCCTGCAACGCAAGTTTGAGCTGGATATAGTGGTATTGTTCGTTGGGTGGGAGGGCGAAGGTGGCAGCTAGATCCGCAAATGTTATTATTACATTTTCTTTCAGCACATCGCCAATTTTCGTAATACCTAGTTGGGCCCATGCTTGCCATTTAGGGAGTTTGTTCACCTCCGGGAGATGTCTGTTGTTCCAGAGTGGTTGTGCTAGAGTTAGTTTTTTATCCAAACCTAGGTACTTATGTGTATCTGCCCAGACTAGGGTTATATGCTACAACATGGATGTGTCAGTGGGTCGCTCTTTTTTCCGGTAGCGGAGGCTCATGATGGGTCTTTCCTGTGCGTCGGTGTCCTGTATTATGTTATGTGGTAGAGTGGTATTCCCATGCAATTTATCATTCACTATTGCCATTTGACTGGCCCAGTAGTAGGTCTGTAGTCGGGGGAGTCCAATCCCGCCCTCCCATATGGATCTTTGTAGGGTAGTAAGTGCCATTCATGGGTGCCCCCCTTTCCATAACAACCTCCTAAGTGTTTGATCTATCTTATGGAACTCACTGGGTGCTATTGGTAGTGGTGCATTTTGTAGTACGTAGAGAAAATGGGGAAGCGCTATAATTTTGAAGAGTGCTGCGCGTCCCAGTAATGTAAGTGGTAGGGACATCCAGTGGCGAACATCATCCTTGAACCTGGTCGCCACTGGGTGTAAGTTTTTCCCCACATAGTCCGTTAGTTTGTGTGTGATTTGTATACTGAGCTATATGAATGGTTCCCTTTCTATACGGTAGGGGCACACGTCTGGTATTGCAGTATCTGTATACTTCACTGGGAATAGTATGGACTTTGACCAGTTGACGCGGAGTCCGCTGAATGCGCCATATCTCTCTAGTAAATGCGACACAACGGGACAGGAAACTCGCGGCTCCGCCAGATAAATTAAATGATCATCCGCGTATAAAGACACTCTGTCTTCCCAGCCGTCTGCCCACCTGAAGCCACTCCATGTTTGCGTGGATCTTAACAGGATTGATAAAGGTTTGATTGCTAACACAAAAATCAAAGTTGACAGAGGGCAGCCTTGTCGCGTGCCTTTACCTAGCTGGAAAGGGTTCGGAAGTATACCCATTCACTCCTCTTACTGCTACTGGAAGGTGATATAGTAGTTTAACCCAACTCATGAAGTAAGGGCCTATGCCCATTCATCGCATAATTTCCCAAAAGCCTTTTCGAAATCTATGGACAGTAGGGCTAGGGAGTTTGGTAGCTTAGATGTTTTTTCTAGTGCTGTGTGTAATCTATATATATTTTGCTTGGTGGATCTTTGTGGCATAAATCCACGGTGGTCCGGATGTACTAATGTGTGTATGACTCGCTGCAGCCGATTGGCCAGTACTTTCACCAGTATTTTGGCCTCGCAGTTTATAAGAGAGATGGGTCTGTAGGAACTGCATTTGTCAGATGGCTTATCTGTTTTGGGCAAAACTATTATTGCAGCTTTTCTGAGGTCTGGGGGGAGGCAACCCTGCGAGCGCAAGTGTTGAAAGAGGCGCAGTAGTTGTGGAGAGATTATGTTTACACCTATCTTTTTCCATATTTCAACAGGAAAACCGTTCGGGCCAAGGGTCTTTCCTGACTGGAGTTCTGACATTGCACAGGTTATTTCTTCCTCTGTGATTTCTTGTTCTAGTAGCACCGCCTGTTGCTCGTCTAGGGTAGGAAGGGTAATTTCTTTTAATATATCGGTCGGTGGCGGTGCAGGTGGTGCACTATACAGTTCAGCGTAATATTTAGCAAATCCCTCCGCTATGTCCTGGTCTGTTACTAGTGGGTCTGGTTCTTCTGTTGTTAGTTTCCTAAGTTGGGTGAGGCCTAAGTCCCTGCGCTCCAACCATGCCAGAACTTTCCCCGCCTTGTCCCCAGTTTCATATATTTTCGCTCGCATTGCTGCATGCGCTTGTTTTGCATTGTCTAAGGCTATGTGCTGTAGCTGTTTCTGTGCTAACTGCATTGCACGTTGTGTCTCGGGTAGGTCATGGGCCAGGTGAGCAGCTTCTGCATTCTGTACCTTGGCTTCAGCTGCACATATCGCTTCAAGGTGTTTTTCTTGTTGGCTGCAGTCCAGGCTATGATTTCACCCCTTAGTACTGCTTTTAGTGCCTCCCATAGCGTTGTTGGGCTGTCCACAGAGTCAGTGTTTTTGTTTATTTTTTATTTTTTATTGGTTTAAATTCAAACCTTTAAAATATTTACACACACATCAAATTAAATCCATCAACTCAATTACCAAACCCCAAACAACTCCTCCCTCCAATAACCCACTGTCCTCCCATCCTCCCTCGTCATCCCACTCCAGTTTAATCAGCTTTTGTGACTCCACATGGCTTTGTTTGGGGTTGATCGGTCTGTTGCTTAACGTCCGTGTTTAACTTCTCTTCAATTGAAGCCAGAAAAGATGTTAATGGCAATATTAGTTTCATGTCAGTACCATTCCATATTCTCATCCACCATCCTTCTGCACTCACAAACTGATGATCATCATTCCAATGGCCCAGATGAACCGAATGGACATCTTTTAGTTCTGGGCAGAACAACACCAGGTGTTTAAGTGATTCCCCTTCCTTCTCGCAATACCGACAAGCAGGATTCACTCCTCCGTTACACGCCCAATGGCTGTATCGCCCTTTAGTTTTGAAGGCGTTTAAGCGAAACAGCAAAAACAGCCTGTGGGCTTTCGGACTTGGAAATAAGTGCATATATTTTTGTAGTACATTGTAGCCTCTTGCTTCTGCCGGTGAGTTGTTCACTGGTCTGGCGACGAGACGCTCACCACACGTAGCCTCCCAATCTGCCCGCCAGATCTTTACTTTTGCAGCCGTGGGATTTGCATGTAGGGTGACCAGGTTAATGTTGTATGCAAGTAAGAGCTCTTCACAACGTTTTGTCCATAAGGAGACCATCTCAGTTCCACTTGAAGTTGCATTATGAAGTATCCGAAATTGCAGAATTCCTTCCTGCGCTCTGGATTTCCGATACAAAGCCAATTGGTTCCAGATGACCCGAGCATGCAACGAAATTAGCGCCAGTTTGTATCTTCTGCATGCTGTTGAAATTCCAATTGGAAGACTTAGAGTTTTAGTCCAGAACATATGCTCGAGAGATGCCCAGTGATTTGATTAGCATCCAAAAGCATTTTCTGCTCCATAAGTTAAGATCGGTGACACTTTGTGTTCGTAGAAGTTTCTCATGGGTTGCATCGAGAATCTACCGAATTTTCTATGTAACAAAAGGCCCTGACATGCTAACTGGCCACATTTTCTCTTAGATGCAGATACTCATGGTTCGTCACAAATGCTGGAATTTACTAACATACCCAAGTACTTCATGCTTTTTGCTAAGCGTAATTTATTTTGCCCAAGTTTCCACACAAATTTTGTCTCCAATGATCTCAGTGTTGCGCTTGAGTTATGAAATACAAGTATTTCACTCTTTGTGGCATTAATTTTCAATTTGTTTAAATTCACGTACTTCTGTATGGCATCTAATTTGCGTTGTAAACCAATCGGGGTCAAATCCAAGATCACCAAATAATCAGCGTACAGCATCCAATTTATTGGAGATGAGTTGAGCTTAGGAGGAAACGCCCTCACTGATGTTACTGCATCACCAATATCCGAGATAAAGAGGCTGAAAATTGCAGCTGCCAGTGGGAAACCTTGTTTGACACCCTTGTGTGTCTTAATCTGAGCAGATAGGGAGCCTGACTGGTCTAAGTGAATAGTGATCGATGTATCTGTGTGTAGTTCTTTGATAGCTGCTAGTAAACCAACAGGGCAACCCCATACACCTAACTTTTGCCAGAGAAGCTCTCGATCAACCATATCAAAGGCGCAGGAGAAGTCCACAAACGCAAGATTGATTTTACTATTTGCACGCAGTGCTTCCATTTTCAATAAGTTCAAGATAAGTAAATTTAGCGAACATCCAACATTTTTAACAAAACCAGCTTGTCTTTCGTCGACCTTTTTTGCTGATTGAGCCCAGATAACCAGTTTTTTTTTGTAACAATGTGGCATAGATTTTGCCTAGAACATCAAGCAATGCCACTGGCCGATAATTTTGAGGTGACATTCTGTCACCTTTTTTGAAAATTGGGACAATAATCCCTGTTTTCCAGGAACTTGGAGACTGCCGCAACATAGTTATTCTTGCGAATAAATCCACACATAAATACGCCCAGAGGTCAGGAAACTGTTTAATCATTAAATTCGACAACCCGTCCGGACCGGGTGCCTTAGAGTTCTTGGCTTTCTTGATTACCTCGCGAATGTCTTTTCTCGGGAATTGTAGGTCCCATGGGGTAGAAACAGGCGCTATTAGCGGCTGTGGCCACGAGTCTTTGTTGTATAATGATGTAAAGTGCTTCACCCACTCGAGTTCCGTTACCGGACACACTTGCAAGGCTTCCTGTGGTGTTTCCATACGATTAATGACTCGCCAAAATTCTCCACTATTCTTCGTTGTTAGGGTTTTCAACATGGCCTCCGCGTCTTGCTGATTTAATACAAATTTGTGGCTTTTTAGCCAGTTTTTATAGGCTTGTTTTGTGGCTCTTTTTTTTAACAATATTTCACACTTTGCTCCCTGGTTATTTCTCCAGATTTCGGCTCGCATCAGTCTTTTGCGCTGTATCACTTTTAAGTCGAAGTGATGTTTGTTGTGAAATGATAGGTGTTTTAGTCCGCTGTTTTTTGCTTTGAATTGATGCAATAACGAGGTGTATTCCACCTCCTCCGGACCGTTCTTAAATTGGTTACATAAATTCGACACCTCGTGTTCGTGTAACCTCACTCTCAAGTGGTTAGATTCCACTCACACTTTTGTTTTCCATTGTCGAGGTTGATCTACTGCTAAGATTTGAAATTTCAACTCTAACAGATCGTGGTGCCTATGTTCCGTTGCCCGGACTTTCAGAGAATTTGTCCTGCCATGCATTGCATCCGAAATGAAGATATGATCGATGGTTGAAGATTGGCCATCAGGATGCCACGTATATCTTTCTGGAATATCCCCTTGCATGCAACCGTTTAACATTGTTAAACCTCTTGCGTTCAGTTCCTCCGACCATTTGAGATTTAGCTAGGTTCTGTGGCGTGAAAAAAATCGACGTTTAAATCACCACATTATCATTCCTGCCCCTCTATTTGCTTCGAGAAGGTTATCAATGATTGATGTAACTTGATCGAGGAACGGATAGGAGCCAGTCCTCTGATGATTCCAGTACAGGTTTATTATCTGGATTATGTCTATCTCCTTTCCCGCAAGGTTACTTTTGCCTATCCCAGAGACTTGAATGTATGAGGTGTAATTTTTAGAGTTTAATAATCGATAACCTGAAGACCGCTTAATCATTGTTAGCAGGCCAGCTATAGGCCTCCCCTTCTCGGCCCTGATGGCAGGATTTAGAGCACATTCGAACTCTGAAATCACTGGTGTTTCTGACATCCAAGTTTCTTGAAGACACACCAGTTGCAAGTTGAAAAGCCAGTCATTATTTAATAAATGCATAAAGCCACGTGTGTTCCATGACACAAAAGAACAGAGCTGTACTTCCTTGTTCTTTGGGCATTAACTTGAATTTTTGTTGTTCAGGGCGCTGGAAAGCCAATTCCAGTCTTGACTGTTTTCTTTAGCGAATGCGCTGTTAACAAGAATGTTAGCGCTACTATTACTCGGTCTGACACTATTTAAAGTCATTTGCATATTCTCCATAGGATTTTTACAGGACACCACATTTTGCTCAACAGGTGTCACACTGTGACCCACTAAAACCCCAGAGTTTGTGTTGGGAGCCACCTCCCTCCAGTATGTCTGTCCTTTCGAGGTTTGATTCATTGATCCATTTTTAACTGACCGCTCACTGGAGTTAGGTTTGCTATTTTGAGTAACTGAGGCCACGCCTGTTTCCGCCATACTCTCTAATTTATCATGTAGAGAATGGTCAATTACTTTATATATATCAAACCCCGAAGACAAGAGGTCTTCCCCTGCTTCTAAAATTGTGTTTGCAATTATACTGGAGTCTACATGTAATATGACCTTGTCGTTACAAGTTTCATCAGGAAATTCCACTTTTTTTAAGTCTTTAGAGCAGAACGCTCTTAGACGAGGTATATGGTGGAGCAGTCTAATGACATTGGCACAGAATCAATTTATCACCTGACTCTATCCTCTCCAACTTCAATTTGATCATCAATGAATCATCTAAGGGGCAAACTGTTTCTTGCCCTTTATTACTCTTCTGTCTGTTCACCCATCCTCCAGGATGTTGATACTCCGCTTTCCGTGATGGACACACAACCTCCTTCTTTCCGTCATCCTTCGGTTCGCAGCAATCTTCTTCGTGATTTGAACAGTTCGTCGAGGGCTGACTCTTACACCCATGCACCTCGTGTTTAGCTCCTAAAATAAGTCGTAAACGTTCCCTTTTTTCTTGTAAAGTGGCAAACGCTGGACTTACTGGTGTTTGCTCATTTACGGTTGCTGCTTCTACCTGAATGATAGAACAGGTCCTGCCCCCTGATTCTAATGCTGTAATTTTTATTTTATTCAGGGGCTTTTGTAACCCAGACATTTTAGGATACGTTTGGCCTAATTCAGCAATCGTCGGAACAGTAAGTTCCACCTGTCTAGCTGATAACCTAACATTTTTTGCTATAATTTCAGCATCAAGTGGTTAGTTCCCAGCAGCCTCTTCTTCTTCAACAAAATCCTCATAAACCGAATAGTCCAGCAGCTCACCTTGGTTGACCTTTTCCGCTTCACTTAGACCACAACTTGCTAAGTTCGAATTATGTGCCAATACTTCCACTGGAGCTATTATAGGCTCTTTAGATGATTCATTCATTTTCCGACGTGTGGTGATCGCTTTATCTACAAATTGTAACATATTAATGTTACGAAGAATATTCCGGGCACCACTTTGTTTGCTCTGCTTACGTCCTGGCATGTTTTTTTTGCTTTTTACATTGCAGAGCCTTTCCCTTTTTGGTTTCCACCTTTTTTTGTGATTCTACATCCGGCCCTCCAAAGATTGGAAATAAACAAGCTGACTTTGCGCTGACACCATCAACCATCTCTGGGCCAGTAGTTTGATCTCCACCTGGTAATTGAGACGTTGAGTCATGTTAGGCAGAAACCTGTGCAGTTCCCTCTGGGACCACTGCAAAAGATTTAGGACTACAGGTGTTTGGCAGTAAACCCACTTGGTAGCAGTCTGTACCACACAGATTCACTTGGTAGCTGTGGCTGAGCAGTCAGACTTCCCTCAAGAAGAGTTAGGCCGTATTTGGAGTATACAGGATAGGGCAATTTACACAGTAGAACACGCAGTCACGGATCAGAGCTTGGGTGTAAAGATATAATATTATTTATTTAAAAACACATCTATGGAAAACACACTGGCACTAATATGGCAAACAACTTCAATCACAGTTGCTATAATATATCAATCCCATAACAATATTTCGACAAGTCTAGGTTCAACGGAACCACTTATTTGCAGACAGAGGTGAATGCTTTAACCTAGATGGCACTCTAGTATTCGTTAGAAAGGGAGAGAAAAAGGCAGGGTATGAAACCATCTCAGTACCAACACTTTTACGAAACAAATGCAAGGCGAGCAAGGCAGGGTCTACTGTAAATCACAAAGTTCAGAGGCCAGGCCCACTCGGAGAGAGGCATGTCCCAAAAGTATCACAGTGGAAATGCACTTCAAGTCTTTGTAGCACAATGTCACAGAAAGGTTGGACCAGTTTAGAACAAACGTTTAAGAAGGTCTAGAGGCGACCCAATGGAAAGGTAAGGATTTAAGACACCTCACGCTAACCGTTTCAAGGGAAGCCAGGCGGACACAGTACCTTGAGAGTGAAGAGGCAGCTCCGGCGGGGGCAGTTGTTCCTGGTGGTGGATGCAAGTCGGGGCGTTGCCAGAAGATGAGAGGATCTCGTCGTCGAGGAAATTTGAAGATTGTTGCACCACCACGGAAGAGACCAGCCACGGAGTGCTCAGTCACAAGGCACCACTTTTTGGTCGCGGTACAGTGACCAGTGGCTATCCGGTTGCCTGGGTGCTCAGCACGGGCAATTCGACCACTAGACCTCCTGGAAGCGAAGAAAAAGCAAGGGACTGGTTGTTCCCACCAGTCAGTGGAAGAAGACTCTCCAGCAGGGAGATCTCCTCTGACGTTGGGAAGTGGTGAGTCGGTTCAGCAGGGCTCCACCGGAGGTGTCGTTGTTGCAGGTCGGCTCAGCTTTACCCTCATCGGATTCTTAGGTCCTGTGGCGACTTCTGAAGTTCCAGTCCCAAAAGCCCTGCTTTTATGCAGAAAACCCCCATTCATTCTGCCTAGCTGTCAATCAAACATGCTAAGTGGTGAGCGGGGCGGCTCACCACTCGGGCCAATCACACAAGAGTGCGACTTGAGTTGGCAAGGCAACTCAGTCCAGGGTGCCTAAACCCCCTCCCACACCCCCTGTGGTACCCAGACAGAATGGCACCACTCTGGAGGGCTTCTGTGCAGAAGCCCGCCAAAAGTGAAACAAAGGGCTCAACCTTTGGTTTTGGAGTTACAGAGGCGAACACATAGGCTATTTTAAAAACCGAGTTCTGGCAGAAAATACCAACCGGTGGATTTATTTAAGACAAATAAACCGGCGGTATGTTAGAGACTAATGTGAAAAAGTATTAGCCTCCAACAATGGGAAGAATCCCATAGGAATATATTTGTGATCGAATATAAAAAGTAGTATCCACTGCCACCAGCCAAAACTCGACGACGGGGTCGGGACAGTGGCCCCTCAAAAAACAGACCCAGGGGTAATCGAATTACCCCTACCAGTACGTCCACAATAGGATGGTTTGTACTAGTTCTGTTAGTAAATTTAGGTCTAGTAAAGCCAATGGTGACTTTACATGCCCTGGGAGACAGTAGTCAGTCCCAGGGTATGGAGTCTATGGTGGGGATCCTTTAGGACACACCAGTGTTACGGCATGGAGGGTGCGGTGTAACACACATAGCAAAACACATGAGGCCCTATGGAGTAAAAGACCCCATAGCGCATAGAACATATTGACATTCAAAGAAATCAACCACAATCATGTCCAATAGTGGGAGAAAAAGAGTCTCACTCTTGGCAGGATGAAAAAAAAAACTCCAGAAATCCAGCAAAGCTGCTGGGGAACTCACTAGGTTAGGAAATTCAGCCTAAACAGAGAATTCTCCCTAACAAGTCAGACGCATTTTGACTGTCTAGCAAAGCCAGATTCGTTGAACTTCTGGCTTGTAAGAATGCCGTGTGAAAAGAAGTGTCCAGTATTTCACCATGCTTAGCCCCTTCGCAACATGGGACTCCGGTATTTGCATAGTTCTCAACGTCAATTACCACTGGGCGCGTGGCATCCTCAATTTCCGTATCTACGTTACCTTGGGCTATATTGTTTACTAGGTGCCCTGTCTGTCTTAAAGGTAAACCGATCTCAACGTCCGTGACTCTTTTCACCGGCTGTGGTGCAACACTTGGAAGCTCATTCATTGGCGTTTGTGACCCAGTACCAACTCCAGGAGACTCTCCACCTTTTGAGTCACGATGGAATTTATGAAACAGAAACAGTGCTTCCTTTGCTACCTCAGCGAGCCGCTTTTTATCAAGCATATCATTGCGTTTGTCATCATTAACTGATGCCAGTCCTGCCAATAGTTTCTGAGTTACATCGTCTTGTTTTGAAGTTTGACAGCTGTGCATTGTTTCAATATGTAAGAGTTTTGAGTTCATTAAAGCCAACAAAGATGTAACATCTTTCACATTTCCATTTAATGTCTCATAAAGTTTAGTGAAAGGTGCCAAAGAGATAGCCATCGCAGAGGTCACAGCTATTAATAGGTCATTTGAAGGCACATGTACACAAGGGGTGCGTGAGCCACCTCTACCTATCCTTGTAGCTCCACGTGCAGCGTGACTGAATGCTGCCCGTTCTCTTCTAACTTTCGGGAAGTTTCGCTCTACAAACGAGGAATCTCTGGACATAGAATCGTCCAATGAATCGTCACTGTACTGGTTGAACTGGTTGAACTGGTTGAGTCCGAATAATACTGTGGTTTAACTTGTTGTGGGGTGCCTGGCGTTTCTGAGAATCAGCCACCTGTCCACTTGGTGACTGGGCGGAATCGTCAGAGGACTCATCCTCTAAGGTTCTTATTCTTTTGTAATTACCAGACCCCCAAATGTCCTGATTGACATTAGTCATATTAATACACTGCCTTTTCTGAGATATTTTTGACATCTCTTTGATAACCGGGGTGCTCCCAGATGTCTGTTTTTAAGCACGTTCTTTATTTAAATTAATTATTTTTTTTAGTACTGTTGATACTACCTCTAGGGAGTTTCTTCTGTCTTTAATGGGCGTAATATATGATTCTCCCTCTCATACTTTTTCACCTTGCCCCCTTGAGGCTTCATGAAATGCTGTGTTGAATGAATTTGAAGCCGTCGAACATGCAGTACTACACAGGTCTTTTAGTGAACTCAATGTATGTTCAGTCGCCTGCTGCTTTGAGATCGGCGAGCTTTTTGTGTTGTCTAGACTGGACATTACGTGTGGAAAAGCGGGCACGCCACCTCGCTCTCCCGCTCTCCGGCTCCGTGCGTCCCAGCCGAGACCGCACTCCCTCCTGGGATCACGGCGTCCGTGGCAGCGGAGGACAACACCACCGCAGCCGGACACCCTATCCGGCTGACTTGGCGCACCTCCTCCACATCCAGCTGATGCTGCCGCGCTGCCGCTCCTTCACCAGAGCTCGCCTCATCCGCGTCGTTAACCCGCCCCTCAGCGTCAGCGTCATTGGGCGCCCACAGGCGGGAGACCATGGGGTGCTGGCCCCCACTGCACCCCCCGGACCAATGCAAACTCGGCGAGCCACCCACAGCCTCCGCCGGGAAAGCCCCACCAGTCGCAACGGCACGGGTGAGTTTGTGTGTTTCTGGCTGTGATGATGAAAATAAGTCTAGTGTCTGTGATACTTGCATCGGCATTTCCTTCTCTTGTGCGTTTCGTTCTGTCAACGTTGTAACAGCAGATATATAGAATACTTCAAATACCTCTTCATCCACCAGAGACTCTTGTTCCTCCATTATATCCGCTATAGAACCACAAGAGAAATATTGGCTCACCTGTTGTAGTCGCGGCTGCTTGGCTGGGAGTACATCTTGTAGTGCCATGCGTTTTAGTTGGGCTCTAGTCCTTGTGGATGGCATAACAGTTTCCATCTTTCTGTATAGCCCCACGCCACTAGCCAAACAGATGCTCCTCGCCCTTGCTCCTGAGGGCTTATGCCGCAAGGGCGTGGGAGGCGGCCTTATGTGGGCTGACCCACTGCTGGAATTAAAGGCACACACACCTCCAGGCACCTCCAGGTGCCACAAACTTGAAGAGTAGGTAAACACAGGAAACAGGAGTAATTTGGAGGGAGAGAAGTTCTGTCCTTGCTTACTCGCCACAGCCAAACAGATGCTTCTTGCCCTTGCTCCTGAGGGCTTACGCCGCAAGGGCGTGGGAGGCGGCCTTATGTGGGCTGACCCACTGCTGGAATTGAAGGCACACGCACCTCCAGGCGCCACAAACTTGAAGAGTAGATAAACACAGGAAACAGGAGTAATTTGGAGGGAGAGAAGTTCAGTCCTTGCTCACTCACCACAGCCAAAGAGATGCTCCTCGCCCTTGCTCCTGAGGGCTTAGTCAGTATTTATTTCAAAGTATGTTTCGGTAACCTTTTGTATGTGTTTCACCAATTCAGGAAATCCCAGGTAATAACCATTCAGTCTCCAACTGGGTGGGGGGAGTGGCCTGCTGGTCTTAATCGTTAACATGAGTGGGGAATGATCTGAAATACCTCTGGTGAGCAGTTGTGCGTCACACACTTCATGTATGTTACACATTGGTAGGAAGAAGTAATCCAACCTGGATAGCGAAGCATGTGCACCGGAGTGGTACTATTATTCTCTTGTGTTGGGATGTAGGGATCTCCATGCATCATGTAACCCCAGTGCATTGGTAAATGTGGCGAGTTCAGTGCATATGTCTGGATTTCTGGATTGTACATGTGTCCTATCCAACTCTGGGTTCATGACTTTGTTAAAGTCTCCTCCGATCAACGTGAGGCCTTCAGTGTTGTCAACAATTAGGGGTGTAATATCGTTAGTCAGGGGAGTTAGGACGTTAGGTGGTGCATATACGGTTATCATAGAGTTCCCAAAGGGTTCCTGTCGTGTGTACATATCTACCTCCCTGGTCCTGGGTGACTGCAGTGGGGCTCTAGGGGAGTCGTTTGTGTACTAGAATCAATTCCCCACGTGATCCCATGGTGAATCCGGCATGAAGGGCTTGTCGGTAGTTTGTGCGTCTAAACAGTGTGCATCTTGTGCCCGCCAGATGTGTCTCTGTTAAGAAGGCCACATCTGGTGAGTGCCAGTTCAGTGCTTGTAGGACTAGGCATCTTTTGATACTATTTCCGAGCCCGTTAACGTTCCATGTCATCACCCGGATGGCTCTGCTTTTATCTACATTGGTGCTCTGCGCCATGTAACTTGTGCATGTCTGGTGTCAGTATATTGTATATCTAAGGGTGTTCCATGATCCACCAACCCGGGCAGGGATTGTGCTGGATCGTACATCTGTTGGTTCAATGTCGGGACTCGTTTGCTCTTTCGTTCCATGCGGTCCATACGCGAGGGAGTTATTGCTATGTACTTCTTCAACTTGGTGCAACTTTTAACATAACAACTCTCAACCTCCCACCGCCACCCTATACTCCACCCAACCTGAAGCATCTGTCGCCCAATACAACAATCGAACACCTTGTCAAACGGACAGGTAACTGATTAACTAATAAACATTACCCAAGTCACTGTGCTTCTGCTTTAACCAATCTCCAACTGTCTTACTTTGGTTGTTCCGGTACCAAACTAACTGTTCGTGGTCACAGTCTAAATTTAAGTTCAAGTTCCTGGGAGGTGGCCTCGGGCGGCTGCCGTTGCTATATTGGTTTCGTGATGTTATTTGTGGCTCGGGGTGAGAGTGCATCATCCTGGCTGGTGCTCAGCGGGCTCCACTGCTTGTTCTAGAGCCACTGGTTCCATGTCCATCGGGGGTCTCCCCCGGGGGGCCCGGTCCGGGCGGGGCCGGGGTCTACCTTCCTGTCTCCTTGGTCGTCCAGTCACCCTCAATGTGGGTCTCTGCCCATTTCCAGTCCTCGTGAGGGTCAGTGAAGTGTGTGGTCGTACCTTTATGATAAATCTTGAGCTGAGCTGGAAATAGCAATCAGAATTTTACTTTCATGAGGGATAGCTGCCACGTAGTTCAAATTATTGTCTTGCGCGTTGCACTTCTTTCGTGTAATCGGGGAACAAAGCTATCCGTGAGCCATTATAAGTGACCGTTCCCTTTGCACGGGCCATCTCGAGCAGTGCATCCCTATCACGATAATTAAGGAGCTTAGCAATTTCAGTCCTGGGCGGTATTCTTGGGATGGGCTTGCCAGAAGGTATCTGTGGGCATGTTCTACTGAAAAGAATTTGGAAAAGGAATGTGGATCATAAATGTCCGTTAGCCAGTGTTCCAGGAACAGTTCCATGCTCGGTCCCTCCGTCCCCTCTGGGATTCCGAGGATATGCACGTTGTTGCGGCGAGACCTGCCCTCTCCCTCATCCATTCTGGCCTCCAGGGTCTTCAACCGGTGCAATGTCTGTGACAATTGTTGGTTAATATTGCTAATGTTGTCCTCTGTACCTGAGATGCGTTGTTCTGCTTCCCCCATGCGGGAAGTGAGTTTTTGCAGGTCATGGCACAGGAAGGACACATCCGCCGCTATACTGTCTATTTTCATTCCCATGGAGGTGCGGGAACTCGCAATGGCCGCCATTACATCTTTCAGAGAGAGGGTGTTAGGGAGAATTCTCTGTTTAGGCTGAATTTCCTAACCTAGTGAGTCCCCCAGCAGCTTTGCTGGATTTCTGGAGTTTTTTTTTCTCCTGCCAAGAGTGAGACTCTTTTTCTCCCACTCTTGGACATGATTTATGGTGTTCCTTTGAATGCTAATGTGTTTTATGGGCTATGGGGTCCTTTACTCCATAGGGTCTCATGTGTTTTTATTATGTGTGTTACACAGCACCCTCCGTGCAGTGACACAGGGGTGTCATAGTGACACCCCACCATAGACTCCATACCCTGGGACTGACTACTGTCTCCCAGGGCATGTAAAGTCAACATTGGCTTTACTAGTCCCAAATTATGAACAGAAACCAGTACAAATCATCATATTGTGGACGTACTGGTCGGGGCAATTCGATTGCCCCGGGGTCTGTTAGTCGAGGGGGCACGTCTCCGTCCCCCCTGATCGAGTTTTGGCTGGTGGCAGTGGATACTACTTTTTATATTCGACCGCGAATATATCCCTATGGGATTTTCCCATTGTTTGAGGCTACCAACTTTAATGATTTAATTCTCATAGCCTCAAACATACCGCTGGTTTATTTATTTAATATTAATTCACCGGTTGGTATTTTTTGCCAGGGCTCAATTCTAAAATGGCGTTTGTGTTCTCTTCTGTGACTCCAACCCAAGTCGAGCCCTTTGTTCCACTTTTGGCGGGCTTCTCCACAGAACCCTCAAAAGTGGTGCCACTCTGTCTGGGTACCACAGGGGGCGTCGGAGGGGATTTAGGCACCCTGGACTGAGTTACCTTGGTAACTCAAGTCGCACTCTTGTGTGATTGGCCCAAGTGGTGAGACGGCCGGCTCACCACTTAGCATGTTTGATTGACAGCTAGGCTGAGTGAATGGGGGTGTGCTGCATAAAAGCAGGGCTTTGGGGACTGGAACTTCAGAAGTCACCACAGGACCTGAGAATCCGATGAGGGAGAAGCTGAGCTGACCTGCTACGACGACACCACCGGTGGAGCCCTGCGGAACCGACTCACCACTTCCCGACGACAGAGAAGATCTCCCTGCTGGAGAGTCTTCTTCCCCTGACTGGTGGGCACAACCAGTTTACCTTCTTTTCCTCGCATCCCAGGACGTCTGGTGGTCGAATTGCCCGTGCCAAGCACCCCGGCAACCGGATAGCCACTTACCCCTGGACTCTGAATGAAAAGACCACTCCTTTTAACTGAGAACTCTGCGGCTGGTTTCTTCCCTGGCAGTGCAACGGACTCCTGTCTTCCTCCCCGACGAGATCCTCTCTTCCCCCGGACGAAGCACCGACTTGCATCCGCTGCCAGGAACAACTGCCCCCGCTGGAGTATTCTCACCACTTAAAGGTACCGTGTCCACCAGGCCTCCTTTTCTAAAGATTGCTACAAGGTAATAATAATCCCTTAACCTTCTGGACTGGGCTGGCCACCTTGACCATCTAACTGGTCCCGTTCTTTTGGTCCAACTTCTTTCTGAACCTTTTCGAGACTTTTGTGCACTTTTCAACCATGTGACCTTGGACACATTTCGCTCTGATCCTCTTAAAGTGGATCCGGCTTTCTGAACTCTAACTTCACGGTTTGACTCTTCCTCTCTTGCTGTGTTCTTGTGAAAGTGTTGGGATCTGTTTCAATTTATACTCTGTCTTTCTCTCCCTTTTAAAACGAATTATTAGAGTGCCATCTGCGTTAAGCGCTCACCGCTGTCTGAAAATAAGTGGGGCTTTACTTAAGACTTGTCTAATATTCTTTTAAGAGAGTGTATATCTTTTAGTGAACGTGTTTTTGAACTGCTCAATATTAGTGCCTGTGTGTTTTATTAGATGTGGTTTTAAATAAATAATTATATCTCTTTTACACCAAGCTGTGGTCAGTGTTTGCTTGTTCTACTATGTTCTTTTGACCTATTGTGAATACTCTGTATACTGCGTAACTCTTCTTGAGGGAAGTCTGACTGCTCAGCCACAGCTACCAAGTGAATCTGTGTGGTACAGACTGCTACCAAGTGGGTTTACTGCCAAACACCTGTAGTCTTAAATCTCTTGCAGTGGTCCCAGAGGGAACTGCACAGGTTTCTGCCTAACAGAGGGCATCCTCCACGTCTGGAGAGTTTGACAGCAGTGCATGATCCGTCGGTTGAGATGTCGTGGTGAAAGCATATTGATCCATTCTGCTTTGTATGCTCGATTTTCGCGGTTTATCTTTCCCCATTCTGTAGCGTGGGAGGTTGCGGTATAGTGTGTAGGAGCTTGCTCTATTTAAACTCTTTTTACTGATTTCACAGGTATTACTTAGATATGCGATTGCTATGCTGGCTGAAGTGTGGCGACGCGCCCCCGTGAGGGGCCTCCTGTGAGTCCGCCTTGGCAGTGTCTGGTCCAGGCGCTGTGTAACCACCTCTCCCTAATCGGGGGTGTCACCCGCACTACCCCTGTGCCTGCACTTCCTGACTGGGGCGAAGTGGGTTTAACGCTTCGTACTTTCTGCTGCAATTCCGTGCCTGTTTCGCTTCTCGGTAGCTGCCGAGGTAGGAGTTGTGTTTGAGTACTTTCAGGAGTGTCCTTGTAGGTGCCGGTTCCGGATCTTTTGTTGCCTCTCTGCCCAGTCTGCGGGATGCAGATTTTCTCAAGTTCTCCCCGTGGGGGCAGGGGGCGAAGATAGGATCGGCTGTGGGCCGCAAAGCCAGTGCCACTCACGGGGGGAGGCCGCTTCACACCGGCTTGTGTCTCTTGCTTCGTCCCCAGAGTGGAGTCCCACCCTCACCACCAGTCCAACTGCGAGCCGTTACTCCAACGAGGTTGGGGGGGAGGGGAGAGGAGTCGAAAGGATGTTCTCCGGTCTGGGGGATCGCGCACTCCAGCTGGGGGAAGGAGGGATCCGTCCGCTCGCTCTCGGAACAGCGTCCCTTCCTACCTTCTTTCCGGGAGGCACACGCAGCGCTGTGCCATCCGCTCTGCGTATCACCCGCCACTCCCGCTGCTCCCAGCGTCTCTCCTTCCATCCTGCACCGCAGCTCCGCGCACGTTGCCTGCCTCCTCGGTGTTGGGCACACTAACCGGGCGACAGCACAGCCACGCTCCCAGCCCCTTCGTGGACACTGCGGCTCCCTTCTGCAGCTCCACTAAGTCGCTGCGGCCATCTTGGTTTCACCCTTTCGCACCCGATCGGGTTTCGTTGTCGTCGAATATCTCGGTGAGAGGCTGGCTTTCTGCTTTACAGCTTCGTGTATCTGTGTCGCACCTTGTCCTCTTCGCCACAGATGCGTTTGAAGCCAAATATGTTCCACCGAAAAGAATGTTAAAACAGGATTTTGTCGGCGGCCGGTGGAGCTCCACGGACTCACGTCCTGCCTGCTCGCATGCTGGCCACGCCCCCCTTGAAGCCAATTCTTGATCCATATAATTTCCAATGGCTCCACTGTCGATGTATGCTCTGACTGCATGCATTCAAGACAGTTGCTGGTGGTTTATAAGTACCATAGGCAAAATTAGGTGCGAGGTCTGGGAGTCCTTCTTTTTGCTCGGCAAGCGGACCTCTACGCCTGCCGGGCGGAGAAGTTTTCCGGCTCAGACTCTGTTTCAACCTTACCAGCGACTCCTACTGCCTTTTTGGGTGGCTTCACTGGGCATTCGCTGAGCAAATGGCTGGCTGAACCACAATATAAACACAACTGTTGTTGTCTTCTCCTATCCCTTTCGGCCTTGGTTAACGATCCCCGTACTCCCACGATTTGCATGGGTTCTGACACATCGGTGGTCCTGGAGACTTTTTCCTTGGGGCGCACGAATACGCTAGAATCAATTCTAGCACGATCTGCCTTACGGTTCTGCAGTATGTGATCTAGCTGGACTACCAAGTCTATGTACTCAGCACAGTCCCTGGTCGGGTGCACCACTTGAGCTAAAACGTCCTTTAACTCCCCTCTCAGACCACAGTAAAAAAGCGTTGTTGTCTTGTCATCCGGCCAATCAGTTTCCACAACCAGTCTGTTGAAGGTTGCGATGTATGTTAACAAATCCTGATTGCTCTGACGCAAAGACAAGAGCTCATTATCTAATGCCTGACCTTGACAACGCCGGGCAAACAGCTTCTCCATATCTAATTGGAATCTTTGGAAGTCTCACAAAATGGGATCATCCCGACTGACCAGCAGTACAGACCAGTCAGCAGCACTGTCGCTAAGATATGAAAGTACAAAAGCCTCTTTGGACTGGTCGTTTGGAAAGGCTCCTGGCCTGCATAGAAAATGTAGATGGCACTGGTTCATAAACATCGCATACCTTTTCGGATCCCCAGCGAATCGTTCTGGGGGTGCCAAGGGTACAGCTCCTGGGAGGACCACCTGAACTGGATTGCTTGATGCGGGGGATACCGCTGACCCCACCCCGGGTAGTGGCGTCTGCCCCTCCTGTGACTGGAGCAGCTGTCTGGCGAGATCGTCGGTGCGCTCCTTGGTTACAATTAGTTCTCTTCGTAAGGCATTGGTTTCCTGTCTAGCCGAGTGGACTTCGGCCCTGAGTTATCCAAAAGCTGAGCTAGCTGATCAGTTTCCGAGGTTTCCATGACGCCCAGGTAGAGAATTTTGTGTAGGCTTCACGTTCTGTCACGCTCACCTTGTCTCCATGGGGATGTGCTTGTGTGCGTAGGGTGTTGTCTGTCATGATGCTGCTCTGCTTGGCTGGTGATGCTAGCTTGCATCTCCCGTTAGTCCTTGCTTCAGGAAATGTGGGCCTGCAAGTCGAAACAAGATATTAGCTACCGAAGGGAGCTGGTCAGTGGTTTCACCTCCTTCTGATCTATCCTTCACTTCTTCTGGCTCACCTCTGTTTTTTTTAATGGGCAAGCTCTCAGTCCTGCACACTCTGGCAATGGCGCGGTTCACAGTCTTTCCTGGATCGAGTTACGTCACTGATCCGAAGGAAGTTGCTGAAGTAGAAGGCCCGGGAGTAAGCAGGTAAGTCTCTATTCCTGTAACTGCTTGGAATGACTGCCTTTAAGTCTTTCTGTTCAAGATAACTAATGTCCAGGTGCAGCGTTAAGCGACCTTCAGATGATGGATGACCCTCCTGATAATGATGCTCAGGATTCCTTCCGGTAAGTTTAGCGCTGTGCTGGGCGCGCGAATGTTCGCCTCAGTAGCTTTCCTTTGCTACGTGCGACTAACCTGTTTGTCCTTTTCTGTTCAGCAGGTACGGCGCGAGTCCAGGAAGAAGAATAGAAAATCCATGTGGCGGTTTCGAGCTGTGGCGCGCTGCTGAGTAAAGAACTGTCCGATGAAGTTCCTGGAGCGGGCCGATCAGGTGTGTAGCTACCCAAGAGGGTGCTTTTCGTTCTGTTCTGCACATGCGGTGGTTCGTGGGAAAGCAGGAGATGAGATCTGGATGTACTGCAAGTAAGGCCTTCAATGCTTAAACAACTCCTGTTATTCTCTGTTCGCAGGTGCCAATGGATGGAAGACTCTGGACGGGCGTGGCAGAAGGAAGCAAGAACTGGTCTGACATGGTGAGCGTTACGCTGCAGGAGTGCAGAATAACGCGAAGCATGTTCAGATTGTTGGGTGCGGTTTAAATAGCCTTGCAAGTAGTTCCAAGAAAACAGTCCTCTTCTCCGTATCCCTTCTCTCAGGTAAAGTAGTTCCAAGCCACACCCTGAACTGAATGGCTCAGCCTCTCTGAGCCAAGTTAATGGACCATGTCACTAACACCTCCATAAGCCTGGCGCCAGCGTTGCCAGAACTGAGTCCAGGTGAGCCTGGCCAGGGCCTGATAAGCCCCCAAGGGTGCCAAAGTTCGGGATGGCCCCACCAGTTTCAGGGTTTTGGGTGCCTGCACCATGACAGTTACTTGCAGATTCTTGAGAGTTCAGCTGCATTGTTTGTAGCTTTCAAAATGTGAGCTTGGACGTGAGCTTTTTTTTGGAGTTGGTATTGCCTTTGTAGTAGGTGGCATGACAGTTTGTCAGGAAATAAGCTGGATGTCTGCCACTTCCGCTCTGCCACATTGCACTTTCCTTTCAAGGCGGCTAAGTCGGAGTCATGCCAAGAGTTGCATTTGATGGCAGGTTTCATGCAAATCCTCATGGAAGGGGCAAGGATGTCCAGGGTGTTAGTGTTAGAGAGATGGAGGTTTGTGAGGACAGAGTCAGGGAGTGAATCCCAAGAAGGGGTTTGGTAGGTATGAGGGAGGAAGCAAAGGCATCAACTGACACACACTTGATTGGTCATATGACTAAAAAGGAGATTGGCAGTGAGAATGAGACTGGGGACAAGGGGGTTGAGGAAGGGCAAGAGGAGGGAGTGGTTAGACCAGGATAGAGGGGTAGAGATAGGAATGTCTGAAGAGATGAGAGCATCCAAGGTGTGCCCTGCAGGGTGGTAAGGGCCAGAGGGAAGGATAGTGAGGGAGAGCGATTTGCAGAGGTCACCGAAGAGAGAGGTGGCCACACAAGGGGAGTTGAGGTGGAAGTAGAAGATCCCAACGAAGATATGTTTGGGGTATAAGGAGAGAAGAACAGATGTTGACCCATTCCGAGAGCTAAAGACAGGATGCACCGGGGGGTTCTGTAGATGGTAGCAAGAGTAACAGAGAAAGAAGCGGAGATAGACAGCCTGCTGACAAGGCTTTCAAACAAAGAGTAAGATTGAGTGAGGATGATGGTGGCAGTCACCCACTCAGAGGCGCTCCACCATGAGAGCAAGACGGTCTGGGGTTGGATATGCACTTGTAACCATCAGGAATTAGACTGTCAAAAGCAGTGACGAATCTGGCCTTCAACCAGATCTCAGTAAGGGCAAGGACATCAAGGTCAAGTTCTTCAAGGAGATGACAGATGTCAGATGAATGTTTTATGGCAGAGCAAGAGTTGAGGGTAGCTAAGTGAAGCTGGTTACCACCCATGAAATATTTACGAGGGGGGAGCAAAGATGTGGTGTAGCCCTTGGGGAGGAGGGGATGGGGGAAAGAGGTGTGGTAGGCAAGGATGAGAAGTTGAAGAGGGAAGGAAGACACTTGTACAGAAGGAGAAGGTTATTCTGAGAGCCCTGGGCCATGATAGTGTCATTGTTATAGATAAATAAAGGTGCATTTTGTAGAAATGAAGTGAGCCAAGCAGTGGTGGTTTGGCCTATATGGATCTCTGGAGATTTACCAATAGCCTCTGCACCTTGGGCCTCTTTTTTGTTGTAATTACAAATGTTCCCATGGGGAAAAGGTTGTGTTTGCTGAAAATGTGTAGTATGGAGTCAAATATTATTTCCAGGGCCTCTTTTGACTCCCAGTAGACCCCTGGATCCAAGAGCACTTCCTATCTAGTGCCGCCAGCAATGGGCGAGGAAGAAAAAGGGGAGGGTACAGAAAGACCATATGAGGGGTCCATAGGTTAGATGAAGGAACACTAAAGAGAATGTCAGTGATAGATTGCCTGGAACAGGCATTGATACAGGTGTCTGCGATTGGCAGCCCATGGTTGGCTTTTAGGAGTGCTTTTTTTATTTCTTTCTTCCAGGCTATGTGAGCGAGGGAGAGTAGGAGATGGAGATATAAATATATAAAATAGGGGAGACAGAGAGCACTATAGTAAGGGGGGTAAAGGAGGAATGGAGAGGGGGTCAGAGTCACAATTACCCACAGATTACAAGTGGTGGGAAGGGTGGAAATTCCCCATTCCATGGAGTAACATGGGACTCCATATGCGGAATTGGCGGTATTACCAGCACCGGTAATTCCAGTGCCAGTAATACCCGCATTATTTGGTGGTGGGAGCTGCAGGGAAATCCAGCCACCCCACCACCAAACTCAGAGTATGCCAGTCCGGAAACATGCCAGTAAACAGAATTACCAGCACATTCATTCTGTTCCAGCATACTCCTATTTGTCTCAGAGAACCTAGTTTGCAAGGGCTAATTTCCCTTTTCTCAAGCATGATGAACTGTGAAAGCCCCAGTCCTCTAATCCTACACAGTCATTTAGTAGATCTTCTTCTAGAATCTGGGTTATAGCCCCCAGTAGGCTAGCAGCACATATTTCCCCGCTTTGTAGTTTCTGACCCTTGAATGATTTGGGATAAACCCACAGAACCTGTTCTGCAGCTTACTGCCTTCCAATCAGACTCATGTCAGGGACAGAGCTGTTGCTTCCAGTAGGCTCTGGGTTCTTTCTCAATCCCTTGCTCTTTCTCCTACTGCATCCCCTTTTCAGATCAGAGACCTGAATTGCCCAAACCCCATGAAGTTTTGGTCCTATCTTCCACATAACATTCTCCTGCTCATGGCCTAAAGTCTATAATAACAAGGAAGATTGGTCAGGCATTGTTATTTATTTAGAGGGTGTTTTTTAGAATCTTCCCTCACCACTGTGGTTATAATGTGTAAATCGGATACACAGTTGCCCAATATTTTCTTGCCCATGGTCCACTTCAATCACCCAATCACTTATCTGATTGCAAACTCAGGTATGGTATTAGGCAGGTTATTAAAAAACAATTACATTAAAATTAAATTAAATCTAGAGTTTAAAAACTCATGCTGCTAATGTTGGCTCAGGCAGAAATCCTATCAGTATTTTATGACTCTGCATGCAGTCTTTGTTCAAGTCCAGCGACAAATTTAGCCACGACACACATGATAAAGTATGACAATTCATACACAGATAATTATGCGTTTTTTCCTCAGAACAGGCAACCTAAGATCTGTTGACCTATGTTGTAGGTTTCCAATGACCTTAGCTGTGATATATGTCCTATACCATTGTACAGACAAAGACACATAGTACATAATATGTAAAGGTGTTTCACCCAGGCCTACATTTGAAAACGTTCCGAGGAACAATTTGATGTCTGCTATTGGACACATTGTTATTGGGAATTCTCCACAAAATACATATTATATTAAATAAGACAAGAGCTCCAAGTACATCTGTGATTTCAACACAAGCATTGCTTCCCCATTTAATGCCAATGTGTATTTACAATTTGTTTCAGTCAACCTAATCATTGCTTCTATATGGAATGCCAATATGTGTTTTCAATTTGTTGCAGACAATTGAACAGCAGTAGCATCGTGTATTACTACCTACCACACCGAAGCTGAGAACCATGATGTGAAAGGCCTGTTGGATGGAATTTCACCCGAGGAGTCTATTGTGCAAATATTGTAGAAGCTTTTCCAGAACATTTCTGCCATGGAGGTAGTGTGATGCATACCTAGTCATAGAGCATTTAACAGACACAGGGGGCCTCATTACGACCCAGGCGGTAAGTTACCGCCTGGGTCGTACCTTTACCACCATGGCGTAAACTACGTTTACGCCATGGTGGTTGGCGGACTTACCGCCCCATTCCGAGGTTGGCAGGGCGGTAAGTCCCCATTAACCCATTTACCCTTCCCATTCCCATTTTTGCCCCATAGGGCATAATGGGAGTGGGGAAGGCGTTAATTACGCCACCGTAAATTACGGTGGCGTAATTAACAACAAGGTCCCTTAGCGCCATGGATTTTAACACCTGCTAAAAGCAGGTGTTAAATCCTCCATGGCGCTAAGGGACCTCGGAATCAGGCGGTAAGGGTCAGCGCTGTTTACGCCGCCCTAAACCCCTTACCGCCTGGGTCCTAATGAGGCCCCAGGCCTCATTACGAATCAGGCGTTAAGGGGTTAACGGCGCCGTAAACGGCGCCGACCCTTAATGCCTGATTACAAGGTCCGTTAGCGCCATGGTGATATTAACGCCTGCTTTTTGCAGGCGTTAAAATCCATGGCGCTAAGGGACCATGGTGCTAATTACGCCACCGTAATCTACGGTGGCGTAATTAGCGCCTTCCCCACTCCCATTATGCCCTATGGGGCAAAAATGGGAATGGGGAAGGGTAAAATGGGAAATGGGGATTTACCGCCCCACTCACCTTGGAATGGGGCGGTAAATCCGCCATCCATTCTGCTTATAAAAATAGCTCAGTACTACACACATAAAAAGACATGTGTTGATGAAGCTGCTGGTATATATCCATGCACTTGCGCGTTCTCAATGTCACTGGGCCTAGTAAGATTGTTGTTTTTGTTCTCCCCTCCCTTGCCTTGTCGCGCTCTGAAACACTTTTGCACGAACGCAATGGAAATAAAATATCAATGTCAATATCAATATGGAATGCCAAATTTTAAAGGCAGTTTAATCAAACATTTAAAAGTCAGTCTGATCAACCATTTCAAATTAACTTACCCAATGGCAGACGAAAAGGTGAGGCAAGCGTGGTTTCAAAGGTATTACAAACATGTGATATGAACGTTGCTAAAAATGACCATAGTGCAGGGACACATGCTGCTCTTCTGTCTGCTAACTTCACTCTGACCAACATGCATACTGCTAATGCTGCTGTTTCCTCTGCGCCTGCCAACTGCATACCCCTGTGCTCCTACTGCTGTTCTGCACTCCTATGAGCCACCTGTATCCATCTATATTGCATGTATAGCCACCACTGTCATGGGGACCGCTGCATATGCCTAATACTGTGGCTCGCTTGTGCCCTCTGGACATTTGTAATGCATATGATGCCAGTAGTTAGATGGGGACTGCCCCTGTTACAATGTTTGCACCACAGGCTGCACCTTGCCTGTGCCCTGTGCCCATTTACAATGTATTTGGTGCCAGTAGTGAGATGGGGGCTACCCCTGTTACAATGTTTGCATCAAATGCACTGACTTCCTCTCACATCTTCACTGATAAATATGTTCCCAGCCCCACTCTCGCCTGCACACCCCACTTAACACATGTACAACTTGCCTTCTACCTGTGCACGCCCACGGCATCAGGCCCTACCTTGCGCCCAACCATTCGGTACTGATGGGCCCTAGTCCCTTTCTCCATACACCAACCAGATTTGAACCAATGCTCGCCACAACCACTTCTTCTCCTCTCAGGGCATTTGAAATCAACTTTCAAGGCTATTGAAGGCACACCGCTGAGCACCCACACCAGAGAAAATACAACCCGCTAGGGAAGAAAGGCCCAAGTTGATCTTGTAAGGATAAAACATTTTAATCTCACACAAAAATTAGAGCAACTGCAAAGAACTCTGCTCCCAAGAACACTCTGCTGAAAAAGGGTACAAGTGGAGGCTTAAGAGGAGACAAATCATCATTGTGACGCAATACCATACACTAAAAAACATGTGCAGCTGGTTGGTGTGCAACTATACAGGATCCGCCTGCTCTATAATGGATGCCAGGTCATTGGCTCCAGCACAGTCTGTCTATCTTCCATCACGTGGGTGCTGCAGAGATCATCTTCTGCTCACCGACGAAGGTCAAAGAACAAATCAACTCAACTCACATCACAATGCTAATTCATCATTATACTGTGCACCTGGCAGGATTTAAGACTGGCACAAATGAGATTCTGAGGCACTCTGACCTCTTCACACACATTTCACTCATTCCCTTTCGTGCCATCCGGCTCCAAGGACCACACCCTCATTGTGAACTATAACGTATTCCTCCCAGCACTTCACAGTACAAATCATATGCGTGTAGCTCAAAGATGTGCAATGTCCATTCCCTTTGAACATTCAAGACTTTTCACTTTAAGGGTTGATGGTTATTAGGAAAGATTTCATAATTATATGTAATGTTCCCTCCATGTGGCAACCCCCAAACCTTTTGCTGCTGTTTTACACCCTGATCTAGACTTTGCCAGAGAAGCACAGCCTTCCGCCGCACTCCTCTGGGCTTTCTCTCAATTCTTATGGGGAAACTGACATGCCCTTAAGGCAGTCAGTACTGGGAGACTTTGTTTTCCTTAGTCCTTTCCTCATGTTGCAGCTTTTGTGCAACATGAAACAAGAATGCACTGTAACTTACTTTATAGTGCTCTTGGGTCTCTAGTCATTCCAAAGGCCCTAGAAACTCTCACTAGACTTATTATGGACTGTGCAGGTGTGTCACGGACAGGACTGGTGGCAGCTATCATTTCTCTTGTGTTTTGAACCCTTTTTTGTGATGTTATCCACGCTTCCCGTGTTTGGCACGAATAGGTGGCCTGGCTCCCAAAATGGCCATGCCACGAGGTTCTTTGTCCTGTCCTCTGACCGTCTTGCCCCTTTACCTTCCCCAGGTCGAGGCGACCCGGGTCCGTCCTTATTTGGTCATGCACTTTCCCGTGAAACCCGACACTTTTTTGGGCTTCTGCATGCCTTGTGTGTGCCTCCAGGATGTGGGCTGGGATGTCTGTTCCCAATACACATCCTGGGGGCCAGAGAGTCTGGAGTGTCCTGAATGCCTGGGAACACTGTGGTCCGTGATAGGTCCACCTATGGTGTGAGTGTTTGTGAGCAGTTCTCCCATTGGGTCCTCTCCATTTTGGCGGGAAGGGAACTTTGGATACGAGGACGCTGAAAACACCACTACCATGTCGATCTCCTGAGTTCACACCGAACAAGGGATAAGGGGCCAAGTATCCTGCAACAAGAAGCTGAGTCGAGGAACCGCTGGTGACCAGCTGAAGGTTTGACACCGTGAGCCACTGTCATCCTGCGAGACCCCTCTGCATCTGATCGTCCTAGAAGGGATCAACTATTCCTGGCACCTTCATCAAACCCTGCAAGTTAGCCTCTTCGGAAGTGTCCCTGGGCCAACCAGTGGGCTGACCAGTTTACTCAGGACGCTTTGCTCTGTCACCGCCGCCGTTTCGGGGAAGCCCTCGAAACTTGGTCTACTGCTTGCTCTGCGTCCACGGCACCCTCACACCGAATTTCGTACACTTGGCATTCCCAGGTCTGAAGTGAGACGAGTGCGCCCGGATCAGAGTAAACGTGGTTGCTGTGTTGCCCTTCTGCGGTAACATCCTGTGCACGTCCGCTGCATTTGGGACACCCTCGACCCTGCATCCTGCTACACAGAATCGACATGGTGTCGAGACGTCCTGATCATCACAGCTGAACCTGCCAGCAACGTGAACTGAACTGGAGAAGTCTGGGTCTGCCTGCGTCGGGGACCGCTGAGTAGTCCATACCCCAACCGGTGGCCCCTTGTGCAGGAACCCATTTCTTTTCTACCGCTGTTTTGAAATAGCGACTCTATCCCGCACTCTCACCCTGCCTCTGCCCACAAGTGGAGGCCTTGCTTGAGTAGTGGGGACTTGTTCTTCATCGCTTCATTCACCTTCCTGAACTGCCTGAGATCCTTGAAGCCACCCTATTTTGTCCATTGGCACAAGCGCATGCAGGTACCTTTGAGCATAAGGCTCCTCTCTTCGTAGGGCTCGGACTTCCTCCGAGTTAGGTGTGTTTCTGATGTCGAACTGGGTCTAATGATTACTTGCACTGCCTGTTTTCCTCCCCATCTAGGTGGTCTACATATTACATGCTCATAACTCCGTAGACCCCTCCGTCTTGTATGGTGGTCGGTCAAAAAACCGAAAACAAAATATCGAATCACCAAAATCCCGAATCCAAAATCTCGAAAAAAAAAAAATCTCGAATTATTTATTTATTTATTTATATGTATTTGTGGGTTCAGGTAAGTATAAAAAAAGGGTAAAATAAAAAAAAAAGAAAAAAGGTGGGTTGGGGGAACCCCCCATTTCGAAATAAAAATGTATTAAAAAAAATTCGAGATTTTTGTTTTCGATATTTTGAATTCGAGATTTTTGTTTTCGATATTTTGAAATTCAGTTTTTTCACTATAAACCGTCTTGTATATATATTGTATTGATTGTGATGTGTTGGTTTACTTTCGTATTATTGTGATTCTTTGCTATGGTCGATGTTACAATGGCCTTGTAATAAATGTGTCTATATTTTTAATATAACACCTGTCTGGAGTAATTTGTAAGTGTCCTTGCTTTGTGTGCTCATTGAGGTCTTTCAGTCACCCTCACCCCTCTTGAGACTTAGTCTTGACCGCCTGTCATCGCTACCCTGATTGGTCTGGCTTGTCCAGAGGTTACCCTGTTCTAAGAAACTAGGCTGGCCTTCTGAACCTCTGCCTCTCCAGGTCAGAGTTCAGAAATCCATCTTAACAAATTGGTGTACAGCGGTGGGATAGGACTGAAGGTATCCAGTGTTGCACATGAGCGAAGGCATTTCAAGTTATTCCTACCAGGACACATAGTGAATTGTCATAGTATAACTTTTTAAAGGCCATAGTCCTATCTAACAGTATGGAAACAAGTACCGTGTTAACTTTAAATGCTTCTAAATCCGGAACATTGAAAAAGATGTGTGCTGAGAGAGGTGTCTCCTCTCAAGGCACCAAAATGGAAATGATCCAAAGAATCATAGCATGGCAAGAAGCTCAGCTTAGCGCTATAGCTTCAGAGGACAATGCAGAAGGAGGTGGGGCTGCTCTCATTGGTAGAACTGACAGTTCTGCCGCTGCACTGGTCCACAGCGACCATGAGGACTTGGAGGATGAAATGTCCAATGTTTCCTCTGCCAGTGCTGATGGGGAGGCCATACTTGAATTCAAGAAGCAAGAACTGCTGTTTAGGCAGAAGGAGCTTGATTTCAATATTGTCAAACTAAAAATCGAACAGACAGAAAAACAGAAAGACAGGGATCACCAGTTGGAACTGGCCAAGCTTCGAGTTGCCTATGGATCAAAGGGTCCTGGACATGGGTCTGGGGCCTCCTCTCATCCAAGCTTTCCAAAAGAGCTGCTCAGTGTGTATGAGGAAAATAATGACATTATGGACTGGCTGAATATATTTGAGTATGCATGTGAAGTTCAACAAGTTGACAATGCTGATAAAATTGCCTGGTTACTTAGCAGACTGCCCCATTCTGGCTGCAGTGCCAATATGGAAATGTCGAAAGCTGAGAGAGCAGATTTTGCAATGTTGAAGCAGACTCTCATTTTAAAGTTTGGAAATACTCCTGCCCAATACTTAAAAAGATTCAGAGAGTATAAGAAAAAAGAAGGTGGTACTTGGGTATCTTATGTAACTGAATCCTTAAAAAACTTGACTGGCTGGGTCGAAGGTTATAAGGTTTCTACCTTTGAAGGTATGATAAGTCTTGTCATGCTGGAATATATTTTTGCATCTTCTTCCCCTGAGCTTAAGCAGCATTTAGCAGATTCAAAGGAGATAGATCCTAAGAAACTTGCCATTGCAGCAGATTTATGGGTGTCACATTGAGTGTCCCATAAGGACAAGACTCATCCTGGTAAGCAGGAGGAAGGGGAAAAGTCCAAAGATAAGGAGGGTGGGGAAACTGATAAATCTTCTTCCCAAGAGGGCCACAAAAAGAAATATAAGGGTAAGACACAAGAGAACTCACAGGGTAGTGGAGGTCAGCCTCCAAAACAGAACTTTGGTTATAATAAGCCTCCCTATGTAAACAGACCCAATAGATCTTGTTTTGCTTGTGGAGCAACTGACCACGTGAAGGGGCATCCCAGATATAAGGTCAAAACCTTTGGGGTCTACTGTGCTATTCTGGCCTTCTTCTCCTACGAGGAAGAAGAGATTACCGGGGCATCCTTCTCCTCTGACTCCTTCCCCAGTGGGATAGAAGGGTGTCTAGTCAAAGGATCGAATCTAAAGGGTCGACAGGTCAAAGGGTCGACACCAAAGGGTCGATAGGTCAAAGGATCCATTTTTTTTAGAAATTACATATATTTTTTAGGTTTTCCTTTAGGGACCCCCCCAAAAAAAAAGAAAATATGTGAAAAAACAAAACAAAAATTCAATCCTTTGACCTGTTGACCCTGTGGTGTCGATCCTTTGACCTGTCGACCCTTTCACTATCGATCCTTTAACTGGCAACCGGATAGAAGCTGAGGTAGTTTTAGTTTCCCAAGGTTCCTGGGAGCCTAAAGTCGCAGAGGCTTATGCTAGGATTACAGATAACACCAAGCACTACTTTAAAGGCAGTCTGCTGATCAATGGAGTAGATATTCCAGGTCTTAGGGATAGTGGGTGCAGTTGAGCTGTAGTGGATTCTACCTTGGTAGACCCAGAGGAAGTTGCCAGAGTTACTCTGATGTCCACTAAGGTGGATGACGGCCCACCTCTCATGTTCCCAGTAATACCTGTAAATCTTATCAATGGTACAGCAATCAGGATTCCAGTGAGCATTCAGAGGAGTGCCCCAGAAAGGTCTTGTGGGGCAATGGTCTCAGAGCATTAGGGCTTGTGGGAGATACTGCTGACAGACCCTGCATAAGGCCTCAAACAAGGGCAGCATTGGCCAAGACCGATGCCTTGCCCCAGCCAAACAGGAAACCCAAGGCTAAAGGAGTCAGAAAACCAAAAAGAGGGAAAGAAAATATTCTCCCTAACTTGCCTACCACTGTGGTGGAGGTAGTTGGTCAATCACCGGGACCTGACGAGGAGGTGGTGATGCCTGAAGTATTTCAGCCCAATGACCATCCTGAACTAAACGATTTGTTAGTAGAAGGTGGTCCTGACAGGGAAGAATTCAGTAAAGGCCAACTTGAGTGCCCATCTCTGGAAGGCCTAAGGAGACAGGCCTGCTCCCAGCTTGAGGTTGAACCTCCTGGGAAGCATCGGATGTATTGGGAAGGTGGACTCCTGTATAGTGAGCTCACAGAGTCTACAGAAGAAGACCATAGGAGGTTGGTGGTTCCCCTTGCTGTAAGACCCTTCCTCCTGCAGCTGGCGCATGAAGTGTCCCTTGCTGGTCACCTTGGTATTAAGAGGACCAAGCAAAGGTTATCCATGCACTTCGACTGGCCCAAGATGGGGGTGCAAGTAGAAAGTCACTGCAGGAGTTGCGCCTCCTGCCAGTTATCTGGTAAGAGTGGTTCAACAATCCAAGCTCCATTGGTACCACTCCCAGTAGTGGGAGTACCAGTCAAGAGGGTAGGGATCGACATAGTTGGTCCCCTTGACCCCCAAACATCCTCAGGCAATAGGTTTATCCTTATATTGGTCAACCATGCCACCAGATATCCTGAGGCCATCCCATTGAAAACTGTGACTGCCAAGTCAGTTGCAAAAGCTTTACTCTGCATCTTTACTAGGGTTGGCTTCCCTAAAGAAGTTGTGTCTGACAGAGGCAGCAACTTTATGTCGAAGTATATGCAGGCTATGTGGAAAGAATGTGGGGTCACCTACAAGTTTTCTTCTGCATACCACCCCCAGACCAATGGTCTGGTGGAACGGTTTAACAGGACCTTAAAAAGTATGATTGGGGCTCTGGAAGAGCCTCAGAGAAGAAAATGGGATCTTCTTTTACCATGCTTACTGTTTGCCTACAGAGAGGTACCACAAGAGCCCCTGTTATTTCCTCCTTTGGTTTCTCCCACCACTTTTATGCTAACAACACTCAACTCTTTCTCTCATTCTCCTCCTTCTCACCTGACCTTCACCAAAAACTCTCCTCCTGCCTTATTGCTATTAAAAACTGGATGTCTTCCCGATTTCTCTCTCTTAACCCAGATAAAACCGAAGTTGTATTCTTTCCCTCTAACTCTCTTCCACCTCCCTCCCCTCCCCCATTTATTCACTTTCCTCCCTCCAATCTTCCTATCTCTCGTCAAGCTCGTAATTTAGGGGTTCTCTTTGACTCCTTTCTCTCCTTCTCTCAACAAATTTCCCACAATTCCCGCACCTATCGCTACCACCTCTTCAATATCTGCAAAATTCGTCCTTCTCTCACCTTCCATGCTACCAAACTCTTAATCTCCTTCCTCATCTTCTCCCGCCTCTTTTACTGCTCTTCCCTACTCTTTGGGCTTCCGACTTCTTACCTTGCCCCTCTTAAATCCATCTACCACTCTGCGGTTTGGACCCTCTGTCTACTTACCACCCGTGACTCCATCTCTACCTCTCTCTCTTCCCTTGGCTGGCTTCCTTTCCATTCCCAACTTAAATTTCAATTTCTCTGCCTTGTCTTTAAATCTCTCTATGGTCTCGCTCCCTCTTATCTCTCCTCCCTTCTCTCCTTCTACTCTCCCTCCCGTTCCCTTCATTCCGCTGACTACTTCCTTCTCACTGTACCTCCCTCCCCCTGTGCCTCCTCTCGCTTCCGCTCCTTCCAACTCCTACCACCTCTACACTGGAACTCCCTTCCTCTTGTCATCCGCTCTACCCCCACCTTCACCTCCTTCCGCTCTTCCCTTAAATCTCTCCTCCTCCATTCTCCTCCCTGAATCATCTCCCCCCTCCTGCTTCAGCCCTCTCCTCCCTATTCTTCCCCTAACTATCCCCCCTCTCACCCTCCCCATCCCTCCTCCTACCATTTTTCACCACTCCCCTCCCATCCACTCCCTCTCCTCTTCCCAACCTAACTCCTTCAGTTAATTGCTCTTTTCATTGTTTAGTCGACTGATTCATAATGTATTTGCTTCTACTGTTATTGTTTGTTTATGTCATTTGTTGTTCAATTGTACAGCCCTTTGGCGTAAAGCGCTTAATAAATCAATAAATACAAATACAAATACAAGAGGGTGTTGGCTTCAGCCCCTTCGAACTTCTGTTTGGTCACACTGTGCGGGGACCTTTAGCCATAGTCAAGGAGGGATGGTTGATGCCCACTCCCCCTATTATTACCAACATAGTAGACTATGTGTTAGGGCTCAGAAAAAGGATGGTACTCCTGATGGGTCTGGCTAGTGATAGGTTGAAGGCAGGACAAGCCCTGGTGGAACATTGGTATGACCAGAAAGCTTCCCTCATCAACTTCACACCTGGTCGGCAAGTCCTGATCATGAATCACATAAGTCCTAGAGCTTTACAGGATAAATGGTCAGGCCCTTACACAGTGGTGGAGCCCCTGGGTGAGGTCAACTATTTAGTGGACCTTGGAAGGCCTGGACAGGCTCCATAAGTATTCCATGTAAATAGAACGAAGGCTTTCATCCCAAGAGTTGAGATCTCAGCGCTGCTATTGGCTTCATATGTTGAGGAAGAGGATTCTGAACCTCTCCCGGACCTGTTTCAAAGCAGTCCTTCAGATAGCTCCTTTGAGGGTGTCCGATTCACCCCTCACCTGACTTCTGATCAACAGGTGGAGGTGAAAAGTTTGCTTAGGCAGTTTTCCCCCCTGTTTTCGCAGTCCCCTGGTTTGACACCTTGGTGCAAACCTAACATTGACACAGTAGACAGTTTACCTACCAAAAGTAGGGGATACAGGATGTCAGACAAAGTACGGTTTTACATTAAGACGGAGGTCAACAAAATGTTAGATCTTGGGATGATTGAACCCTCCAGTAGTCCTTGGTCCAGCCCTGTGGTTTTGGTTCCAAAAGCAGGCAATTCTGAATTGAGGTTCTGCGTGAATTACAGGGCTCTGAATCCTGTCACCAAGACAGATGCACACCCCTTGCCTCAAAAAGATGAGCTGGTGGATACCTTGGGTGCCTCCAAGTACCTCAGCACGTTTGACCTCACTGCAGGCTATTGGCAAATAGCCCTTGCAGAACATGCCAAGGAGAAGACAGCATTCTCAACTCTGGAAGGTCTTTACCAGTTCAGGGTAATGCCTTTTGGGTTGAAGAATGCACCTGCCACTTTCCAGAGGCTTGTGAATCATGTGTTGAATGGGTTGGAAAAATTCTGTCTTGCATATCTGGACGATATAGCAGTTTTCAGTGCCACCTGGGAAGACCATGTGAAACACCTTGGGATTGTGTTACAGGCTCTTCAGAAAGCCCACTTTACCATAAAGGCCAGTAAATGCCAGATTGGGCAAGGCTCAGTGGTTTACCTTGGACATGAAATAGGTGGAGGAGGATACAGCCTCTACCCAGTAAAGTACAAGCAGTACAAGACTGGCCTACCCCGACTACACAGACCCAAGTGAGAGCCTTCTTAGGACTCACGGGGTATTACAGAAATTTCATGGCAGACTATGGCACCATAGCTGCCCCTCTGACTGCTCTCACCACTCCGAAGAAACCCAAGAAGGTAACTTGGACTGAAGAGTGTGAGAAGGCCTTCAATGGCTTAAAAGACTCCTTGTGCCAGGCCCTGATCCTCAGGGCGCCTGATTACCAAAAGAACTTTTATTGTGCAGACAGATGCCTCTGACACTGGGATAGGAGCTGTATTATCACAAGTAGATGAGAAAGGTAAGGAACACCCTATTGCTTTCATTAGTCGCCAGCTTAAGGACAGAGAGCTCAGATGGTCCACAGTAGAGAAAGAATGTTTCTCTGTTGTGTGGGCCCTAGGGAAGCTGAGGCCCTACCTCTATGGGACCCACTTCACTGTGCAAACTGACTATAAACCCTTAAAGTTGCTGATGAACATGAAGGGAGAGAATCCAAAGTTGCTTAGGTGGTCCATAAGTCTACAAGGCTTTGACTTCACTATTGAGCATAGGCCAGGTGTCTAACATAGCAATGCTGATGGGTTGTCCAGAATGTTGAACCAACCTGAGCAAGAAACTCATCCAGGGGTGGAATAGTTCCCCCTGTCCTTAGTCTGGGAGGGGCGAGTGTTAGGAAAGATTTCATAATTGTATGTAATTTTCCCTCCATGTGACACCCCCAAACTTTTTGCTGCTGTTTTACACCCTGATCTAGACTTTGCCAGAGAAGCGCAGCCTTCCGCAGCACTCCTCTGGGCTTTCGCTCAATTCTTATGGGAAACTGACATGCCCGTAAGACAGTCAGTACTGGGAGACTTTCTTTCTCTTAATCCTTTCCTCATGTTGCAACTTTTGTGCAACATGAAACAAGAGTGCACTGTAACTGACTTTACCGCGCTCTTGGGTCTCTAGTCATTCCAAAGGCCCTAGAAACTCTCACTAGACTTATTATGAACTGTGCAGGTGTGTCACGGACAGGACTAGTGGCAGCAATCGTTTCTCTTGTGTTTTGAACCCTTTTTTGCGATGTTATCCGCGCTTTCCGCGTTTGGCACGAATAGGTGGCCTGGCACCCAAAATGGCCATGCCACGATTTTCTTTGTCCTGTCCGCTGACCGTCTTGCCCCTTCACCCTCCCAGGTCGAGCCGACCCGGGTTCGTCCTTATTTGGTCATGCACTTTCCCACGAAACCCAACACTTTTGCAGGCTTCTGCATGTCTTGTGTGTGCCTCCAGGATGTGGGCTGGGATGTCTGTTCCCAATACACATCCTGGGTGCCAGAGAGTCTGGAGTGTCCTGAATGCCTGGGACCACTGTGTTCCGTGATAGGTCCACGTATGGTGGGAGTGTTTGTGAGCAGATCTTTCATTGGGTCCTCTCCGTTTTGGCACAAAGGGAACTTTGGATGAGAGGAGGCTGAAAACACCACTAGCATGTCGATCTCCTGAGTTCACACCGAACAAGGGATAAGGAGCCAAGTATCCTGCAACAAGAAGCTGAGTCGAGGAACCGCTGGTGACCCGCTGAAGGTTTGGCACCCTGAGCCGCTGTCGTCCTGTGAGACCCCTCTGCATCTGATCGTCCTAGTAGCTCTGCGAAGGCGCTTCGACCCATTGGAATAGTAGGATCAACTATTCCCGGCACCTTCATCAAACCCTGCAAGTAATCCTCTTCGGAAGTGTCCCTGGGCCAACCAGTGGGCTGACCAGCTTATGTAGGATGCTTTGCACTGTCACCGCCGCCGTTTCGGGGAAGCCCTCGAAACTTGGTCTACTGCTTGCTCTGCGTCCACGGCACCCTCACACCGAATTTCGTACACTTGGCATTCTCAGGTCTGAAGTGAGACGAGTGCGCCTGGACCAGAGTAAATGCAGTTGCCCTGCTGCGGTAACATCCTGTGCACGTCCGCTGCATTTGGGACACCCTCGACCCTGCATCCTGCTACACAGAATCTACATGGGCTCGAGACGTTCTGATCATCGCAGCTAAACCTGCCAGCAATGTGAACTGAACTGGAGAAGTCTGGGTCTGCCTGCGTCGGGGACCGGTGAGTAGTCCATACCCCAAACGGTGGCCCCTCGTGCAGGAGCCCATTTCATTTCTACTTCTGTTGCGAAATAGCGACTCTATCCCGCACTCTCACCCTGCCTCTGCTCACAAGTGGAGGCCTTGCTTGAGTAGTGGGGACTTGTTCTTCATCGCTTCATTCACCTTCCTGAACTGCCTGAGATCCTTGAGGAGACCCTATTTTGTCCACTGGCACAAGCGGGAGCAGGTACTTTTGAGCATAAGGCTCCTCTCTTCGTAGGGCTCAGACTTCCTCCTAGGAAGGTGTGTTTCTGATGTCGAACGGGGTCTAATGATTACTTGCACTGCCTGTCTTCCTCCCCATCTAGGTGGTCTACATATTACATGCTCATAACTCCTTAGACCCCTCGGTCTTGTATATATATTGTATTGATTGTGATGTGTTGGTTTACTTTCGTATTATTGTGATTCTTTGCTATGATCGATGTTACAAAGGCCTTGTAATAAATGTGTCTATATTTTCAATATAGCACCTGTCTGGAGTCATTTGTAAGTGTCCTTGCTTTGTGTGCTAATTGAGGTCTTTCAGTCACCCTCACACCTCTTGAGACTTAGTTTTGACCGCTGCTACCCTGATTGGTCTGGCTTGTCCAGAGGTCACCCTGTTCCAAGAAACTAGGCTGGCGTTCTGAACCTCTGCCCCTCCAGGGTAGAGTTCAGAAATCCATCTTAACAATGGTCGAAGGTCACCTGGTGCCATGGAATTCAGGGATCTTGGGGTTTAGTCAGTTATATGGGCTATATAACTCGTGGTCGCCTGGGGTGGGCAGAGTCATGCTTTGGCCATGTGAGATACCAGGCGCAGATCAATGATTGCGCCCTTGTAGGGCACATTCCTTTTGGTTAAAACACATCTTTGCAACACTGTTAGAACCATGAATGAACTTTATGGTGTTTGGGGGTTTGGGCTGTCCCCTTTGGAGCTTGGGCATGGCTGGAGGTATCCCTTGTCTCACATATAGGCCTTAGTGTGTGAGAAGCTGCATTCGCCACGCAGGCCTTGTCTCCTAAATATGGTTACTAACAGCTACGCAAAATGGAAGTCTTCTCACGTCCTGCGCTACACTATGTGGGTTGATTATATTGGGGTGGGGTCCTACCAGGTCACCCCTCCACCTGTCCCATCCTAGTGCTTTGAATACAGCTCGCCTTACTCTAAAGCACTTAAGGGGGTGGGATGAGCGAACCTCCTTTCCAACACTAACACCCCCCTGACCTCTAGTACAGCCATCGCCTGGATGATAACTAGCTCCCAACCTTGCACAGGGGTAGCTAGACTATAGCATCTCCAGTACCATACATATGCACCTAAACCCTCACCAGTTTCCATAGAAGAACTTGCTCTCCTACCAAAACGTCCCCAATGACCGAAGTACACACTATCTGTGATAAAACACAGTCACCTACCCAGACCACCTTGCCTACACCTTCAACCACCACCATACCTGATCACCTCGCCTGGGCCCTCATAAACAAATATTCACTCTGTGCCCAGCCCAGACATACATGTCATGGAAAATGACCTCAACCTACTCGATATCTCTGAAACAGGGCTGCATGATGCCGTAGGTTGCACACTGTCTCTCGCCATACCAAATGGATACTCCATTCTCATAACTGACAGACTAGACAATCCTAAATCCTCCATTCCTATCAGAACTTCTCCCCTCCCCACCATGCTAGGTTACAAACTCCTGCTCGCCACAATTGAATCTAGCCCCCAAACCACTGTGAACCTCATCCTTCTAAATTGGCAACAAATAACCTTAGTTCTCCAGACACTGACATCTCCCTCCTCATTGCACCGATCCTCAAACCCAATACCAAGCTCATACCTCTTGAGACTTCAACCTAGGATTCAATGACTCTTCTGACCAAAAGCCAACAGCCCTTAGTACTACTCTCCAAGAAATTAACCTTACCCTAGATGTCACTTCCCCCACTCACACGAAGGGTGGGATCCTTGAATGCATCATGAACTTCAATGTACCCCTTATGGCCTCAGCCATCGACCCCATACCCTTGACAGACCCTTCCCTGATCCTCTTTACCATGTTCAGCAAACCCACCATTTCCCACAAAACCAGCAACCGCAACCCCCATAACTGCGAGGCATACCCCTAAACTTACCAAGGAGTTGTTGCAACCCACCATTTGCGCTTCCCTGGCTCTGATGCCTAACAGCTCTGACCCAGAAACCATCCTCGCTGCCTACAATACCACACTCCTTAACACACTTGACCTGCATGCCTCCGTCAAAACTTCAACATAAAAAAGCAACAGCCACAATTGGTTTACAGAGGAACTAACCCCCCTTCACAAAAAGAAGCGTTCCCAGGAACACCTATTGAGAAAAAAAAAACACCCCAGCCCACTAAGATGCCTTTCCAACTATGTCCGGTTCCAACACCTAATAACTTTTTTTTAATTGTCAAGGAGCTCGAACCACAAACTCCACCCCTTGCTAGCTTCCCAAAAGACAAGGTCTGGTGCTCCCAGGTCCTGACCACACTTGCCAACAAAACCCACTACCTGAGAGAGAAAACCATGCTCAAATAAGCATTGATAGCAACCAATGATGCACCTCCCCCTGATTTAATTGCTCTCCCAGAGCCTACCGCTCTCCCTTCCACTTTTCCCCTGTCCCTCCAGCTGAAGTGCTTCGCACTATTTGTTGCCTAAAAATGTCCAACTGCAAAGGTGACATTTGTCCATGCCACCTCATATAGGTTTGCATAGAGCCACTCGCACCCATCATTGCTATATTTATTAATGCTTCTTTTGACTCCGGTATGGTGCAAACAACCATTAAAACAGCCTGGTCACTCACCTCCTCAACAAAATATGCTCAATCTCACCCTCCCCACCAATACCTCCACATCACGACAGTCCCCTAGCTACTTAAAATTCTGGAGCACATTGCTTACACACAACTCCAAACATACCTAGAATCACATAACCTTCTTGGCAGTTAGAGCAAGACACAGTACACAGTTAGCCCTCCTTGACCTTAAGATAAAGCTTAACATCATCCGTGATGCAGGTGATCCTGCCCTCCTCCTTCTACTGGACCTATCTGCAGCGTTCAGTCTTGTTGAACACAATATTCTGTGACACCACATCACTTCCACCTTTAACCATGCCAAAGAAGCAGCTAACTGGATCAACTCTTTCTTGAATGAGTGATCCTCTTGGATCTTTGCATAGTCAGAAGTAGCTGACCCCATACCTGTCTCTTATGGGGACCCTCAAGGATAACGCCTCTCACTGACACTGTATAATATGTATACCAAGCCTCTCTTTCATCACCTTCATATCCTTGAAATCCCATATACCATTTTTGCTAATCACACGCAGGTGCACCTTAGAGCCCGTCAATATCAACAGGATCTCTAGCATCATTCAGGCAAGGATGGCCACCCACCAACTATGCTTCATCGTAGTCCCCCAGAAAGACTCAAACACATTGAGCCAGCATTCACCTCCTTGTCCATGGGTGGGGACGTCAACCGTGTATCCAGCTTTGTAAAAACCCTTAGAGTCCACCTCGACTCTGAACTCATAATGCAGAAAAATGTCAAAGCAGTGGCATACTCTGCAGCCAATTACACTAAATGCATCAACTTCTGCAGAAAATTCCTATCCCCTGACAACTGCCTTATGCTGGCGAGGGCCATTATCGGCAGTAAATTGGATTACTGCAACTCCATCCTCGCAGGAACCTCTATAAGAAATCGCTCTAAACTACAACTGATCCAACATAGAGCTGTTCGGGTGGTTTGGGGATTGTAAAGATTTGACCACATCTCTCGAGTGAAACGTGAAGCTCAGTGGCTGCCAATTAAGGCATGCATTGAGTTCAAAATCTTCTCAATTACACACTGATGCATTCACAACATGGCACACTCCTACCTCACCCACTTGCCCAGCGAATAAAAAAATTATCTTAACTACGCTGCCTGTGATCACCAACGTCCACTTCCCTTGTGACACCAAGATTCACCAGGCAAAGAGTAGAAGGATCAAGCTTCACTGTCATAGCTCCCACACTCTGGAACACTCTCCCACCAAGGATCCAGGAAGAGCCATCCTATCTGAGAATCCGCAAAAATCTCAAAACTGTTGTGTTTACCAAATACGCCTTACTGTCGTTTTATTACTCATATTCAAAGATCTGTACTGTAACCTATTCTAGCGCTGTGATACTCATGGGTTTGGGCGCTATCAACAAATGAAATAAATGGATAAATGCAATAGGGCATGCCAGTCTCTAGCTCAACATAGCCAGTGTGGTGCAAATGTCGTTTACTTACCTTAAAGACAGAGTCATACTGAAATGTAATCTGGATGTAGAACGGTACAGTGGTAGCTTATAACCATCTTCCAATCACAGTGATTTTCACGTTGTCATTGACAAATTTAAAAATGTTAACGTACTGATAGAAAATAAATACACACTTACCATTGTTGTTACAATTTAATGAAGTGTGTGTATTTTGTGGAGCAGTTTTGATCGCATGTCACAATGACTAAATCAGATGCATTTGAAAATAGGCCAACAGTGTGTTTGAAGGATATGAGTCACGTGGTCATGACACTCATACACTGTCCGATTTCTATCTTCTAGACTTTGGTGAAGACCAGGTCAATGCTAACAGTATGATTATAATTTACTTTTTACAGCACACTTAATTCATAAGAGGTTTTTGAGCGCAAACTCGGCATCCGAACTTGTGCTTCTCTGCGTCGTTTTGCTTCCAAAACGAGCGCGTCGCTAATGAGCTAAACAACCCATGACATCCTTTGTGCTGTTGAATACCGTAGTATTCTTTCTTTCTATGCTTAGAGCTGTTTCCAGTAACCACAGAGCATACTCTCTCAAAATAACTAAATAACCAGAATGAAATGGCATTTGTTGTCTCTCTATTATCTGTTAAAAGGTCAAATAGCACACATAATTTAATCACTTTCTGCACTGAACATGATTTTGTTTTTACGTTTCAAAATACCAGTTCAGTCAAATGTTGTGACTCTGCTGTTTCATGTCACTGGTTGTAAATAACTCTTACCTGAATGACCCTAAACAGCTCCCCGATGCACTTACATTGATGCACAGAAAAATAGCCAGAAAACCAAATGCACATCAATGTATATCTGTTTTATGAGTGCGGCTACATATGCAGGGAATGTTTAATTCACCATACATGTGGATTCAAGAGCATGCCTTGATTATTTGCTACACGTTCTACTGTCAGAACACATTCCCGTCAAAGAACATCTGGAAATAGCATATACCTGTAAATATACATCGATTTGATTCGATATTGCTTTATTTCGGTCATTAGACCATAGAAGCAGTCAATACCATTATTTAATAAAAAACACATTCACATGGTAAAGATAGCATCCTTAAAAAACACATTCACATAGTACAATTGGTACTTAATCCCCCCCACCCCTTTTTCAGGATTTGATTAAATACATACTATTATTGCAAATGCTTTTGCTTCATCCCTATTATAGCACAAACATCATATTACAACCTTTTAACGGAAACACATATTAAAATCAAAGGAATAGTTCATATAAAACGTATTTAGAGCGCAGCATGGAATACATACTATTTGAAGCAAACAATGCAAATATGCAAAACATTGTTCCATTATACAATAGGGCGTAATCTTTTCCTCCAGACCCTGGTGAGATAATTGCTTACACAGTGCATTGCCAGTTCATCTTTGGAGGTACAACAAAGAACACACGGCTTTTGCGTGGTTCAAATTGCTCTCGTCCAGAACAATAGCTTCAAATACCTTTTCCTGATGTCAATGTATCAAGGCATATAAGCAAAGAATGCATTGCATTCCCAATCTTATCTTTGCAGAATGGTCACTTATCAGAAACGGTAATGCACTCATACGAGGTTTCAGATAGAACGATGTAGTCCACTTGGGGGAGGAATCTACATGCACTCTGTCAAACCATGATTATAGGCGCTGTGCCCAATTTCAATTTGCTTATGTAGATTAATGAAATTGTGAAATCAGTAGTGGCTGTGTCCTTCAGAAAGTCAGATATTATATTAAGTACAAAGACATTGGGCCTCATTCCGAGTTTATAGGTAGCCATGGCGCTATTTGCACCATGGCTGACTCCAAAACCGGGTCCGACTCCGGTTTGGTGAGATGGGGACTTATCGGTCCATTCCGACCTTGGAGGGACCGGTAAGAGTCCATTTACCAAACCATTCCCCATTCCCATTGGAGCCCCCATAGGGCGCAAATAACGGCCCCGCACATGCCAAGGCTGTTATTTGTGCCCTGGTTCCCTAACGGGAGCCATAAGGTATGTTTGGTCCGACCAAACGTACCTTACAGGTCCCGTTGGGGGATCTCGGAATAGGGTGCAAAGGGATTACCGGCACCAGTGTCCTTACCGGTGCCCGGTATCCCTTTGCGCCAGGGTCAGAATGAGGCCCATTGTCTTTTTTAAGTATTTGCATCTGATATATTTGGCAGATTGGTAAACAAATGACGGAACAATAGCCCACTCCACTTATAGGTAAGTGTCTCTTAGTGGGAATATTTACCATGCATGTTTAAAACAATATCTGTCGATCATGTGGAATAAATTAAGACAAACGTGGTTGGTTGAAGTGTAACAAGACACGTAACACTTGGACTCTCCTTACCCCATGCGCCCACCACCCTAGGGTAGGTAAAACTGTACACGTTTTAAAATATGCCCCTCTCACAGGCAATGCGGTCTGCAATATGCCCCTTCCACAGGGAATATATTTGTAAATGTGGGAGCCTAGATTCTGGCCTATGTTTTATTGCACAGTATAGTTTTACATCTTTTTGGGACATATGTTAACACTCTGTGGGTAGTGTTTCCCCAAAGTGCTGCAAAATAGCTTTCTCTCATAATATGCACAATCTAAAAAAAATTATAATAATAATCATATGACAACGACGATTGTGACCTTTCAAAAAATGATTACCACTTACCACCAAACAAACTGGCCCTCTTTAAACGTTGCCTATCTAGTTGTCCATGACAACGTCTTCAGTCAAAAGGTATATGTCCCCTGAAGGAATATCTGGGGAGCCAGACACAGAGTAGCCAATCGGAGAGCAAGTTGGCCATATTTGTGTCCACGGGAAGTACTAGGCAAACACAAATATCACTGATTTATTTTTGTAAACTTTTCCGAACTTTTAAAAGAAGTGGTTATATAATTTTGACCCACCATAAAAGAAACGATCGAGAGTCATGCCAGATTTTGTTGCAAAGGTTTGATGCAAATCCGTCTGGCAGTTTAAGCTGTAGCCATAACCAAGTGTTTGCCTATCGAGCATACACTAAGACCTTTCTCCAGGCTCCCCCTCCCATATTAAGCCAGTCCATACATAAGCCCACCCCCTCCCCCGCCCGGGTTCCATTCCCACATTAAGATGGTCTACCTGAGCTTGTGCTGGTTTTGGAAAGGTTCCTGAAGATTTGCCAAAAGCCCCCAAAGTTATGAGCCAGCCAAAAGTGTGTGTGTATTGATGTATGCGCATGTTTGTGTGCGTGTGTTTCTGCGGGTGTATGTAAAGTAATGTTAGTGCATCAGACTTAGTCTTTCATGACTGGCTCTTATGCGTAGAAACATCTTTTCGTACACATTTTTCATGCACTGTGTGAAAAGAAATAATGAAAGGGGATGGAAAACACCATTTATGGTGCCATGGTAGGCAGTCAAAATGACTTATTTTATGTGAAAAGATATCTGACCTTACTTCTTCTGTGTGCCTGTTTAAAAGTTTCCTATCAATGCAGAAAGTAACACATTGTGAGAAGTTCAACCTTAACATTGTCAGTGCATTTTACAATCACATTACTCCTGGGTACATGTTCTGTTTCCTCAGAAATGAATCCCATTATAAGAAACAAGTTTGAATACTCAACCAATTGCTATGAAACATTGCTTCTCTTTACTGATAACACAAAGCATTGTGTGCAGCATGCCCATGGCTTTCATTATGTCATTCGATTGTACCTATGAAGGACAAGGTCGATGCAAGTCAAGGATTCAGATGTTAAATATATCACAACATGATTTTAAAATAGTTCAATAACAAATCAGGTTGCACAAAAGAAAATATAAACAATACTTGGAAATGATAAACCGCTGTTACACAATCCACTTTCAAACACCATACTTGTTTTCTTTGCAACTGAACTAAAATGGTTTACATAGGGAGACTTTGCATAAATACAGTTTTCTCTCTTTTCCAATGCACTGATGACGAATATTCCACATGATATGTATAAAACATATCTAAAGCAATTGCCCTCTCTATATATTTTGTTGACAGAAGGAGTGATTTCACAAATTATCTTTGCAGGTCTAGAACATGTTGTTTAGTGTAGGGGTTGCATAGGTTCAAACCCTGTACTAAATAGGTTGCATGGTAATGGATTTGTGATCTCTACACAGTCAAACCCTGTACTAAATAGGTTGCATGCTAATGGATTTGTGATCTGTACACAGTGTTCTGAGAATCAGTAGCTGCTTGTAGAAAGGGTACACATGAGATTAGTAAACCAAGACAATTAAACATACATCAAATAGGTCAATTGCAATAAACCTAATTAATTAGCTTGAACGATACATGACTGGTGATTGTTGGTGGTGTGGGAGCAAGTAATCATAGAGGGTGGTTTGAGTGTGGAACGTGGTTTTCTCTGAGAAAGTAGAGCAGCAGAGTGGCTGAATCTAGATGTAGTATAAGTGCAGGGCTGTTTCCTAGGGCAGGCGAGGCAGGCGGCTGCCAGGGTGCAGAGCTTGGGGTGCTTCGGGAGGGGCACAGGAAGCAGCCCACCCAGCAGCAGCTCCTGAGCACCCGCTACCCAGAAAAGTCCAAATTACCTTCTATGAGGCTGCAACACTTGGTCAGACACAAGTGCAATTTCTGTCACTTGCAGCCTGTTTAAGTCCATTGCGCAATGGTTTCGAGGATGTTGCTTATTTCTCTGCCTGTTCTAGCCAGGCAAAGCTGCTGTTACCTCCAACTCCCTAGCATGTCCAGGAGACCCCACCCCACACCTCTCCAGCTGCCGAGCAGTAGCCATATGCCCTTCTGGGGCTTCATCAGTACTTACTTCCTGGTGATCACTCTTTGCCTTACCATTTAAAGAATGGGAAATTTGTAAGTGATGGTTCACTTAACAAGCCATTGGGGGTCATTACAAGTTTGCCGGTCTGGGAACTACGGTACTGGTAAGCTTGCTGATACCATAGTTCCCAAACTGGCAAGCTAAGAATTCTGCTTGCATGTGCCATTACGGCCGCTAGGTCTGTCCTGGCGGCTGTATGGCACCTGCGAGTAGAGCATGTCAGATGCACCGGCACCATTCTCAATGGTGCCGGTGCATCCAACCTCCCCATTCCCAATGAGCCCTACGGGGCTCAAATGGGAATGGGTAGCATTTAATTGTGGTGCCCGCAAATGGGTAATTACCGGGTCCAGTAGGGCCTTAATGGCTCGGTAATTGCCCATTCGCGGGTGCCGGTATTTTTCAGATGTTTTGCGGCAGCCTACCGGTTTAACCGACAAGGGTAGTGCCAAATTTATAATCAGACCCATTGTTTTACACTGAAACTTTGCGTGCATCAATATGATCACTTTTTGTGTATGTGTGTGTGTGTGTATGTGTGATTCTATGCTGCTAGCGCATAATTGATCATGTTAGTCAAATATAAAGCTATCAAAATAAGTTCTGCTTGAAATTGAGTAAACACAGTTACTTTTTGTGCATTGAGACAGCACTTGTCCACACCATTACTCCATGGCACATTTTGTAAAGGGAACAAGGAGAGGATGCATCAGGGACAATGTCACATTAAAGGTGCTGGGTGTTGGTTCATCTTGTAGTGAAACCAGCTAAAATGCTCCAATAATTACCAGTAATATAATCAACAGTTTGAAAGATGGGGCCCTGCTGCTTCTGAGCAATTTCAACAGTAAAGAACCAAGAAACGAGACACAAAGATATTGAATGATTAGCCCAAAAACCCCAATTTGATGCAGTGGGTGAACATTGTTTAAAAACAAGCACAATCAAGTGCACTGTCAAGTGCCCTTCTCAATGCAGTCACTTCTGAACACCTGATGTGCAAGGGAGGCAGTTACAAACCCAGGCCAGACCAGACAGAACACATGGACCACCTGCTTAAAATGTAGCCATTCACTTTTCCTTTTTTTTCAGGAAGATGAATGTTAAAGGTTAAGTTTGAATGATTCAGACTGTGATGATTTATTTTCCCACCCCAATCAACGGCACTAATTCAATAGCATTTGGAAAATGTGCTGCAAGTTAGCCTCTTCGGAAGTGTCCCTGGGCCAACCAGTGGGCTGACCAGTTTACTCAGGACGCTTTGCTCTGTCACCGCCGCCGTTTCGGGGAAGCCCTCGAAACTTGGTCTACTGCTTGCTCTGCGTCCACGGCACCCTCACACCGAATTTCGTACACTTGGCATTCCCAGGTCTGAAGTGAGACGAGTGCGCCCGGATCAGAGTAAACGTGGTTGCTGTGTTGCCCTTCTGCGGTAACATCCTGTGCACGTCCGCTGCATTTGGGACACCCTCGACCCTGCATCCTGCTACACAGAATCGACATGGTGTCGAGACGTCCTGATCATCACAGCTGAACCTGCCAGCAACGTGAACTGAACTGGAGAAGTCTGGGTCTGCCTGCGTCGGGGACCGCTGAGTAGTCCATACCCCAACCGGTGGCCCCTTGTGCAGGAACCCATTTCTTTTCTACCGCTGTTTTGAAATAGCGACTCTATCCCGCACTCTCACCCTGCCTCTGCCCACAAGTGGAGGCCTTGCTTGAGTAGTGGGGACTTGTTCTTCATCGCTTCATTCACCTTCCTGAACTGCCTGAGATCCTTGAAGCCACCCTATTTTGTCCATTGGCACAAGCGCATGCAGGTACCTTTGAGCATAAGGCTCCTCTCTTCGTAGGGCTCGGACTTCCTCCGAGTTAGGTGTGTTTCTGATGTCGAACTGGGTCTAATGATTACTTGCACTGCCTGTTTTCCTCCCCATCTAGGTGGTCTACATATTACATGCTCATAACTCCGTAGACCCCTCCGTCTTGTATGGTGGTCGGTCAAAAAACCGAAAACAAAATATCGAATCACCAAAATCCCGAATCCAAAATCTCGAAAAAAAAAAAATCTCGAATTATTTATTTATTTATTTATATGTATTTGTGGGTTCAGGTAAGTATAAAAAAAGGGTAAAATAAAAAAAAAAGAAAAAAGGTGGGTTGGGGGAACCCCCCATTTCGAAATAAAAATGTATTAAAAAAAATTCGAGATTTTTGTTTTCGATATTTTGGATTCGAGATTTTTGTTTTCGATATTTTGAAATTCAGTTTTTTCACTATAAACCGTCTTGTATATATATTGTATTGATTGTGATGTGTTGGTTTACTTTCGTATTATTGTGATTCTTTGCTATGGTCGATGTTACAATGGCCTTGTAATAAATGTGTCTATATTTTTAATATAACACCTGTCTGGAGTAATTTGTAAGTGTCCTTGCTTTGTGTGCTCATTGAGGTCTTTCAGTCACCCTCACCCCTCTTGAGACTTAGTCTTGACCGCCTGTCATCGCTACCCTGATTGGTCTGGCTTGTCCAGAGGTTACCCTGTTCTAAGAAACTAGGCTGGCCTTCTGAACCTCTGCCTCTCCAGGTCAGAGTTCAGAAATCCATCTTAACAAATTGGTGTACAGCGGTGGGATAGGACTGAAGGTATCCAGTGTTGCACATGAGCGAAGGCATTTCAAGTTATTCCTACCAGGACACATAGTGAATTGTCATAGTATAACTTTTTAAAGGCCATAGTCCTATCTAACAGTATGGAAACAAGTACCGTGTTAACTTTAAATGCTTCTAAATCCGGAACATTGAAAAAGATGTGTGCTGAGAGAGGTGTCTCCTCTCAAGGCACCAAAATGGAAATGATCCAAAGAATCATAGCATGGCAAGAAGCTCAGCTTAGCGCTATAGCTTCAGAGGACAATGCAGAAGGAGGTGGGGCTGCTCTCATTGGTAGAACTGACAGTTCTGCCGCTGCACTGGTCCACAGCGACCATGAGGACTTGGAGGATGAAATGTCCAATGTTTCCTCTGCCAGTGCTGATGGGGAGGCCATACTTGAATTCAAGAAGCAAGAACTGCTGTTTAGGCAGAAGGAGCTTGATTTCAATATTGTCAAACTAAAAATCGAACAGACAGAAAAACAGAAAGACAGGGATCACCAGTTGGAACTGGCCAAGCTTCGAGTTGCCTATGGATCAAAGGGTCCTGGACATGGGTCTGGGGCCTCCTCTCATCCAAGCTTTCCAAAAGAGCTGCTCAGTGTGTATGAGGAAAATAATGACATTATGGACTGGCTGAATATATTTGAGTATGCATGTGAAGTTCAACAAGTTGACAATGCTGATAAAATTGCCTGGTTACTTAGCAGACTGCCCCATTCTGGCTGCAGTGCCAATATGGAAATGTCGAAAGCTGAGAGAGCAGATTTTGCAATGTTGAAGCAGACTCTCATTTTAAAGTTTGGAAATACTCCTGCCCAATACTTAAAAAGATTCAGAGAGTATAAGAAAAAAGAAGGTGGTACTTGGGTATCTTATGTAACTGAATCCTTAAAAAACTTGACTGGCTGGGTCGAAGGTTATAAGGTTTCTACCTTTGAAGGTATGATAAGTCTTGTCATGCTGGAATATATTTTTGCATCTTCTTCCCCTGAGCTTAAGCAGCATTTAGCAGATTCAAAGGAGATAGATCCTAAGAAACTTGCCATTGCAGCAGATTTATGGGTGTCACATTGAGTGTCCCATAAGGACAAGACTCATCCTGGTAAGCAGGAGGAAGGGGAAAAGTCCAAAGATAAGGAGGGTGGGGAAACTGATAAATCTTCTTCCCAAGAGGGCCACAAAAAGAAATATAAGGGTAAGACACAAGAGAACTCACAGGGTAGTGGAGGTCAGCCTCCAAAACAGAACTTTGGTTATAATAAGCCTCCCTATGTAAACAGACCCAATAGATCTTGTTTTGCTTGTGGAGCAACTGACCACGTGAAGGGGCATCCCAGATATAAGGTCAAAACCTTTGGGGTCTACTGTGCTATTCTGGCCTTCTTCTCCTACGAGGAAGAAGAGATTACCGGGGCATCCTTCTCCTCTGACTCCTTCCCCAGTGGGATAGAAGGGTGTCTAGTCAAAGGATCGAATCTAAAGGGTCGACAGGTCAAAGGGTCGACACCAAAGGGTCGATAGGTCAAAGGATCCATTTTTTTTAGAAATTACATATATTTTTTAGGTTTTCCTTTAGGGACCCCCCCAAAAAAAAAGAAAATATGTGAAAAAACAAAACAAAAATTCAATCCTTTGACCTGTTGACCCTGTGGTGTCGATCCTTTGACCTGTCGACCCTTTCACTATCGATCCTTTAACTGGCAACCGGATAGAAGCTGAGGTAGTTTTAGTTTCCCAAGGTTCCTGGGAGCCTAAAGTCGCAGAGGCTTATGCTAGGATTACAGATAACACCAAGCACTACTTTAAAGGCAGTCTGCTGATCAATGGAGTAGATATTCCAGGTCTTAGGGATAGTGGGTGCAGTTGAGCTGTAGTGGATTCTACCTTGGTAGACCCAGAGGAAGTTGCCAGAGTTACTCTGATGTCCACTAAGGTGGATGACGGCCCACCTCTCATGTTCCCAGTAATACCTGTAAATCTTATCAATGGTACAGCAATCAGGATTCCAGTGAGCATTCAGAGGAGTGCCCCAGAAAGGTCTTGTGGGGCAATGGTCTCAGAGCATTAGGGCTTGTGGGAGATACTGCTGACAGACCCTGCATAAGGCCTCAAACAAGGGCAGCATTGGCCAAGACCGATGCCTTGCCCCAGCCAAACAGGAAACCCAAGGCTAAAGGAGTCAGAAAACCAAAAAGAGGGAAAGAAAATATTCTCCCTAACTTGCCTACCACTGTGGTGGAGGTAGTTGGTCAATCACCGGGACCTGACGAGGAGGTGGTGATGCCTGAAGTATTTCAGCCCAATGACCATCCTGAACTAAACGATTTGTTAGTAGAAGGTGGTCCTGACAGGGAAGAATTCAGTAAAGGCCAACTTGAGTGCCCATCTCTGGAAGGCCTAAGGAGACAGGCCTGCTCCCAGCTTGAGGTTGAACCTCCTGGGAAGCATCGGATGTATTGGGAAGGTGGACTCCTGTATAGTGAGCTCACAGAGTCTACAGAAGAAGACCATAGGAGGTTGGTGGTTCCCCTTGCTGTAAGACCCTTCCTCCTGCAGCTGGCGCATGAAGTGTCCCTTGCTGGTCACCTTGGTATTAAGAGGACCAAGCAAAGGTTATCCATGCACTTCGACTGGCCCAAGATGGGGGTGCAAGTAGAAAGTCACTGCAGGAGTTGCGCCTCCTGCCAGTTATCTGGTAAGAGTGGTTCAACAATCCAAGCTCCATTGGTACCACTCCCAGTAGTGGGAGTACCAGTCAAGAGGGTAGGGATCGACATAGTTGGTCCCCTTGACCCCCAAACATCCTCAGGCAATAGGTTTATCCTTATATTGGTCAACCATGCCACCAGATATCCTGAGGCCATCCCATTGAAAACTGTGACTGCCAAGTCAGTTGCAAAAGCTTTACTCTGCATCTTTACTAGGGTTGGCTTCCCTAAAGAAGTTGTGTCTGACAGAGGCAGCAACTTTATGTCGAAGTATATGCAGGCTATGTGGAAAGAATGTGGGGTCACCTACAAGTTTTCTTCTGCATACCACCCCCAGACCAATGGTCTGGTGGAACGGTTTAACAGGACCTTAAAAAGTATGATTGGGGCTCTGGAAGAGCCTCAGAGAAGAAAATGGGATCTTCTTTTACCATGCTTACTGTTTGCCTACAGAGAGGTACCACAAGAGCCCCTGTTATTTCCTCCTTTGGTTTCTCCCACCACTTTTATGCTAACAACACTCAACTCTTTCTCTCATTCTCCTCCTTCTCACCTGACCTTCACCAAAAACTCTCCTCCTGCCTTATTGCTATTAAAAACTGGATGTCTTCCCGATTTCTCTCTCTTAACCCAGATAAAACCGAAGTTGTATTCTTTCCCTCTAACTCTCTTCCACCTCCCTCCCCTCCCCCATTTATTCACTTTCCTCCCTCCAATCTTCCTATCTCTCGTCAAGCTCGTAATTTAGGGGTTCTCTTTGACTCCTTTCTCTCCTTCTCTCAACAAATTTCCCACAATTCCCGCACCTATCGCTACCACCTCTTCAATATCTGCAAAATTCGTCCTTCTCTCACCTTCCATGCTACCAAACTCTTAATCTCCTTCCTCATCTTCTCCCGCCTCTTTTACTGCTCTTCCCTACTCTTTGGGCTTCCGACTTCTTACCTTGCCCCTCTTAAATCCATCTACCACTCTGCGGTTTGGACCCTCTGTCTACTTACCACCCGTGACTCCATCTCTACCTCTCTCTCTTCCCTTGGCTGGCTTCCTTTCCATTCCCAACTTAAATTTCAATTTCTCTGCCTTGTCTTTAAATCTCTCTATGGTCTCGCTCCCTCTTATCTCTCCTCCCTTCTCTCCTTCTACTCTCCCTCCCGTTCCCTTCATTCCGCTGACTACTTCCTTCTCACTGTACCTCCCTCCCCCTGTGCCTCCTCTCGCTTCCGCTCCTTCCAACTCCTACCACCTCTACACTGGAACTCCCTTCCTCTTGTCATCCGCTCTACCCCCACCTTCACCTCCTTCCGCTCTTCCCTTAAATCTCTCCTCCTCCATTCTCCTCCCTGAATCATCTCCCCCCTCCTGCTTCAGCCCTCTCCTCCCTATTCTTCCCCTAACTATCCCCCCTCTCACCCTCCCCATCCCTCCTCCTACCATTTTTCACCACTCCCCTCCCATCCACTCCCTCTCCTCTTCCCAACCTAACTCCTTCAGTTAATTGCTCTTTTCATTGTTTAGTCGACTGATTCATAATGTATTTGCTTCTACTGTTATTGTTTGTTTATGTCATTTGTTGTTCAATTGTACAGCCCTTTGGCGTAAAGCGCTTAATAAATCAATAAATACAAATACAAATACAAGAGGGTGTTGGCTTCAGCCCCTTCGAACTTCTGTTTGGTCACACTGTGCGGGGACCTTTAGCCATAGTCAAGGAGGGATGGTTGATGCCCACTCCCCCTATTATTACCAACATAGTAGACTATGTGTTAGGGCTCAGAAAAAGGATGGTACTCCTGATGGGTCTGGCTAGTGATAGGTTGAAGGCAGGACAAGCCCTGGTGGAACATTGGTATGACCAGAAAGCTTCCCTCATCAACTTCACACCTGGTCGGCAAGTCCTGATCATGAATCACATAAGTCCTAGAGCTTTACAGGATAAATGGTCAGGCCCTTACACAGTGGTGGAGCCCCTGGGTGAGGTCAACTATTTAGTGGACCTTGGAAGGCCTGGACAGGCTCCATAAGTATTCCATGTAAATAGAACGAAGGCTTTCATCCCAAGAGTTGAGATCTCAGCGCTGCTATTGGCTTCATATGTTGAGGAAGAGGATTCTGAACCTCTCCCGGACCTGTTTCAAAGCAGTCCTTCAGATAGCTCCTTTGAGGGTGTCCGATTCACCCCTCACCTGACTTCTGATCAACAGGTGGAGGTGAAAAGTTTGCTTAGGCAGTTTTCCCCCCTGTTTTCGCAGTCCCCTGGTTTGACACCTTGGTGCAAACCTAACATTGACACAGTAGACAGTTTACCTACCAAAAGTAGGGGATACAGGATGTCAGACAAAGTACGGTTTTACATTAAGACGGAGGTCAACAAAATGTTAGATCTTGGGATGATTGAACCCTCCAGTAGTCCTTGGTCCAGCCCTGTGGTTTTGGTTCCAAAAGCAGGCAATTCTGAATTGAGGTTCTGCGTGAATTACAGGGCTCTGAATCCTGTCACCAAGACAGATGCACACCCCTTGCCTCAAAAAGATGAGCTGGTGGATACCTTGGGTGCCTCCAAGTACCTCAGCACGTTTGACCTCACTGCAGGCTATTGGCAAATAGCCCTTGCAGAACATGCCAAGGAGAAGACAGCATTCTCAACTCTGGAAGGTCTTTACCAGTTCAGGGTAATGCCTTTTGGGTTGAAGAATGCACCTGCCACTTTCCAGAGGCTTGTGAATCATGTGTTGAATGGGTTGGAAAAATTCTGTCTTGCATATCTGGACGATATAGCAGTTTTCAGTGCCACCTGGGAAGACCATGTGAAACACCTTGGGATTGTGTTACAGGCTCTTCAGAAAGCCCACTTTACCATAAAGGCCAGTAAATGCCAGATTGGGCAAGGCTCAGTGGTTTACCTTGGACATGAAATAGGTGGAGGAGGATACAGCCTCTACCCAGTAAAGTACAAGCAGTACAAGACTGGCCTACCCCGACTACACAGACCCAAGTGAGAGCCTTCTTAGGACTCACGGGGTATTACAGAAATTTCATGGCAGACTATGGCACCATAGCTGCCCCTCTGACTGCTCTCACCACTCCGAAGAAACCCAAGAAGGTAACTTGGACTGAAGAGTGTGAGAAGGCCTTCAATGGCTTAAAAGACTCCTTGTGCCAGGCCCTGATCCTCAGGGCGCCTGATTACCAAAAGAACTTTTATTGTGCAGACAGATGCCTCTGACACTGGGATAGGAGCTGTATTATCACAAGTAGATGAGAAAGGTAAGGAACACCCTATTGCTTTCATTAGTCGCCAGCTTAAGGACAGAGAGCTCAGATGGTCCACAGTAGAGAAAGAATGTTTCTCTGTTGTGTGGGCCCTAGGGAAGCTGAGGCCCTACCTCTATGGGACCCACTTCACTGTGCAAACTGACTATAAACCCTTAAAGTTGCTGATGAACATGAAGGGAGAGAATCCAAAGTTGCTTAGGTGGTCCATAAGTCTACAAGGCTTTGACTTCACTATTGAGCATAGGCCAGGTGTCTAACATAGCAATGCTGATGGGTTGTCCAGAATGTTGAACCAACCTGAGCAAGAAACTCATCCAGGGGTGGAATAGTTCCCCCTGTCCTTAGTCTGGGAGGGGCGAGTGTTAGGAAAGATTTCATAATTGTATGTAATTTTCCCTCCATGTGACACCCCCAAACTTTTTGCTGCTGTTTTACACCCTGATCTAGACTTTGCCAGAGAAGCGCAGCCTTCCGCAGCACTCCTCTGGGCTTTCGCTCAATTCTTATGGGAAACTGACATGCCCGTAAGACAGTCAGTACTGGGAGACTTTCTTTCTCTTAATCCTTTCCTCATGTTGCAACTTTTGTGCAACATGAAACAAGAGTGCACTGTAACTGACTTTACCGCGCTCTTGGGTCTCTAGTCATTCCAAAGGCCCTAGAAACTCTCACTAGACTTATTATGAACTGTGCAGGTGTGTCACGGACAGGACTAGTGGCAGCAATCGTTTCTCTTGTGTTTTGAACCCTTTTTTGCGATGTTATCCGCGCTTTCCGCGTTTGGCACGAATAGGTGGCCTGGCACCCAAAATGGCCATGCCACGATTTTCTTTGTCCTGTCCGCTGACCGTCTTGCCCCTTCACCCTCCCAGGTCGAGCCGACCCGGGTTCGTCCTTATTTGGTCATGCACTTTCCCACGAAACCCAACACTTTTGCAGGCTTCTGCATGTCTTGTGTGTGCCTCCAGGATGTGGGCTGGGATGTCTGTTCCCAATACACATCCTGGGTGCCAGAGAGTCTGGAGTGTCCTGAATGCCTGGGACCACTGTGTTCCGTGATAGGTCCACGTATGGTGGGAGTGTTTGTGAGCAGATCTTTCATTGGGTCCTCTCCGTTTTGGCACAAAGGGAACTTTGGATGAGAGGAGGCTGAAAACACCACTAGCATGTCGATCTCCTGAGTTCACACCGAACAAGGGATAAGGAGCCAAGTATCCTGCAACAAGAAGCTGAGTCGAGGAACCGCTGGTGACCCGCTGAAGGTTTGGCACCCTGAGCCGCTGTCGTCCTGTGAGACCCCTCTGCATCTGATCGTCCTAGTAGCTCTGCGAAGGCGCTTCGACCCATTGGAATAGTAGGATCAACTATTCCCGGCACCTTCATCAAACCCTGCAAGTAATCCTCTTCGGAAGTGTCCCTGGGCCAACCAGTGGGCTGACCAGCTTATGTAGGATGCTTTGCACTGTCACCGCCGCCGTTTCGGGGAAGCCCTCGAAACTTGGTCTACTGCTTGCTCTGCGTCCACGGCACCCTCACACCGAATTTCGTACACTTGGCATTCTCAGGTCTGAAGTGAGACGAGTGCGCCTGGACCAGAGTAAATGCAGTTGCCCTGCTGCGGTAACATCCTGTGCACGTCCGCTGCATTTGGGACACCCTCGACCCTGCATCCTGCTACACAGAATCTACATGGGCTCGAGACGTTCTGATCATCGCAGCTAAACCTGCCAGCAATGTGAACTGAACTGGAGAAGTCTGGGTCTGCCTGCGTCGGGGACCGGTGAGTAGTCCATACCCCAAACGGTGGCCCCTCGTGCAGGAGCCCATTTCATTTCTACTTCTGTTGCGAAATAGCGACTCTATCCCGCACTCTCACCCTGCCTCTGCTCACAAGTGGAGGCCTTGCTTGAGTAGTGGGGACTTGTTCTTCATCGCTTCATTCACCTTCCTGAACTGCCTGAGATCCTTGAGGAGACCCTATTTTGTCCACTGGCACAAGCGGGAGCAGGTACTTTTGAGCATAAGGCTCCTCTCTTCGTAGGGCTCAGACTTCCTCCTAGGAAGGTGTGTTTCTGATGTCGAACGGGGTCTAATGATTACTTGCACTGCCTGTCTTCCTCCCCATCTAGGTGGTCTACATATTACATGCTCATAACTCCTTAGACCCCTCGGTCTTGTATATATATTGTATTGATTGTGATGTGTTGGTTTACTTTCGTATTATTGTGATTCTTTGCTATGATCGATGTTACAAAGGCCTTGTAATAAATGTGTCTATATTTTCAATATAGCACCTGTCTGGAGTCATTTGTAAGTGTCCTTGCTTTGTGTGCTAATTGAGGTCTTTCAGTCACCCTCACACCTCTTGAGACTTAGTTTTGACCGCTGCTACCCTGATTGGTCTGGCTTGTCCAGAGGTCACCCTGTTCCAAGAAACTAGGCTGGCGTTCTGAACCTCTGCCCCTCCAGGGTAGAGTTCAGAAATCCATCTTAACAATGGTCGAAGGTCACCTGGTGCCATGGAATTCAGGGATCTTGGGGTTTAGTCAGTTATATGGGCTATATAACTCGTGGTCGCCTGGGGTGGGCAGAGTCATGCTTTGGCCATGTGAGATACCAGGCGCAGATCAATGATTGCGCCCTTGTAGGGCACATTCCTTTTGGTTAAAACACATCTTTGCAACACTGTTAGAACCATGAATGAACTTTATGGTGTTTGGGGGTTTGGGCTGTCCCCTTTGGAGCTTGGGCATGGCTGGAGGTATCCCTTGTCTCACATATAGGCCTTAGTGTGTGAGAAGCTGCATTCGCCACGCAGGCCTTGTCTCCTAAATATGGTTACTAACAGCTACGCAAAATGGAAGTCTTCTCACGTCCTGCGCTACACTATGTGGGTTGATTATATTGGGGTGGGGTCCTACCAGGTCACCCCTCCACCTGTCCCATCCTAGTGCTTTGAATACAGCTCGCCTTACTCTAAAGCACTTAAGGGGGTGGGATGAGCGAACCTCCTTTCCAACACTAACACCCCCCTGACCTCTAGTACAGCCATCGCCTGGATGATAACTAGCTCCCAACCTTGCACAGGGGTAGCTAGACTATAGCATCTCCAGTACCATACATATGCACCTAAACCCTCACCAGTTTCCATAGAAGAACTTGCTCTCCTACCAAAACGTCCCCAATGACCGAAGTACACACTATCTGTGATAAAACACAGTCACCTACCCAGACCACCTTGCCTACACCTTCAACCACCACCATACCTGATCACCTCGCCTGGGCCCTCATAAACAAATATTCACTCTGTGCCCAGCCCAGACATACATGTCATGGAAAATGACCTCAACCTACTCGATATCTCTGAAACAGGGCTGCATGATGCCGTAGGTTGCACACTGTCTCTCGCCATACCAAATGGATACTCCATTCTCATAACTGACAGACTAGACAATCCTAAATCCTCCATTCCTATCAGAACTTCTCCCCTCCCCACCATGCTAGGTTACAAACTCCTGCTCGCCACAATTGAATCTAGCCCCCAAACCACTGTGAACCTCATCCTTCTAAATTGGCAACAAATAACCTTAGTTCTCCAGACACTGACATCTCCCTCCTCATTGCACCGATCCTCAAACCCAATACCAAGCTCATACCTCTTGAGACTTCAACCTAGGATTCAATGACTCTTCTGACCAAAAGCCAACAGCCCTTAGTACTACTCTCCAAGAAATTAACCTTACCCTAGATGTCACTTCCCCCACTCACACGAAGGGTGGGATCCTTGAATGCATCATGAACTTCAATGTACCCCTTATGGCCTCAGCCATCGACCCCATACCCTTGACAGACCCTTCCCTGATCCTCTTTACCATGTTCAGCAAACCCACCATTTCCCACAAAACCAGCAACCGCAACCCCCATAACTGCGAGGCATACCCCTAAACTTACCAAGGAGTTGTTGCAACCCACCATTTGCGCTTCCCTGGCTCTGATGCCTAACAGCTCTGACCCAGAAACCATCCTCGCTGCCTACAATACCACACTCCTTAACACACTTGACCTGCATGCCTCCGTCAAAACTTCAACATAAAAAAGCAACAGCCACAATTGGTTTACAGAGGAACTAACCCCCCTTCACAAAAAGAAGCGTTCCCAGGAACACCTATTGAGAAAAAAAAAACACCCCAGCCCACTAAGATGCCTTTCCAACTATGTCCGGTTCCAACACCTAATAACTTTTTTTTAATTGTCAAGGAGCTCGAACCACAAACTCCACCCCTTGCTAGCTTCCCAAAAGACAAGGTCTGGTGCTCCCAGGTCCTGACCACACTTGCCAACAAAACCCACTACCTGAGAGAGAAAACCATGCTCAAATAAGCATTGATAGCAACCAATGATGCACCTCCCCCTGATTTAATTGCTCTCCCAGAGCCTACCGCTCTCCCTTCCACTTTTCCCCTGTCCCTCCAGCTGAAGTGCTTCGCACTATTTGTTGCCTAAAAATGTCCAACTGCAAAGGTGACATTTGTCCATGCCACCTCATATAGGTTTGCATAGAGCCACTCGCACCCATCATTGCTATATTTATTAATGCTTCTTTTGACTCCGGTATGGTGCAAACAACCATTAAAACAGCCTGGTCACTCACCTCCTCAACAAAATATGCTCAATCTCACCCTCCCCACCAATACCTCCACATCACGACAGTCCCCTAGCTACTTAAAATTCTGGAGCACATTGCTTACACACAACTCCAAACATACCTAGAATCACATAACCTTCTTGGCAGTTAGAGCAAGACACAGTACACAGTTAGCCCTCCTTGACCTTAAGATAAAGCTTAACATCATCCGTGATGCAGGTGATCCTGCCCTCCTCCTTCTACTGGACCTATCTGCAGCGTTCAGTCTTGTTGAACACAATATTCTGTGACACCACATCACTTCCACCTTTAACCATGCCAAAGAAGCAGCTAACTGGATCAACTCTTTCTTGAATGAGTGATCCTCTTGGATCTTTGCATAGTCAGAAGTAGCTGACCCCATACCTGTCTCTTATGGGGACCCTCAAGGATAACGCCTCTCACTGACACTGTATAATATGTATACCAAGCCTCTCTTTCATCACCTTCATATCCTTGAAATCCCATATACCATTTTTGCTAATCACACGCAGGTGCACCTTAGAGCCCGTCAATATCAACAGGATCTCTAGCATCATTCAGGCAAGGATGGCCACCCACCAACTATGCTTCATCGTAGTCCCCCAGAAAGACTCAAACACATTGAGCCAGCATTCACCTCCTTGTCCATGGGTGGGGACGTCAACCGTGTATCCAGCTTTGTAAAAACCCTTAGAGTCCACCTCGACTCTGAACTCATAATGCAGAAAAATGTCAAAGCAGTGGCATACTCTGCAGCCAATTACACTAAATGCATCAACTTCTGCAGAAAATTCCTATCCCCTGACAACTGCCTTATGCTGGCGAGGGCCATTATCGGCAGTAAATTGGATTACTGCAACTCCATCCTCGCAGGAACCTCTATAAGAAATCGCTCTAAACTACAACTGATCCAACATAGAGCTGTTCGGGTGGTTTGGGGATTGTAAAGATTTGACCACATCTCTCGAGTGAAACGTGAAGCTCAGTGGCTGCCAATTAAGGCATGCATTGAGTTCAAAATCTTCTCAATTACACACTGATGCATTCACAACATGGCACACTCCTACCTCACCCACTTGCCCAGCGAATAAAAAAATTATCTTAACTACGCTGCCTGTGATCACCAACGTCCACTTCCCTTGTGACACCAAGATTCACCAGGCAAAGAGTAGAAGGATCAAGCTTCACTGTCATAGCTCCCACACTCTGGAACACTCTCCCACCAAGGATCCAGGAAGAGCCATCCTATCTGAGAATCCGCAAAAATCTCAAAACTGTTGTGTTTACCAAATACGCCTTACTGTCGTTTTATTACTCATATTCAAAGATCTGTACTGTAACCTATTCTAGCGCTGTGATACTCATGGGTTTGGGCGCTATCAACAAATGAAATAAATGGATAAATGCAATAGGGCATGCCAGTCTCTAGCTCAACATAGCCAGTGTGGTGCAAATGTCGTTTACTTACCTTAAAGACAGAGTCATACTGAAATGTAATCTGGATGTAGAACGGTACAGTGGTAGCTTATAACCATCTTCCAATCACAGTGATTTTCACGTTGTCATTGACAAATTTAAAAATGTTAACGTACTGATAGAAAATAAATACACACTTACCATTGTTGTTACAATTTAATGAAGTGTGTGTATTTTGTGGAGCAGTTTTGATCGCATGTCACAATGACTAAATCAGATGCATTTGAAAATAGGCCAACAGTGTGTTTGAAGGATATGAGTCACGTGGTCATGACACTCATACACTGTCCGATTTCTATCTTCTAGACTTTGGTGAAGACCAGGTCAATGCTAACAGTATGATTATAATTTACTTTTTACAGCACACTTAATTCATAAGAGGTTTTTGAGCGCAAACTCGGCATCCGAACTTGTGCTTCTCTGCGTCGTTTTGCTTCCAAAACGAGCGCGTCGCTAATGAGCTAAACAACCCATGACATCCTTTGTGCTGTTGAATACCGTAGTATTCTTTCTTTCTATGCTTAGAGCTGTTTCCAGTAACCACAGAGCATACTCTCTCAAAATAACTAAATAACCAGAATGAAATGGCATTTGTTGTCTCTCTATTATCTGTTAAAAGGTCAAATAGCACACATAATTTAATCACTTTCTGCACTGAACATGATTTTGTTTTTACGTTTCAAAATACCAGTTCAGTCAAATGTTGTGACTCTGCTGTTTCATGTCACTGGTTGTAAATAACTCTTACCTGAATGACCCTAAACAGCTCCCCGATGCACTTACATTGATGCACAGAAAAATAGCCAGAAAACCAAATGCACATCAATGTATATCTGTTTTATGAGTGCGGCTACATATGCAGGGAATGTTTAATTCACCATACATGTGGATTCAAGAGCATGCCTTGATTATTTGCTACACGTTCTACTGTCAGAACACATTCCCGTCAAAGAACATCTGGAAATAGCATATACCTGTAAATATACATCGATTTGATTCGATATTGCTTTATTTCGGTCATTAGACCATAGAAGCAGTCAATACCATTATTTAATAAAAAACACATTCACATGGTAAAGATAGCATCCTTAAAAAACACATTCACATAGTACAATTGGTACTTAATCCCCCCCACCCCTTTTTCAGGATTTGATTAAATACATACTATTATTGCAAATGCTTTTGCTTCATCCCTATTATAGCACAAACATCATATTACAACCTTTTAACGGAAACACATATTAAAATCAAAGGAATAGTTCATATAAAACGTATTTAGAGCGCAGCATGGAATACATACTATTTGAAGCAAACAATGCAAATATGCAAAACATTGTTCCATTATACAATAGGGCGTAATCTTTTCCTCCAGACCCTGGTGAGATAATTGCTTACACAGTGCATTGCCAGTTCATCTTTGGAGGTACAACAAAGAACACACGGCTTTTGCGTGGTTCAAATTGCTCTCGTCCAGAACAATAGCTTCAAATACCTTTTCCTGATGTCAATGTATCAAGGCATATAAGCAAAGAATGCATTGCATTCCCAATCTTATCTTTGCAGAATGGTCACTTATCAGAAACGGTAATGCACTCATACGAGGTTTCAGATAGAACGATGTAGTCCACTTGGGGGAGGAATCTACATGCACTCTGTCAAACCATGATTATAGGCGCTGTGCCCAATTTCAATTTGCTTATGTAGATTAATGAAATTGTGAAATCAGTAGTGGCTGTGTCCTTCAGAAAGTCAGATATTATATTAAGTACAAAGACATTGGGCCTCATTCCGAGTTTATAGGTAGCCATGGCGCTATTTGCACCATGGCTGACTCCAAAACCGGGTCCGACTCCGGTTTGGTGAGATGGGGACTTATCGGTCCATTCCGACCTTGGAGGGACCGGTAAGAGTCCATTTACCAAACCATTCCCCATTCCCATTGGAGCCCCCATAGGGCGCAAATAACGGCCCCGCACATGCCAAGGCTGTTATTTGTGCCCTGGTTCCCTAACGGGAGCCATAAGGTATGTTTGGTCCGACCAAACGTACCTTACAGGTCCCGTTGGGGGATCTCGGAATAGGGTGCAAAGGGATTACCGGCACCAGTGTCCTTACCGGTGCCCGGTATCCCTTTGCGCCAGGGTCAGAATGAGGCCCATTGTCTTTTTTAAGTATTTGCATCTGATATATTTGGCAGATTGGTAAACAAATGACGGAACAATAGCCCACTCCACTTATAGGTAAGTGTCTCTTAGTGGGAATATTTACCATGCATGTTTAAAACAATATCTGTCGATCATGTGGAATAAATTAAGACAAACGTGGTTGGTTGAAGTGTAACAAGACACGTAACACTTGGACTCTCCTTACCCCATGCGCCCACCACCCTAGGGTAGGTAAAACTGTACACGTTTTAAAATATGCCCCTCTCACAGGCAATGCGGTCTGCAATATGCCCCTTCCACAGGGAATATATTTGTAAATGTGGGAGCCTAGATTCTGGCCTATGTTTTATTGCACAGTATAGTTTTACATCTTTTTGGGACATATGTTAACACTCTGTGGGTAGTGTTTCCCCAAAGTGCTGCAAAATAGCTTTCTCTCATAATATGCACAATCTAAAAAAAATTATAATAATAATCATATGACAACGACGATTGTGACCTTTCAAAAAATGATTACCACTTACCACCAAACAAACTGGCCCTCTTTAAACGTTGCCTATCTAGTTGTCCATGACAACGTCTTCAGTCAAAAGGTATATGTCCCCTGAAGGAATATCTGGGGAGCCAGACACAGAGTAGCCAATCGGAGAGCAAGTTGGCCATATTTGTGTCCACGGGAAGTACTAGGCAAACACAAATATCACTGATTTATTTTTGTAAACTTTTCCGAACTTTTAAAAGAAGTGGTTATATAATTTTGACCCACCATAAAAGAAACGATCGAGAGTCATGCCAGATTTTGTTGCAAAGGTTTGATGCAAATCCGTCTGGCAGTTTAAGCTGTAGCCATAACCAAGTGTTTGCCTATCGAGCATACACTAAGACCTTTCTCCAGGCTCCCCCTCCCATATTAAGCCAGTCCATACATAAGCCCACCCCCTCCCCCGCCCGGGTTCCATTCCCACATTAAGATGGTCTACCTGAGCTTGTGCTGGTTTTGGAAAGGTTCCTGAAGATTTGCCAAAAGCCCCCAAAGTTATGAGCCAGCCAAAAGTGTGTGTGTATTGATGTATGCGCATGTTTGTGTGCCTGTGTTTCTGCGGGTGTATGTAAAGTAATGTTAGTGCATCAGACTTAGTCTTTCATGACTGGCTCTTATGCGTAGAAACATCTTTTCGTACACATTTTTCATGCACTGTGTGAAAAGAAATAATGAAAGGGGATGGAAAACACCATTTATGGTGCCATGGTAGGCAGTCAAAATGACTTATTTTATGTGAAAAGATATCTGACCTTACTTCTTCTGTGTGCCTGTTTAAAAGTTTCCTATCAATGCAGAAAGTAACACATTGTGAGAAGTTCAACCTTAACATTGTCAGTGCATTTTACAATCACATTACTCCTGGGTACATGTTCTGTTTCCTCAGAAATGAATCCCATTATAAGAAACAAGTTTGAATACTCAACCAATTGCTATGAAACATTGCTTCTCTTTACTGATAACACAAAGCATTGTGTGCAGCATGCCCATGGCTTTCATTATGTCATTCGATTGTACCTATGAAGGACAAGGTCGATGCAAGTCAAGGATTCAGATGTTAAATATATCACAACATGATTTTAAAATAGTTCAATAACAAATCAGGTTGCACAAAAGAAAATATAAACAATACTTGGAAATGATAAACCGCTGTTACACAATCCACTTTCAAACACCATACTTGTTTTCTTTGCAACTGAACTAAAATGGTTTACATAGGGAGACTTTGCATAAATACAGTTTTCTCTCTTTTCCAATGCACTGATGACGAATATTCCACATGATATGTATAAAACATATCTAAAGCAATTGCCCTCTCTATATATTTTGTTGACAGAAGGAGTGATTTCACAAATTATCTTTGCAGGTCTAGAACATGTTGTTTAGTGTAGGGGTTGCATAGGTTCAAACCCTGTACTAAATAGGTTGCATGGTAATGGATTTGTGATCTCTACACAGTCAAACCCTGTACTAAATAGGTTGCATGCTAATGGATTTGTGATCTGTACACAGTGTTCTGAGAATCAGTAGCTGCTTGTAGAAAGGGTACACATGAGATTAGTAAACCAAGACAATTAAACATACATCAAATAGGTCAATTGCAATAAACCTAATTAATTAGCTTGAACGATACATGACTGGTGATTGTTGGTGGTGTGGGAGCAAGTAATCATAGAGGGTGGTTTGAGTGTGGAACGTGGTTTTCTCTGAGAAAGTAGAGCAGCAGAGTGGCTGAATCTAGATGTAGTATAAGTGCAGGGCTGTTTCCTAGGGCAGGCGAGGCAGGCGGCTGCCAGGGTGCAGAGCTTGGGGTGCTTCGGGAGGGGCACAGGAAGCAGCCCACCCAGCAGCAGCTCCTGAGCACCCGCTACCCAGAAAAGTCCAAATTACCTTCTATGAGGCTGCAACACTTGGTCAGACACAAGTGCAATTTCTGTCACTTGCAGCCTGTTTAAGTCCATTGCGCAATGGTTTCGAGGATGTTGCTTATTTCTCTGCCTGTTCTAGCCAGGCAAAGCTGCTGTTACCTCCAACTCCCTAGCATGTCCAGGAGACCCCACCCCACACCTCTCCAGCTGCCGAGCAGTAGCCATATGCCCTTCTGGGGCTTCATCAGTACTTACTTCCTGGTGATCACTCTTTGCCTTACCATTTAAAGAATGGGAAATTTGTAAGTGATGGTTCACTTAACAAGCCATTGGGGGTCATTACAAGTTTGCCGGTCTGGGAACTACGGTACTGGTAAGCTTGCTGATACCATAGTTCCCAAACTGGCAAGCTAAGAATTCTGCTTGCATGTGCCATTACGGCCGCTAGGTCTGTCCTGGCGGCTGTATGGCACCTGCGAGTAGAGCATGTCAGATGCACCGGCACCATTCTCAATGGTGCCGGTGCATCCAACCTCCCCATTCCCAATGAGCCCTACGGGGCTCAAATGGGAATGGGTAGCATTTAATTGTGGTGCCCGCAAATGGGTAATTACCGGGTCCAGTAGGGCCTTAATGGCTCGGTAATTGCCCATTCGCGGGTGCCGGTATTTTTCAGATGTTTTGCGGCAGCCTACCGGTTTAACCGACAAGGGTAGTGCCAAATTTATAATCAGACCCATTGTTTTACACTGAAACTTTGCGTGCATCAATATGATCACTTTTTGTGTATGTGTGTGTGTGTGTATGTGTGATTCTATGCTGCTAGCGCATAATTGATCATGTTAGTCAAATATAAAGCTATCAAAATAAGTTCTGCTTGAAATTGAGTAAACACAGTTACTTTTTGTGCATTGAGACAGCACTTGTCCACACCATTACTCCATGGCACATTTTGTAAAGGGAACAAGGAGAGGATGCATCAGGGACAATGTCACATTAAAGGTGCTGGGTGTTGGTTCATCTTGTAGTGAAACCAGCTAAAATGCTCCAATAATTACCAGTAATATAATCAACAGTTTGAAAGATGGGGCCCTGCTGCTTCTGAGCAATTTCAACAGTAAAGAACCAAGAAACGAGACACAAAGATATTGAATGATTAGCCCAAAAACCCCAATTTGATGCAGTGGGTGAACATTGTTTAAAAACAAGCACAATCAAGTGCACTGTCAAGTGCCCTTCTCAATGCAGTCACTTCTGAACACCTGATGTGCAAGGGAGGCAGTTACAAACCCAGGCCAGACCAGACAGAACACATGGACCACCTGCTTAAAATGTAGCCATTCACTTTTCCTTTTTTTTCAGGAAGATGAATGTTAAAGGTTAAGTTTGAATGATTCAGACTGTGATGATTTATTTTCCCACCCCAATCAACGGCACTAATTCAATAGCATTTGGAAAATGTGCTGCAGAAAGGGTGGTGTATGAAGCCACATATTTGCCATCCTCAGAAAATGGAAATCCTATCCCAGCAGTGACAGCTGCCAGCTCTGTATAATACAGTCCCTTTGCTTCAAATTATAGATCTACAGGGAAAAGCACCTAAGGGGGAATAGGCGCTCTGGGCAAAGAGAGGATGTGCTCTCTCGCCCACAGATTTGCTGTGGAGACAGCAGCTGGCAGGGAAGATAGTAATGCCTGTAGAACTGCATCTTGTAGCCTCTAGAGCAACTGCATTACCCGTTGCACACTTCTCTGGGACAAATCGCAGCAGAGCTTCATGAGGAATGGTTCATACAAAACCTCCAAGACATGATAAAACAAATTAATAATTTTCATTATCTGATTGTTGTGGTCTGTCCGTTTTCCTGTTGGCTTGAAGTTGGTTCCTACGTGCACCCTGTTGCTAAGTCTGCAGCAACATTTTTGGTGAGGAAGGTATTTCCACGGTTGGACATTTCTTTGGTCCTAAAGTGTGACAATGGGATCCAAATATGGGATCCAAATGCCCTATTTGCAGAAATTACTTCACTCTTGGGGATTAAGCACAAATTGTGTTCGGTGTACCACCCTTATGCCAACAGATAAGTGAAAGACTAAATGGTGTTCTCAAGTCTCGATTATCAAATATATGTATTGATTTGCATACAATTGGCACACTTGCCAACAAATTGTTCAGTTTTATTTGAGGAATCAGCCATCGAAATTAACCACCTTAGCCCTTGAGATTGTGAATATGCATAGGTTACACAAACCAGTCTCACCTGCATGCACCACATTAGATGCATATAAATCAGCAGAGGTCCTGGGTGAGGAGTTTACAGCGTATCTTCAGGGGCTGTGTCTTCTCACCAACTGTCTACAGGAGGAAGAGGCAATACATCTGATGATCTTCTCCAGCAGAACTGTTCCCCGGGGACCTGGTCTTCATTTGCACCATTGTGCGACACTGGAATGAGGGGCATTTCTCTTGGGTGGGTGGAGGGAAGCAAGAGCTGGGTCCACATCAGGAACATATGAAGGTATACCGGTGCCCCTCCACCAGCACAATAGTTGGGGAAGGCTCAAATTTAAGTATTCCCTAAGGACTCACATTTCATTGCAGAAGAAATGGGGGGGAGTGAACAAAAAACAGTAATTGTTATTTTTCAAGAATAGGAAGACATGTTGGATTTAAAGGATTTAAAATGTATACTAGAATGATTGATTATATGTCTTTCACATTTTTCTTGTTATCATGTTCAAAGATGGCAAACAGTGTGGATGTTAATGGTTAAAGTGTATCTAGTATTTAAGAACTTGATAACATACTATTGAGGTCACAAAGGAATGTTGATACTGATTTGCTGGACAATGGGGACAATGTAAATTTAGATCTTATAGTAGATGCACATGGTTTTGCAACAGATAATGTATGGTAAAGACACACGAGGATAGTGGAGAGAGGAGAGAAATCAGTAGGATTTTGCTACATGTGCCCTCTCAACCCCATGTTTCTGGTGCCCCAGGTGCTTATCCCAGATGAAATAGAGTTAGCAGAGGCACTGTCTCTAGTGAACCTTGCTTTGTGCAGGGTCCGATGGCAGTTTCAAGGGAAATCAGTCACAACATCTATTTTAGCTATTGACGAAGAATGTTTGATGACAGATAGCAAAGAGTCCAGTTGGGTTAAAAAGGGGTCCATTATCATAAACAACTGATGAGGACAAAAGGTGCAGAGTTGCAGAGCTGGAGGAATGAAAGCATTGTAAAAAGGAGCAGTGGAACATGTAAACCAAGAATGTGGAAATGTGTGGCAAAAGATATGTGGCATGGATCAAGGAGCCAGAAAAACCTTTTAAGATATGTACACTTACAGATGTTTCTGTGTGTTTTAAGGGTGATGGCACAGTGTCTTTTGGCACAAATGGGAACTGCAGCCACATGCTTTGCATCACTGATCTGGCTGGAAGTACAGCTGTGTTTCTTGATGTGTTTTGGACTTGTGTTATGTTATGTTATTTGACATTTATATAGCGCCTTATGTATCATTGGTATGATCTCAAAGCGCTGTTAGGTTGAACGCCCTCAGGAACCGTAGTTCAAGTCACTAGAGAGAGAGCAAGTCATAGGGTGCGTGGGTGCACCCGATATGCGTACAGCTGGTGTGGACAGTATGCTTACAGACAATTGCCTCCCACCTGGCAATGTGTGTGCAGTATTATCACGTTACATGTGCCTGTCCTTTTCATTGCTGAGAAACACTTAATACGTGCCGCCTGATGCTCAAAGCCACATTTGTGCCCCCTTTGTCCCCTTTGCCCCTTCCATCTTCTGAATTATCACACATGGACACCCCAATGACCTTTGTGATGGACCAAGCATTCAAACCACATATTGGCAATATAGCTTATTCAGTCAGACAGAGGTGTTCTTCTCCTCCCTCCTGGAACCTGGTGTCCAAGCTGCCACAACGCAAAGTGGCTCCAGGTGACCCTGTAAGAGGATTCAATTCAACACTACAGCTAAGTCAATGCCTAGTCTGGGATACTGAATGGAAACCCTTATTGATATATCTTTATGTCCAGTTCATGCGTTCTGGATGACTACCCCTATATAACACCCCTCTCTTGGAATCCCCCTGACCCCACTGAGCCAAGAAGTAGTTCTGTTTTGCAAGTTAAAAGGTTTATTTGAGAATTTAAACCGTATAGATATATATCACACTTTATAATAAATTAATAATTGGATATCACACTTAATCTGATCAGTAATCAATAATGGATAGTCTGGCACTAGCACACTTGTGAATAGGAACAGAAGAATAAGGTGGTAGAGAATGCTTTATATAAGTTCAGATGGATGCAATGTTGAATGAAATGCAATACAGAAAATACTCAATATGATTTCAACAAAACAATGTAATCACTTTTCTCTGGCAATGCACTCCCCCCTTGATGCAATGCAAGGAAATGGAAGGAAAGCACACAGTTCTCAGAAATGCAATCAAATGTAATTCAGTTCACCCCAGCAGCTTAGACTACAGAAGTTTAAAACACAGGCCCAAAATGCTTTTATATGTGCTGGCAATGAAGTGAAAATGTGCTATACTGATTTTAATTCCCTCTGGAGGTTCAGGTTGAGGATTAGTTGGTTTAAATTCGTTCAGGCTTACTTTAGCAATGTTCTAGGAATGATTGGCAGGTTAAACGAATTTTTGGCCAATGAAAGCAAGGAAGCTGCTGTTTTCACACGTGGAGATATTTGCAAATCACGGCAAATTCGCGAGTGCTTTTTTCACGATTGCAGCAAAAGTATAGGGAGTAGGAATGCGGTTCTAGGTTCGGTGAAAAGCCAAGATTCCCAGCTTTCAGAGGAAAGTTACTGCACGTCTCTAAGACAAACAGTCACGGAGATATGAGCGATATGGAAAAGGTCGTTGACAATTTACAGCTTGCAACTAGAAAATGACAGGTGACAGCTTTGCAAATGACAGGTGACAGTTAGGAGGCAGTTCTACTTAGATTAAAATAGCTTGGATTAGATTATTTTAACTAAGAGATTGGTTCTGCACAGTTCTGCTAGGTACTCACAATATATTTAGAAATAGAATGGGCCTCGCCACGGATCTGGTCAGGTTTTCTTCACTCGCCACGGACGGTCTCTGCACACAGCGGTCTGGGTCAGCTCTCTGGTTCTGCGAACTGCGGTCTGGGTCAGCTCTGCTCTGCCTCTGGTTCTGGATACTGCTCTGCTTTCTCTGGGTACAGCACTGCTTCTGGATCTTTCTGCACAGCTTTCTCTGGACTCAGCGCTGATCTGCACGGCTCCTGGATGCCGCTACCGCTGTTAGCTTTGCTGGATGCTTAGGCCCACTGAGAAGAGTTCTCAGTTTGTGCGTTTAGGCCCTTGCTTTGAGTTCTGAATTAAGTTCTTTGGAGCTTTAAAGTCTAAGTGTTGAATCTAGTATCTTCTGGATGTTGTGTGGTCCGGCAGAGCGCGTTGCAGCAAATGGAATTGAATGTCCCTATCTGTCCTGACTGTCTGCTTTTATGTGTTTTGAAGTGGGTGGAGAGACTAAGCTTTCTAGGCCCAACCCCTTCAGAGTTCTGATAGGTTGGAGAATTCTTTTCGTTCTCACTGGAGGGCAGGATTGTGTGTCAGAATGATGTCATTTAATGGCTTGCAGAGAGGACACTCCCCTGTCAAATTACACACAATCTATATTTGATCAAAAAGACATATTTCATAGCTACACAGTGGTTTGAAATTACATGCACCCATCATGCATTTACTGATGGTAGCCCCTGTTCAAACTCTGCTCTTCCTGGGGGCTTGCATTCAGAAATGGCAATATTTGCACTTTTTAACTGATTTTGTAATTTCGGACATTAACCCAAATTTACACACATGTGCGCAAGGAGTATGGACATTAATTGATGAAGTGTCAGATTTTTAACATGCATACATTTTAAGTAATACCCTCTTAACTGGTAGCTTGCCCCCAGATCATACCACTGGTTCTAAAAACCTCTTAAAATGTGGGCAGAAAAATCACAAGAATTATGGTACCACTTATAAAATTTTCACAAGTCCGCTCTATGAATGATCCATCTTTTTAGAGTTATGTTCTGGCCCCAAAGGGGTGTGGTTTCCCCCCAGCACAAGGTTGAATTTCTGGTTTTTCCAGTTCTGCCAAGCCAGCTTGCTCTCACAGGCAGTGCTCCTCCCCTTTCCTTCCAGGAGGAAGCCACATTTACGACTCCCACCAATAAAACATTTGCCTGAGTCAGGACCGGGCTTTGTTCAATTTCCTGCAGAGCCCAGGTAATTCAATCAGAGAAGTGTCATATCCCTTTTGGTGGGAACAGCAAAAGGCAGCTAGGCCTGGGAACACAGCTGTTGTGCAAGTCTCAACTCCTGTCGGGGGTAGCTGGTGGGCAGAATTCAGTTCCTTAAGCCAGGCCCCAGCTGATGTCACTTTTAGTTACCCAGTTTTCTGCATTAAAATAAAACTAACCATTTTTAACTGTGCAGCTAGAATGCTGATTCTAAGTTTAAAACGATGACATTTAAACAATTGCAACCTATGTGACACTCAAAAGTAGGTCACTCAGTTAATTTAAACATTTTTGATTTTTGGTAGTTTTACATCCAGTTTCAGTTAGGCTGCTGCAGACCTGCAGAGCTCAGCCAGTCTTGTTATGAACATTCAAGTCACTTCAGAATATAACTTTAGATTGTATCCACCTCTCAGTAAGTCTTTCTTTGGCCTGCTTTGGGTTCATTTATTCAGTTTTACACAAAAAAAGTCTGGTGTTGTTTTAAAATGCCGGCTTTCTGATAGTGGTGAGTACTGGTAATGCACCCATTTTTGGGATTTAAGAAAATGAATTCCCCACAATTCTAGGTTGCTTTTGGCAATCAGCATTGCCATTCCCAATGGTTTCAGGGTACTGTGTGGGTAGTCCAATGGTGGTTTTAGGCAGTGCCCTTCTGTGCCCATAACATCGGCAAAAATGGGTGGCAGCCTATTCTTCATGCATTTCCCTGGGCATTTTCCGGGAAGCTCTGGCCATCATGATGTTTTTAATGCCAGTACTGCACAGTTTTTGAGGTAGGGCTCGGATGCATGGGTAAAAACATCCCACAAGCCCCCCTCTTGCGATGGCCATTCTGTTTCACTGATGGGACTCGCAAGACCTGGGATGTTTCCTCATCTTCTTCCAATAGATGGCCCAGTTCAGCATCTTTTCCTCCATCCGGTCGGATCGATCGGTTCTCCTCGCCGGTCCTGATGGGAGTATTGGGCGGTACACTGGGCCCCTTGCGTCTCTGCTCCCGGTCTCCGGATCGTCCTCCTTGGCCTGTCTCCAGGTTTTCTTTCTCCTAGGACGACAAAGGAAGAGCGGCAATAGCTATTCATGGACATTTTTCCCCCACCATTGATATAGTGGGGTGGCATATAAATTTATAGTCAAAACATATGAACATGCACATTTCTTTTTGCATTCAAAAACGAAAACACCCACATTGAGAAACTCAGAATTTGATATGTAGGATCTTTTAAGTTAGAACTGAATTAATCTGAGACAGTACCCTCTAGGATTCCAGAGGATTCCTCCAGTTGTTGCAGAGTGTGCCTGGGATGGCAACACTTCAACTGGTTAATGTGGACCCACTTGTCTTCCCCCTCTGCCAAACCGCCTTTGGGGATGCGGATCTTGTAGGCCACAGGGGAGATCTTGTCTATAATCTCAAAGGGTCCCTTCCATGTAGGCAAAAGTTTTCGCTGTTTGGCCTGGTTCCTTTGGAAATTGTATAGATAGACCCGGTCCCCCACCTGATATTCCTTCCTGGAAGTCTTCAGGTCATAGTGGGTCTTCATGCTATCAGCTGATCTTTCTAGATTCCGCTGAGCATAAGCAAAAGCATGTTGAAGGTGTTTCCTTAAATTCTCCACATATTCATGAGTTGTAGAGGCATTTATCAGTGTCTGCTCTTGGGTCCTGTAGAGCAAATGCTGAGGAAGCACCACCTTGCGCCCAGTCATCAACTCAAATGGTGACATTTTGGTTGCAGATGAAGGGGTAGATCTGATGGCCATTAGGACCAGAGGTAATCGGATATCCCAACTTGGCCCAGAATCTGCCACAAACTTCTTTAATATGCTCACAATGGTTCGGTTATATCTCTCTACTGCCCCAGAAGAAGCTGGCCGGTAAGCAATATGCAACTTCCTTTTGACCCCCAGTATCTCCCACATCTTTGTCATCACTTCAATGGTGAAGTGGCTACCTCTGTCTGACTCAATCCTTTGAGGTAGGCCGAAACGGGAAAAGATGTGGTTAATCATCAGGGCAGCTGCAGTTTCTGCCTTGCAATTTGGGGCTGGGAGACATTCCACCCACTTGGTAAACAAGCATGTAACGGTCAACATGTACTTGTTTCCTCTAGACGAGCGAATCACAGGGCCTACAAAGTCGATTTGCAAATCTGACCATGGCAGTGTCATTCCCCGCTTTTGGAGAGGCGCGCGGTGTGTGAGGGACGTCGGCTGAAATTGCGCACGCACAAGACACCCCTTCAAGTATTGGTCAAGGTCCTGCCCCATGTGTGGCCAGTATGCAACCTCTCTTAAGATTTCCAGTGTTGTGTGAAACCCCCTAAGACCGGCGGTGGCCGCATCATGGGCGTGACTTAACATCAGGCTTCGGAATGAGGTAGGAACCACCCACTGATCATGGCCAGCTTTGGATTTCCTTACCAGCAAACCGTCTTGGATTCGGAACATTTTTGGACATTTCATCAACACTCTTAGGTCCTCTTTCCCAATATAATCGGTATCCGTCAGGGGAAAGTTCTCAGGGTCCTCAAGGTGTTGGTAAAACTTACCAATAATTGGATCCCCCTTCTGAGCGGTAATCAAATCAGCATCAGGGGTCTCCTTACTCCATTGTGCAATTGACAGGTCGTTGTGAGCATTTGTCTGGGACCTAGTGATAGCAGTGACCTGGATTTCCCCCAACAGGGACTCAATCTCAATTAGATCCCCTTGGATGGTCCCGGTTTTGGCCAGCTGATCAGCTTAGTCATTTCCAGTTTTGTCTGGTCCCTCTACTTTGGAATGACCCTTGATCTTCTTCCAATAGATGGTCATTCCTTTCGAGGTGACCAGATCATCAATGTTTTGGATCAACTTCCCATGTTTCAAGGGTTTGTTGTTAGCACATAACATGCCTCTGGTTTTCCAATTAACCAGGTGCTCCACAAACCCGTTCCGTACATAATCCGAATCTGTGATTATGACCAGTTCGTGGAGTTGATGCTGGACAGCAGTGAGGATGGCCTGATGCACAGCCATCAATTCTGCCACCTGACTACTTCGGGGACCAATTTTGTATCCAGCGGAGGGTTCTGGGGACTCATTCGCCCATGCATTCCCTACGCCGGCCACCAGTTCTTTCTCCCCGTTGTTGTCAACATGGTAAGAGCATCCATCCACATAGACAGTGGGCATTCCCTCACACTTGTCCTCTTCAAAGACTTTGTGTGGGGAATTAAGGTATGCCTCCATGTTGTCCTTGATTTTTAGACTTTCGTCCTCGAGACAGTTTTCTCTGGCACAATCATGCAAGTCAGCCAGACCATGCGCGAGGGGACTCTTCTTGTTTTGGCCATATCTGACCTCCACAGGAAAGCCTTGCATTGACAGAATCCAGGAAGTAATTCGGGAATTACTTACATTTCCGGCCCGGATTCTGTCACTTTGGAGATATTGAAGAGGCTGGTGTGGAGTCTCCACTATGATGTGTTCCCCCTGGATGAACGGGCGGTAATTCTTCAATGCCCACACCGTTGCCAGGAGTGCCTTCTCACAATCCTTGAATTTTTCCTCCACAGAGGATAAAGTTTTGCTCGCATAGGAGATTACTTTATTGACCTTGTCATGCTTTTGGTATAATACTGCCATCAAGCACGTATTAGAGAACCCTGTCTCCAGGAAAAACTCCTTGTTTCTGACAGGGTAAGCTAGGCAAGGCGCTTGCGAGAGGCTTCTTTAGAGTTGTCTTACTGCCTCGGCTTGTTCTGGGCCCCATTCCCACTTGACCCCCCCTTCAAGAGATGAATCAGGGGTCTGGTGATCTCTGCATAGCCCTCAATGAACTTTCTGCTGTAATTAGTCAGTCTAAGGAGGCTCCTTAGTTCCCACAGAGTTGCAGGGTCTTTCAATTTTTGGAGGGATTCCACTTTCTTTTCCTGGGACAGAGACCCTGAGGAGTAATCTCATGCCCCAAGAAATTAACACGGGTTCTGCACCACTGTGCTTTTTGAAAGGAAAGTTTGGCTCCGGCGGCCCTCAACTGTGTCAGAACATAACGGATCTCTGCTATGTGTTCCTCAACAGTTGAGCTTTTGATGAGGACATCATCTACATAAGCCAGGTTACCCCTTGCACCCAGGTCGGGCATGGCCTTGTGTAGGAAAATGTTGAATTCATTGCCGGAGTTGAGGTATCCATGTATACTGCTGGCCCCCAAAGGTAAAAGCCAGTTTGTATTGGTCCTCCCTGCTGACAGGCACGGTCCAGTATCCATTGGTCAGGTCTATTGCAGTGAATACCTGTGACCCCTGAATCTGGGCCAGCCCTTGGTCAATGTAGGGAAGAGGCCATCGGGAAGTATGGACCCGTTTGTTGAGCTCCCTGAGGTCGGCGCAGAGTCTCCACTGGCCGTTTGGCTTCAATATTCCCAGCACCGGATTATTGAAAGTGCTGTGAACTGGACGGATTATTCCCCGGGACTCCAGGTTCTTAATTATTTCAGTAAGGGACTCCATTGATGCGAGAGGCAAGCGATATTGCTTCACAAACACTGGAGTCATGCCAGGGTCCGTGGGGATTGTTGTTGTGTGGATGTCAGTGTGGCCACAGTCAGATGAGTCTACCGCAAAGAGATCTTGGAAATCCAAGAAAACTGTTTCAACTTTTGCTTTTGTTCCAGCTGGGTGGAGAAGTCCCTGGTCAGAGTGCTGATTTGGACTGGAGGCTTCAGGCGGGAAAGGCAGCCCTCATGGACCTGGAAAATCACCTCATCCCTCCGGAAGTCACAAGTCACATCTTCCTTACCATAAGGGCAAGAAGTGTACACCAGGAAGTTCCCCCCATGCCGGGTAACAATCCTGTCTGGTGTTGTATTGTCATCACTGTCACTGTCAAAACAGTCCTTGGGGATTGGTCCTAACAGTTCATTTCCTTAATCGATGGAAAAATGTCGGTCATCAACCGCCATTCCAATAATGGTGCCTGCGGCTAGAGTAATACTCTTTAAGTCGCTGTTATCCACCTCTATTGGAATGGTGTCATGTTCTATGTTGACTAATGGTGTTGGGTTTACCCCTAACCCTTGCTGTTGGAGAGAAGCATTTAGATGTATGTAAGCATCAGGGTTTTTCAAATGTTGTCCTCTTTTAGCTTTCACTTCCAGGGAGAATTGTCGTGTCCTTTCTGGGATGGTGACTTTCTCTTTGATCTGAATTTCAACTGCATAAGGTAGCAATTGAGCTGACCTAAATGCTTTTTCTGGATCATGAAAGCCCATGGGATTATCCGCTAATCGGGACCAAGCTTTGAAGTTTATTAGGTCCAAACTAATGGCAAAGCGATTGAGAATGTCACTGCCTAAGTAAAAGGCGGCAGGGACTTCTCGCACGACCCAACAATTGTGGACTATGCTCTTGTTGCCAATGGAGATTTTGAGCATACACCTGCTTGGCAGGAGATGTTTGGAATTAGGCGCTTCCAGGTCCATTTCCCATTTTTCTATCAGTTTGAAGGTGGGAATGGCTGGATCTTTTGGGAGTTGGCCAAACATGGCTTCGCTGATGAAGCTCTTACCGTTGTTCACACACACTCGAGCGAGAACAGAGTCCTTCCCATCATTTAACTGAACAGGGATCAACAACTGCTCTCCAATTTGCTGAATCTCAGCCAGGCTCTGAGCTGATTTCACATCTTTCTGGACTATAGGAGTTGGAGTTTCTGATTGTGGATTAGTAAAGAATTTCAGGGTGTTTCCTTCCAGTGTGGAATACCACTTCAAACTGGAAGGAAGGTTGATTTTCAGAAATAGAGAGGACCCCCCATCACCAGTCTGTTGTCCTACTGCTATTACTGTCACGTCTGGAATCTGGTTGTTCGGGAAGTGAAATTCTACTTGGTCAGATTTTTGTTCAACCATGTGGCAGGTGCCGTTTAAACTAACATGGTTAACACTCTGTTTTAATTTTATTGGTCGGCTAGTCTGGGTCCAGAGGACCTTGTTTACGCAATCTATTAGGGGTGACAACCTTCTCAGGAGGTCATTCCCTAGTAAACAAGGGGTGCCCTCTGGAGTCACAACTATGACTGGGTGTTTCAACTTGTGTCGCCCAATTTTAATGTCCAAATCTGCCGTCCCCTCGACGGGAATTTCCTTCCCGTCAAAGTTCTGGAGTTGTCCAGGAAGTGAGGTGAGAGGAATTTGGTAATTCCCTCCCCTTCCTGCATTCAGTTCATCAAAGGCCCTTCTGGACAGAAGGGTAGCTTGAGATCCCGTGTCCACCAGCGCTGAAATCGTAACCCCTGCCCCTGTACTTGTACCGGGGCATAATATCTTCCCTCCTTCTCCTCAAGGGGGCACAGATAATGCACATTTTTGGACAACTGGTGGGCTAACTTTCTGGTTTTGGACATTGCAAGAGAAGAAATTTGGGCAGAATTCTGTGGAGAGCCTTGGGAATCTGAAAGAAAAATTTGGCAACTGGAGATCAGAGCCATTGTGGGTTCCCCTGGTTCCGGTTCTGGGCCGCCCCGCCCTTTTTGGAGGCAGTCACCAGGATGGGTTTGAACCAGGGGATTTCGGTATTGTGGGTTCTGGGAGGAGATGATGGGCGGCGGTAGCTCAGTCTCCATATCTCCCCAGTCTGAATTGACATCCCTTGGGACCCATTTTTCCTTGGGAGGAGTTCCCCCATCTCTGAAGGAGAAGATCCTTTTCGCAGGATCCTCTGGGGATCCCTCTCCTTCCAATTGGAAGATCTGTATTTCTTCCACAAAATGGGTCTGTTTGGGTCCTTTGTTTCTCCTACCCCCCCTCTGCTCCTTGGGTGGCAGACTTTTAGGGGTAGGAGATTTTGTTTCCGGTTCCTGGTTTTCCAGGGGCTGTTTACAAGTTGGGAAGGAAGCTTCCTCTAAGGCTTTACACCCCCCTTCCCCTTGTGCCTCCTCCCTGGGAACCGGTGTGTTATCAGGGTGCTGCCCCCGTCATTGCTCTGGAGCACCAGGTCCAGAGTTTGGGGCATTCTGTGCCGGCATACCCATCTGAGGGTTCTGCTGAGCCCTTAGCACGCGACCCAGCTCCTGTGCCATGTTCTGAACCTGGCGCTCTAACTGGGAAACCCGCTCAGGGTGATACGGGGCCCTGTTTTCTCCCCTGGGCTGATCCCGGGAAGGGTAGCTATCCCTTCTCTGGTAATACCCCGGATTGGGAAGATTTGGGTACCCCTCCACCCTTGGCCTCCCCTCTCCCGGATTAGGTTGTCTGGGCTCAGGGAATTGGGGAAAGAAGGATGGATGATTTTGGGGTTGGAAGTTGGGTGGATACCTGGGGAAAAAGCTCTGCCCAGGATTTGGAGAATTTCTGCCCTCCGGTGGGAAGTTAGGAGGGAAGTTTCCTGGGTTAGGTGCTTGGCTGGATCCCCCCCCTTGGGCTGGAGGAGTCCACACATAACCCAGGATGGGTCGATTTCCCTTGTAACGGGGACTTACATAATCAGGAGGGCGAGGGACCCCAATTGTGGGGCTGCCTCCTTGGCTCCCTGTCTGTGACTGGCCCGAGGACCTTCTGGGCCTAGCATTATTAGGTGCAGGTAGGCTTTTAGGCCCCCCCATCTCCAAATCTAAAACGGAGGTGACCTTTACCTCTGCCACCTTGGCAGCAGCAGGGGTGTTGTTGGCTTTGGGGTTTTTGGGCGCATTATTTTTATTTTCTATTGGCTTCTGCACCTCATAGATCCGGGTCGCCTGTTCAATGACCCAGTCTAAAGATCTTTTCTCGTGAAAATCCCTCACGAGCTGGGTCATTATGTATTTGGGCAAGGCATGGAAAAACGTATTAATAAATTCTCTGCTATCCGTGCGCACCCTTCTTGTGGTCTGTGCAAAAGCACGCTTTAACTCCTGCACAAATTCTTGTGGGGCCTGATCCTCCCCACATTGTAAATTGTAGGCTGCCTTGCGAGCCTCTTGAGGATTTCAATGAGTAGAAAAAAGTTTCAAGATGGCCGCCTTATAGGTGGACCATCTTAAATGATTTTGGTCCTCCAGCCCCGCAAAGAAACTGGAGTATTCCGGGGAGAAGGTCCACTTTACATATTGAATACAGCTTTGGCTGTCCTTCAAATGGAAAGTCTTCATCATTTGCTCAAACAACTCTAAGTGCTCCCAAACAGAATACTTGGCGTTCTTATGATAAGGCATGATGATGCTCCTGATTGCCTTAATCTGCTTTAAGGGGTCCTTAAGCAAGGCCCTTTTTGTCTTATTGGCCCTTTTGGTCCGGGTAACCCTGGTCCATTCATCTTCTGACTCAGAGGCACTGCTCCCAGAGGTTCCCGTCTGTTCTTCCAGGTTTTCCCGGATTCTGCGAGCCTGGGACTGGCTGGCTGAATGTGGGGACCTGGTCTCCTGTGTCCTGTACCACTCAGAGGAGTCTTCAGATCCCTCCTTCCTGCCAGGATTTGATGGGTACCCCCCCACTGACCTAACTGGGCAGAGGTTTTCAGGATGCCCTTAATGGGCCTACTCTCCTGGGGTTCCCCATCAAATTGCACTGTGCTTGGGTGCCCATACCCGGATGCCCGCCCCTCCATTCCTGGGTGGTACTGGCCTATGAGCCCCATGCTTCTGGCTGGATAGTAATCTGCCATCCCTGTGGCCCTGTGCTCATGTGCACCAGGGGACATGGGGGTGGCAGAGTCCAGGGACTGAGAGAGATAAAGGCCTCTGGTACTAGGGCTCCTGGGGTTATGCTCAGGAGTTTCTCTTTCCCAGCGAACCTCATCTCTATCCGCCCCTGCTCCCTGTTGCAATGCAAGAGCCTGCGCCTTCAGTTCCTCAGTTAAGGCCTTACTAGACTCTATCAGTCTCTCCTGCATCACTACCTGTTGTTGGAGTCTATCATTGTGCTGGCAGAGAGCCTCATTCTCTCTCTGTGCCTCCTGATTGGTCCTGGAGCACTGGGCCAGTCTTTGCTGCAGGAGGGTTACCTCCTGAGCTGTGTCCCTATTGGCCTGCTCCTTTCTTGCTAGAGCATCCTCCACCCTCCTGGTGTGCTCTAACAAGTTCTGGTGTTCTTTTTGGAGGTCACCCAGTCCCTGGTGGGCCAGGTGATTTTCTTCCATTTTTCTTTTTAAGTGGCAGACTTCCTGGCTTAAGGTGTCCCTTTCCTGACTAAGAGTCTGCATCTGTACCGTCAGGTCGTCCCTTTGCCTTTGGAAGGCACCAGATTTCTGGCGCTCCTGATCAAACTCTGCCTGGGTATCCAGGTCTTTCAGAATCAGTTTATTGCTCTCTGCCTTCTCCCTATCTAGGTGGCTTTGCAGGGTGACTACCTGCTCAGCACATACCCTATTGAAGTCTAACTGTTGCTCCAGATTTTTCTGGCTCTGCAGTAGGGAGTCCAAACCTTCTTGGTACTCCTTCTGCAAGGCCAGAAATCTGGTATCCTGGTCAGCCTTTTCCTGTTGCAGGATGTCCATATCCTTCTTTATTTTAATGATATGCTGTCTACTCTCATTTTCTGACTCCTGGCTCCCCTGCAGCCTCTGCTCAGAAGAGACCAGGTCAGATTGGACCTTCTCTAACGCCATCTGTCGCTTATTCGCCAGATCTTGGCTTTCAGTACATTTATCCTGCATGTCTCCCATATATAGGTACAGGTACGCCGCTATCCTAACCATCTTGTCTTGTTCATCCTTAGCTTTAGGAGCCATGTATAGTTCACTCAGGGCCACATGTAAGGGACCCTGATCTCTCCATATATCTGACCCTGTTTCAGTGACCTGTTGCGTGATGGCCTGCAACCAGACCATGCGGTCCTGGTGAGTCCACTCACCTCTCACAAATAACTTATGTAAGAAGTGCTCTCTGGCTATTTTCATGTCTACTAAGGTTGTCATTCTAGAGATTGGTCTCTGTCCTGACTTACAGAAGTTTGTATTTTATTTTTGCAAAACAGACCTTTTCCTTAGAGCGTTCCTTTGAGGAGTGCTTTACAGCGTAACACAGCGTGGTGATCCGACCGGATATGTGTATCTGGTCAGCTGGCACACTGTATTAATCTGCACAAGTGATAGATCTAACCCAAACATCCCGGACGAGCCCCCAATTTGTAAGAGGATTCAATTCAACACTACAGCTAAGTCAATGCCTAGTCTGGGATACTGAATGGAAACCCTTATTGATATATCTTTATGTCCAGTTCATGCATTCTGGATGACTACCCCTATATAACACCCCTCTCTTGGAATCCCCCTGACCCCACTGAGCCAAGAAGTAGTTCTGTTTTGCAAGTTAAAAGGTTTATTTGAGAATTTAAACCATATAGATATATATCACACTTTATAATAAATTAATAATTGGATATCACACTTAATCTGATCAGTAATCAATAATGGATAGTCTGGCACTAGCACACTTGTGAATAGGAACAGAAGAATAAGGTGGTAGAGAATGCTTTATATAAGTTCAGATGGATGCAATGTTGAATGAAATGCAATACAGAAAATACTCAATATGATTTCAACAAAACAATGTAATCACTTTTCTCTGGCAATACACTCCCCCCTTGATGCAATGCAAGGAAATGGAAGGAAAGCACACAGTTCTCAGAAATGCAATCAAATGTAATTCAGTTCACCCCAGCAGCTTAGACTACAGAAGTTTAAAACACAGGCCCAAAATGCTTTTATATGTGCTGGCAATGAAGTGAAAATGTGCTAAACTGATTTTAATTCCCTCTGGAGGTTCAGGTTGAGGATTAGTTGGTTTAAATTTGTTCAGGCTTACTTTAGCAATGTTCTAGGAATGATTGGCAGGTTAAACTAATTTTTGGCCAATGAAAGCAAGGAAGCTGCTGTTTTCACACGTGGAGAAATGTGCAAATCACGGCAAATTCGCAAGTGCGTTTTTCGCGATTGTGGCGGAAGTATAGGGAGTAGGAATGCGGTTCTAGGTTCGTTGAAAAGCCAAGGTTCTAAGACAAACGGTCACGGAGATATGAGCGATATGGTAAAGGTCGTTTTTCAGATTGAAATTTTAAAAGTTCAAAGTGACAATTTACAGCTTGCAACTAGAAAATGACAGGTGACAGCTTTGCAAATGACAGGTGACAGTTAGGAGGCAGTTCTACTTAGATTAAAATAGCTTGGATTAGATTATTTTAACTAAGAGATTGGTTCTGCACAGTTCTGCTAGGTACTCACAATATATTTAGAAATAGAATGGGCCTCGCCACGGATCTGGTCAGGTTTTCTTCACTCGCCACGGACGGTCTCTGCACACAGCGGTCTGGGTCAGCTCTCTGGTTCTGCGAACAGCGGTCTGGGTCAGCTCTGCTCTGCCTCTGGTTCTGGATACTGTTCTGCTTTCTCTGGGTACAGCACTGCTTCTGGATCTTTCTGCACAGCTTTCTCTGGACCCAACGCTGATCTGCACGGCTCCTGGATGCCGCTACCGCTGTTAGGTTTGCTGGATGCTGAGGCCCACTGAGAAGAGTTCTCATTTTGTGGGTTTAGGCCCTTGCTTTGAGTTCTGAATCAAGTTCTTTGGAGTTTTAAAGTCTAAGTGTTGAATCTAGTATCTTCTGGATGTTGTGTGGTCCGGCAGAGCGCGTTGCAGCAAATGGAATTGAATGTCCCTATCTGTCCTGACTGTCTGCTTTTATGTGTTTTGAAGTGGGTGGAGAGGCTAAGCTTTCTAGGCCCAACCCCTTCAGAGTTCTAATAGGTTGGAGAATTATTTTCGTTCTCACTGGAGGGCAGGATTGTGTGTCAGAATGATGTCATTTAATGGCTTGCAGAGAGGACACTCCCCTGTCAAATTACACACAATCTATATTTGATCAAAAAGACATATTTGATAGCTACACAGTGGTTTGAAATTACATGCACCCATCATGCATTTACTGATGGTACCCCTGTTCAAACTCTGCTCTTCCTGGGGGCTTGCATTCAGAAATGGCAATATTTGCACTTTTTAACTGATTTTGTAATTTCGGACATTAACCCAAATTTACACACATGTGCGCAAGGAGTATGGACATTAATTGATGAAGTGTCAGATTTTTAACATGCATACATTTTAAGTAATACCCTCTTAACTGGTAGCTTGCCCCCAGATCATACCACTGGTTCTAAAAACCTCTTAAAATGTGGGCAGAAAAATCACAAGAATTATGGTACCACTTATACAATTTTCACAAGTCCGCTCTATGAATGATCCATCTTTTTAGAGTTATGTTCTGGCCCCAAAGGGGTGTGGTTTCCCCCAGCACAAGGTTGAATTTCTGGTTTTTCCAGTTCTGCCAAGCCAGCTTGCTCTCACAGGCAGTGCTCCTCCCCTTTCCTTCCAGGAGGAAGCCACATTTACGACTCCCACCAATAAAACATTTGCCTGAGTCAGGACCAGGCTTTGTTCAATTTCCTGCAGAGCCCAGGTAATTCAATCAGAGAAGTGTCATATCCCTTTTGGTGGGAACAGCAAAAGGCAGCTAGGCCTGGGAACACAGCTGTTGTGCAAGTCTCAACTCCTGTCGGGGGTAGCTGGTGGGCAGAATTCAGTTCCTTAAACCAGGCCCCAGCTAATGTCACTTTTAGTTACCCAGTTTTCTGCATTCAAATAAAACTAACCATTTTTACCTATGCAGCTAGAATGCTGATTCTAAGTTTAAAACTATGACATTTAAACAATTGCAACCTATGTGACACTCAAAAGTAGGTCACTCAGTTAATTTAAACATTTTCGATTTTTGGTAGTTTTACATCCAGTTTCAGTTAGGCTGCTGCAGACCTGCAGAGCTCAGCCAGTCTTGTTATGAACACTCAAGTCACTTCAGAATATAACTTTAGATTGTATCCACCTCTCAGTAAGTCTTTCTTTGGCCTGCTTTGGGTTAATTTATTCAGTTTTACACAAAAAAAAGTCTGGTGTTGTTTTAAAACGCCGGCTTTCTGATAGTGGTGAGTACTGGTAATGCACCCATTTTTGGGATTTAAGAAAATGAATTCCCCACAATTCTAGGTTGCTTTTGGCAATCAGCATTGCCATTCCCAATCGTTTCAGGCTACTGTGTGGGTAGTCCAATGGTGGTTTTAGGCAGTGCCCTTCTGTGCCCATAACATCAGCAAAAATGGGTGGCAGCCTATTCTTCATGCATTTCCCTGGGCATTTTCTGGGAAGCTCTGGCCATCATGATGTTTTCAATGCCAGTACTGCACAGTTTTTGAGGTAGGGCTCGGATGCATGGGTAAAACATCCCACAACCCGATGCAAACTTGTGTTATTTGTGAATTCCTCAGATTCAGCTTTCAGTGCCATCAAAGAAGAACTACCCTGAGGCTCATTTTCTTGCAGAATAGATATATTCTAGACCTCCTAGCAGGTATTGAGGTAGGGTCTGCCAGAAGATAGGGAGCACCTGCTGTACACTTGTGCCTCCTGATAATTTGGAAAATGAGACTCTGCCTCAGACTTTTGCTGCTTTGTACAAGATTAGGGTGGTCATGGAGAATGAGACAGGAATCACAAATGACCCTCGGTTGGGCTCTCTTTTGTCTTAGGTGCCATCTTGGTTGAGCTTTGCTGTCAAGATCTTAATGCCGATTTTTGTCTTTTTCCTTGTTATCTTATGTTCTTGCCAAATGTTCTTACAATGCTGTTCTGCCCAGGTATCAAAAGAAGCTGCCATGATGACTCTGTTTGTCTCCAAATCTAGAACCACTACCATTTCATATCACATGGGTACTCAGACTGAAGCTTTTTTGTGTTCTCCACCAAGTTGGGATGATTGTGTGGAGCAGAGGGAAGATGGTGAAAATGGTAGGGGGGCGAGTTGGGTTTGTTTAGCGGAGGAGTATGCCCATATTGGGAGAAATGTGAGAGATGATTGTAAGGTTTTTCCCAGAGAAGATGGTTTTAAAGAACAAGAACTTAGTGAATTAGTTAAAGTATTAAATAAAGGGAGGAATTTTGGGGTGCTCCCAAAATGTGCCAAAGAGAAAGAGAGGTTCACGTTGCATGTGCTGTATTGGTGAGTGGGGAATGGCGATATTGATGCAATATAGCAGTTTTACATGTATTTAGCATAGTTGATGGGAATCACATATGTTCATTTTAAGTGTTACTTTGTGTTTGAATTGATACATTTTAGATTGCACGAGTGCATGAAGAAAATTATCAAAATTGCAGATGAAATATAAATACAATATGGATATGGTGTGCTATGAAGCACCCAGAAGCTGGCAATGGGGAGCTTCATAATGTGCATGCGAGAAATGGCATTTGTCAATAAGAAGCCACTGTTCTGAGGACACAGTCATTTTAAAACATGCATCCACTGAAATGCATACATAGGTCTCAAGGGGCATATGTTTGCGTTACATGGTGCATATGTACACAACTGTATGCCGGGTGCTCTTTCACTTTGTCGATGGACCCTGCAACCAGGGTTTTGCCAGGTGAACTCTGTGTGACTGGGAAAACTGGTTTGGCAGGGATTAAATGCAGAGGCAGCTGCAATGATGTCAGAGGGTCAGTTAGAACAGGCCCAGGGAATTTACGACTTGGCAGTATTGTAGAAAGGAGATGCAGTCTTTTTAAGTAAATGGGAGCTTCTTATTTATTGTATGGGGGAATTCTGCCATTTGTGACCTAGCAATAAGCTGGGTGCAATGGCCACGAAGGGCAGAGTTGACAAACACATAATGGGTTTCAATTATTTTCTAAGGTTGTGTCCATATGTCTTGAGTGTTGAATTGGTAGTTGTTTAGATTATAGTGTTCCAATGACGCAGGCAAGTCTGGGTGGGTGAGATAGCTATTGCCAGTTCAAAGAGGCCCTGTATCTTCATCCCACACCCCATATTGTTAAAATTGTTGTTGCAAATCAGGTGCATCCGGTTCAGGGTTAAACGATCCCAGGCCAGCTGGGATTTGCAATCAATTATGTTTGTATGTGCATGTGTAACTCTGTGATACATGTTGAGCAGAATGAGAGGCAGGATACACTATTAATTTGACTATCCCCACCCTATTTTAATATTTAGATTGAACTGTGAATAGGGAATTGAATTAGTCACTTAAGCACTTTTTTTAAAGATGTTTTATGTGTGGCATACATGTTGTTTTTATAAAGAAGTGTTTAGAATGAACAGTGATCATATTTTGTGTATTGAATAAAATGTAAACTAAACTTTTTTAACTCATTAGGGGTGATGTGATTGTATTGCACCTCTAATCTGATAGATTTTCTGTACATGTCCTCAATCCCTCCTGGTTACAAAAAAGGAAAAGATGGACTAGAGTCTTACCTCTGGTTTTGTTTATAATTCAGCCCATCCGGGATCAGGTCGGACATAGCGCACCTCCTTCGTTGAGAGCGTGACCCTGAGTCTCCTTTTGTTTAATTTTTTCAGTCTCTAACTTCAGAATTCTGTGAACCATGTCGACAAAAAAACACTGCCTGTTAGTTCCCTGTGGAGTGACCTGGGGGGTACTGCAACATCTTGTTCAGATGGTAAATCCAGTATTGCCCCGGCCACTCTATTTGTATTAATTTGTTTTTTTTATATTTATTTGTATTTATTTGTTGTTTATATAGCGCCATACACCAAGGCACCAAGGCACTGAACAAAACCAATATTACAGTACAATAAAAATAAGCAGGTGGTTACAATAAAACAATAAAGTTTACACTAAGGCTTAAAATATAATTAAGGCAGACGTAAGATGGTCTTTAAGGCAGAAAGGGAGGTGGAGTAAGAAGAAATAGAGTGGAGGGAGAAAGGGAGAGCATTGTAGTAAAGAGGAGGCCAAGGAGAAAAAGAATGGAAAGGAGTGGAAGCACAACAGGGACGAGGAACAGTTAAAAGAAAGTTGGTTTGGGAACAAAGAGTATTAGAGGGGACATAGAAGGAAACAAGAAAGGCAAGGTAAATAGGAACAAGTCCATAAAGAGATTCAAATACAATACAGAGAATATTGAATTTAAGCTGGGAGTGAAAATGTAGCCAGTGGATAGAGCCAAGGAAGGGGAAATGGAGTCACAAATAGGTAGGGAATACAAGAGACCGATAGAGGAATTGAAAATAGATTTAAGGGGAGCTAGGCGGGAAGACCAAGAAGTAGTACAGAACAGTAGAATCTCAAGAGACAATTAAGGAAGAAATTAGAAGCTTTGCAGTACTGAAGGTAAGGAGAGGTCTAACTTTCCGGATGTTAAAAAGTTGAAAGCGCAGGAACGAGATGTAGTTGAGATATGATGAGCATTGGAAAGATTGATATCAAGATGAAAACCAAGATTGCGGTCAGTGAGGGAAAAGGGCAGATGCGAAGGGGAAAAAAGAAAAAAATGTAGGAGAAACAGGAGGTGGGATAGTATTGGTGGAAAAAAAAAGACCTTCAGTCTTTGATTGGTTAAGAATTAGAAATAGGTCTGAGATCCAAGTTCTGGTGGTTGAAAGACAAGCTGAAAGATTTGAGTGAATATCAGATGTGAAAGGAGAGAAGGATAGAAAAGGTTGGGTGTTATCAGCATAAAAGTGATGAGACAACCCAAAAGAAGAGATCATTTTAGCTAAAGGAGAAGTATACAAAGAGAAGAAAAATGGACCAAGGACAGACCCTTGCGAGACACTTTGCAGAAGATGAAGTGAATACGAATTAATATCAGCCCAGGATACTGAGTAGGAATGATTAGCAATATAGGGTTGAAACCATGAAATTACAGAGCCAGAAAAGCCAAAGGAAGAAAGAGAAAGGAGGAGTAATGAGTGATCCACTGTGTCAAAAGCAGCAGAAGAGAAAAAGGATGGAAATTCAAAAGAATGGCAGGATCCAAAGAATATTTGGAAAGCACTCTACCTTAGCCACCCCTAACATTCCATTAACACCCATGCCCCCTAAATACGGAGAGGATCCCAGGGACTTTCGGTCCTTTCTGACCCTATAATGTATCCACTATCTCAATAGACCACAGCTACATGCATCAAACCAGGCTACAGTGTTATTAATTTTGCTTGGTTTGTAAAAGAAAGTGCTGGCCTGCGGGGCTTCTCCTTACATAGAAGAGAATAGCCCTCTTTAGGAGATTATTATCACTTTCTCGAGTCATGCCGTAACATGTTTGACTGCAATTATACAGTTCAAGCTGTAAAAAATGAGTATTGAATATCAGGCAAGTAAACAAGGATCTTGTCTCCAATATATCCTTCTTTAAATGTCTGGTACCACAGACAGGATGACTTTTTAATGACTTTTTTCCATGTTATCCAGATAAATCAGAGAGCATCAGAAAGAACGGCAGAGCGGAGATGGATGGAATACAGAAAAACCCCTCCTAGATGGGAGAAGGATACACCTTTCTCAGAGTTGGAACCCATGCAGTTAGGGAGCACTCGAGGTCCAGTACCACCTGATGAAGATGAATGTTAGGACAGTTTTTCTGAAGTCCAATTTAGGGCTTAGAAAAACCATTCAATTGAGGCAGTACAAGATTCCACTCTTAATATAAGGCTGTACCACCTGAGTTCAGGGTAGCATAGACAGAGCAGCCAGGCTTATCTTAGGAGGGAGAGAGGGCAGTAGACACAGTATAAGTGAAATTGTAATACAAATGATTCAAAGAAGCACTGAAACACTATGGGCCTCATTACGTCTTTGGAGGCAGCCATGCCCTTAGTAAGGGCATGGCTGCCTCCAAAACCGTGTCCGGGTCCGGGTTCCCAGAATGGGGAATTACCGAGCCATTCCGAGTTTGGAGGGCCTGGTATTTCCTCCCTCAGGGAACCCGGGCCCGGACCTTCACCATTCCCATTCGAGCCCCCATAGGGCTGAATGGGAATGGGCGCGGGAGCTAACAATGGGGCGATTACGACCGTCCCGTTGTTAGCTCCCTGGTCCCCTCGCAGGACCCGGTAAGGATGTTTGGTAAAACCAGATGTCCACATCGGGTCCCGCGAGGGATCCTTGTAATATTGCAGAATGGGTTTAACGGGTCGACCACCATTAGCGGCACCCATTAACCCATTCCACAATACTTATAATGAGGCCCTAACTATTGTAAAAATAAAGGATTAATTTAAATACAAGTAGGCCCAGATAAATCTAGGGGTAAGTAAGTACTAAAACATTATAAGAAATCACAGTATAAAAATACAACAATATACTTGAAATCCACAGACCCAAGTATAGACCTTATTCGAAACACCGAACAGTAGTTCTACGGAAGTCAAAACCTTTTTATACACATTTAGTAAAGGTCAAGCCTATTCTTTGGGAGTAAAATACCAATGGTTACTTTCAGATTACATTCAGTAATACAAGGGCAGTACGCCCTTCCATTTGTACAGTGACTCTTGAAACAAATCACATAAACAGTCACTGGACTATATACTTTTGTTGAATAGTGAAACAATTATCCTAGGTGCAGTAAAAACCTATAACTACATTTGTCATAACACTGTTATACCAGGCGAGTAAAACCCAAGGATGTAATATCCAATTACTGATGCTTTTGAAATCAGGGAACCCCAGATTGAGGTAAGCACTAACTCTGGCAACTTATTTGGGATGGCACACAGCTAACACAAGGTAAGTAAAACCCATATACTTTAACTTCACAATGAAGGGGAAAATAAAACCCAATGTCACACTTTACTGAATAGTTATTCTAGATAGGCAACAACCTAATATAGACTTATTAAGGACAGGCTAGCAGCAAGTCAGGGGAAGCAAGACCCAGTTGGGGGACACTTATACAGTTATCGTAACAGGGCTAATCTGGTGATACCAACAGTTGGAGGACACTCATACAATTGCCCTACAGGAATAATCCGGTGAAACTAACATATTACTTTAGTAAAGAGGCACAACCTAATCACGGGAGAGTGAAACACCTTCACATCTACTTTCTATCAGACTGGCAAAACAGTGGCTAAGGAAGAAAAGATGTTAACCATACTTTTAAGAATAGTGCATCACACATTCAAGATCAATAAGAACTTGTGTAACTGTTCACTCTTAGAATTACAGTTACCAACCAACTCTTTACAAGTAAGTAAAACACTTCTTTTCTAGGCAGAAGTCCCAATCCCTTCAAAGTCTTTCCCTTATTCTTGGAGCATGAGTGTTCTCAGTGGCAGAAAGGGGTTCACTAGGATTAGTGAACAACAGGTAGTGTTAGAATATGTTCTTTAGTAGCAAAAGTCAGAGTTTCATAGGAAAACTGGGCAAATAGGTGAGTACTTTACTTTTCAAGTTAGAAGAGGGTCCAGGGGCTTCACAGAAGACACCCCAGCAGGATTCTAGCAGTGGGACTGGGTGCACTGGACGAGGGACCTCACAATCACAGAAAACACCCCAGCACTGCACAGAAATCCCAAAAGGCTTAAGGAAAGTATATACCCAAGCCAATACAGTACCTCAGCAATGAAGAAGAGATTGCAGCAGGAGAACCACTGCGACTGCAGCCAAATACCCGGTCAATGGATTCCTTGTCCTGGAGACTGAACACAAGACCTCAGAACGGACTTTGCAGCAGGGATTGATGAAGAAGGCTGTACGAAAGATTTTCCTCATCGCTGAATGCTGTTCTGCGGATTTGGCACCTTTCCAAGGAGCACTGAAGAAGACAGAATATCATGATTGAATTCTCGTTGTTACAAAGGTCCAGCACTTTTGTGAGGGGACGTTTCAGACTTAATTTGTGTCTCTGGAGATACACCAAGATGTCCACAAAGTTTCAGTGAGATTTGGAATTCGGAAGACTGTGCACCGCACAGTGGCTGGAGGTCCCAGGGTATTGGGGCATTGCAAGAACGCAAGGTTGCAGCAACCCATGGTATGGCACAAAATGCAGGTCTTCTTGAGTCTACTGGGTCTCACCAGGCTCTGGGTTCAGGTCATCGTTTTCTGAGTCCCCAGGTCAATTGGAAGGAAGGGCTGCAGCAGGCTCTGGTCACAAAGCAGGCTCTCCAGTCGCTGGAAATGATCTCTGCCAAATTTCCTTCATGATCCTCTTTGGTTTTCTGTTCCAGTGGTTGACATGACTTCAGCTTCCAGGTTTCCAGTATTTATCCGGAACTACAGCACAACCGCTGCATTCTCTCCACGCATTTTATAAGAAAGGGGCATCTGGTTGTCCAATCACTACAGCCAGCCCCCCACTGGAATTTTTCACAGTTTAAGCAAGGTGTAAGAGAAAGGATGGGGAAGTTTTAGATCCTTCCCCCACTTCCTGTGCCTACAGACTGACTGGAGCCTGGGCGGGTTGTCCAGGGGACTCCCGCCGAAGACAAAACTCGCACAAAGGAATTTCCCACAATGGATGTCAGGGGAAGGAACAAGAAATGACAAGAAACACTAAAATGGCAGACAAAGAAGACAGGGGCCATTTTGGTAAAATGAGCACCCCTTAGGTGCTTTTACTGCAGCTGTGATCGCAGCCCGCGGTAAAGGTGCACCAAATTAGTAAAAGGTATCACTGCCACCAGGCATTAAAGGTAAGCTTGTCACTGTAACATAATTGTTACAGCTTTTATGTGAAAGGGGATACATTGTATCTCCCCAGCACTCCACTTAAGGTGGGGTGTGCTGGTTTCACCTAACAAAATGTAAAAGGGACCCAAAGATCCTTTCTACAATTGGGAACTGTAGTTCACTCAAGGTTAGCACAAGAAAAGTAAATGGGGAACCCCTAGGGCAACCCAGCAGCAACAGGCACGTATTTCCAATAAGTTGTTAAACATGATAACTTTAAAAAGACACTATGGAGAGTCTTGAAAATGACACCCATAAAAAGAAATAAAGACTAGTTGAGTATGGAAAAAGGTTCCCACCCACGGAGGTATTAATGAAAAATATCCCACTGGAAAAGCAAAAAGTTCTGGGGTTGAACCAGGAAAGGAAGATTTACCATCTCTGTGGAAATCTTACCTAACAGGGAGGGACGTAAACGTTTAAACCTTTGTTTCTACTGTGGAGACCCAAATCATTCAGTAAAAGTCTTCCCCAAAACAACACTGTCTCTGCAGGAAAACTCCAAATCTCATCCCCAAAAGGAATCTTTCAATGAGTTCCATAAGAAATGATTCCTCCCCGAGTTATGTCAGACTATGCCGAACCAATCCACTCATCTGTTTATTTAGGTGGATCTTAGTGTTGAGACCTGAAAGTGGGAAGGAGTTCTGGCCCTTATTGATAGTTGAGCAACATTGAACTTGATAGGCCTTGCCTTTGCCCATAAACAAAGAGTCCTGTTAGTGTCCAAAACACAGAGCAAACCTATATTATTGATTGATTGACCACCTCTCATATCATGACACATTGCCTTACAGACCAAAACTATGACGATACATGCACTTCTTTTTATAAAGAATATTTTGGATTTTGACTCCATAGCAGCTCCACATTTCCAGATAACTCTGAGTACACCATGGCTTAAGTACCATTATCCATCCAATGATTGGAGAAACCAGAAACTCAACTTTCAGGGTTCTCAATGTCCTAGCTCCTGCACCAAATCCTTAATACCATCCCAGCCCTCTCATTTACCCAAATTCATTCTAGTCGTGAGATCCATGTTCCTGCAAAATGCACTGGTCATCATGAGTATCTCGATGTATTTGATCCCAAAGAAAATGATAATCTCCCTACCCATCATGATTATGACTGTGACAAAGATTTAATACCTGACACTAAGATTCCATATGGAAGGATCTATGCATTATATGAGAGTAAACCAAGTCCTGAAAGACTATATCGATGAAAACATCCGAAAGGGATTCATAAGACATTCAACTTCCCCTGCCGGTGCACCCACCTTCTTCCTTTCTAAGAAGGAAGAAGATGAGCTTAGTCTTTGTATGGATTATTGCTAATTTAACGTCATCACAATCAAAATCACTGCTTTAAGGCCCTTCCAAGATGGCCTCTTTGTTTTCATGGATCAAATTGTTGGCCTTCCCTGCTTGACACCCACCCCATTGGTTGCCTGGGCCTTCATTGCCCAATCAGAGCAACCAATAAGCAGCAGCCGGCTCCATTTACAAAGGCCCACCTCTAGGGCCCCTGACAGCTTCCTGTCCGCTGACAGGCCGATAAATGGGACTCCTGTGACTGCCACAGCCCGACCCTCCCTGAGGCTGCTACCATTGGACCATTGGACTACCATGACTCTCTTACCACATCCTGCATGGGTTAGTTCCCTCCCTCTTTTGTACTTATCTGAAGCTGTTTCCATACTCACCTTTCCAATCTCACTCCCATCTTAATTTCCTCAACCAAGGGGCCTTCAATTAAATTGGAAAGTCAAATCTGGGTGTGTTTTGCATTTAACTTTGGCCATTGGTTGTAACATGCTAGCTCAGTGACTGCTCTATACCGCTGAACTTGCTTACTCCTCTCTCTGCCTCCTCCCCTCCCACTCATGAAGCTTTCTGTTTCTGCCATATATTCTAACTGCTTCTCTATCAACTATCCTTCCCTTCTCACTAAGTCTCAAAAGAAGAAGTTTAAAAAGGATATCCTCGACTCAAATCCTGGTCTCCCTATTGCGGATACCTATACCAGCGCCTCTTCCAGACAGAATCTCACTGACATCCTTTTTGTTTTTCCTTCCCGGTTCTATGGAACCCCATATGATCTCTGTGCTCTGTCCTGTCTCCTCCTCTCCCATTAACGGTGGCATTTGCTGGGAAGTCCTCATGGCTTCATTTGACACCTCCAGAGTCATCCTTAATATCTACCTAAATGGCACTGTCATGGTCCAAGGTCCTCAGGCCAATCTCCTCCTCTTCGATAGGCGGCTCCCTCACCTCATCAACTTCCTTTCCTCTCCGGCTGTCCCCTCCTCTCATTCCTTGGCTACCTTCACCACTCTTCCCTCCTCCTCTGCCCCTCTTCAGGCTATCTTCATAAATCTGCAGGGCATACCCCTGGAAGGTCTTTAAGGCCTGCAACCTTCTTCATATTGCCACCTTCAAATCTCTCTCTGCTGTCAAACATTCCTCAGACGTCTGCCACCTCCTTGAAGAATTGGACCTTGATGTCCTCAGTCTTACAGAGACATGGTTCACGGCCAGCTCTGTCTCTAGCTTTGACACTCTTCTCCCTGGCTACAAGATCCTCTCCGCACCCAGATCCACCCGGCCTGGAGGGGGTGTAGCCCTGATCTTTCCTGAGTGGATTCCTGCCACTATCATTCCCACTCAGATTTACTCATCTTTTGAATGCCTTGTCTGCAGGCTCTCAATCTCCCCTAGCCACTATCCTTTTTTCTTTCTGAGTGGGCTGACCTCTCCTCCTCCCTCCTGACCTCCACCACTCAACTCCTCCTCCTTGGTGACTTCAACATCCACCTCGATTCCCCCTGTCCCTCATCTCTGCTCTTTTGCGACCTTTGCGATTCCCTCTCCCTCTCTATACTCCCCTCTGGCCCGACACGCTCTGCAGGACACACACTTGATGTCCTGATCTCCTCTGGCCTCCCCCTCTCTATCCCTCTGACCACTCCTCTCTCCTGGAGTGACCACTACCTTCTCTCCTCTCATCTCTCAATCTCTTCCACCCAAGCCAAGCGCACCTCAACACTGCCACCTACCTTCTTGGACATCCAACCTATGAAGCGTGTGTCAGTTGAGGCTTTCGCTACTACCTTCTCTCCCCCCTCTCCTCTGGCTGACTCACACCCAGACACAACCATGTCCCTTCTTTACTCTTCCATTTTTGACACTCTTGATGCTCTTGCCCCTGTCATGAGGATGCGCTTGAAGTCCAAAGCCAAGTATAATTGCTCGTATGAATCCGACCTAGCTACACTTAAATGCAAGTGTAGGGTGGCTGAGAAGAAATGGAGGGCTTCTTGTTCATCCTCTGACAAACTAGCCTGTCGCCTGCTCCAATGGCAATACTGATTCTCTGTCCACACCAAGAAGAGAGTCCACATTCAAGGCCGTGTCTCTGCAGCATCTAACAACTCGGCTGAACTCTTCAAAATCTGCAAGGAGCTTGCCAACCTTGCTGCAGTCTCTACCCCTCCTCTTACCTCCCAAGCTCTCTGCAACGACCTTGCCTCTCACTTTATCTCAAAAACCTAGGACATCTTGTCCACCCTCTCCTCCCCTCCCCCTCCTATTCCCCCTCGGTCTGCACTTGTTAAGCCCCCTTTATCCACCCCCTTCTCTCCTTTTCTTCCTTTCCTCACTTCTCCCCTGATGAGGTCGCTAGACAAGTCCTATCTATGAAAACCTTGTCAAAACAGGTTCATCCCTGTTCCTCTAAAACCATCAAGGACCACATTGACACCCTCGCTCTGGCCCTTGCTGATTTTTGCAACCATTACTTTACTTCAGGATCCTTCCCATCCCCTCTGAAACACTCCCTTGTACATCCTCTTCTCAAGAAACCCACAGCTGATCGTTCCTGTCCGGCTAACTATCGCCCAATCTCCATTATTCCCTTTCTGGAAAAACTCCTGCAAAAGCTGGCCATCTCTCAGCTTAACCTTCATTCTGATTCTGTTGGCTGTCTCCATGACCACCAGTCTGGTTTCAGAGCAGCCAGAAGCACAGAAACTGCTCTCCTGAACATCTGTGAAGATCTGCTCTCCAACCTTTACTCTAACATTCCCTCTGTCCTCATCCTACTCGATCTTTCTTCTGCCTTCGACACAGTCAACCATACCATCCTGCTCAATCATCTCTGTGAGAACCTCGGTATCACTGATCGGGCTCTGGCCTGGCTGACCTCCTTCCTCTCTGTTCAACCCTCCCAGGTTCAATTGGGACCCTTCCTATCCTCTATCTTCCTCTCTACCTGTGGTGTTCCCCAAGGGTCTAACCTCTCGCCCTGGCTTTTCAACCAATACCTGGCAACTCTGTCCCACTGCATTGCCACCCTATGCTCAAATGTCGAGTGCTACGCTGACGACACTCAACTCATTTTCAGGCTGCCACCTCCTCTTCCTCCCTCATCGCTGATTGCCTAACTGCCATTCAAGATTGGTGTGACGCCAATGATCTTTGTCTGAATGCCAGCAAGACAGAGATCCTCCTCATCAGCAAACCACCTCCATCCTTTCCCCTTCTCTCTCTGGCCTGCCTCGCTTGGCCCTCCTCCTATCTCCAACTGTGAGGCCAACAACATCAGGGTCATCTTTGACTCCACTCTTCCTTCTCCTCCCACATCTCTGAGGTCTCTATAAAGTCACCTCCTCAAAGGCACTCTCCTTTCCTCTCCTTCCCCCAGAAGCTCACTGTCTCCCAAGCTCTGTTTCTCTCTAGGTTGGACTATTGTAACCGACTCTTTCTAAATCTACCTGCCTCTCCACTTCGCCCTCTGCAACTAATCCAGAACAGGACAGCAAGTCTTGTCCTTGGCCTCAAGCCCTGGAATTGTATCTCTCCAGCTCTGAAATCTCTCCATTGGCTCCCAGTGGATGCAAGGATTACATTTAAAACCCTCTGCATTGTCCACAAGGCTTTCTGGGGCCTGGGTCCAAAATACCTTCAGCTATCCCTCTGCAAATACCTCCCCTCTTGAGCTCTTCGCTCCTCTACCTCTAACTCACTCAGGGTCAGTCGTTTCTCAAAGAAACAAGCCGAGGGTAGATCTCTGTCTTCGGCCGGTCCTCCCTCTGTAACAGCCTCCCTGCCACTCTAAAACTTGAGGAGAACCATATACGGTTCCGGAAGCACCTCAAGACCTTCCTCTTTGCATCTGCCTTTGCTCCCCCTCTCCCTTGCTGATCTGCTCTCTCTTGGCACTGTGCGTCTGGCCACCCTTCGTCCCCTGGGCCCAGTTACCTGCTCACCCTGCCACCCTTCTGCACTGCCTCCCAGCCACCTCTTGCACTGGGGACTTTATGGGTGCCCATACAGTCCCCCATATCCCCATGTTCTCCTTTTTATGCACTTAGCAGATTTACCCACTTCTGCTGCTGTAAACCAGCACTTGCCACTTTCTGGCTGCACTACCCCTGTTTAATGCTCCATTATATATTTTATTTGGATTTATTATTATTTATCTGTTTATCCTCTGCTCTGCACTTTCCACTCTCTCCCTTCCATGCACGTTTCCCCTTTCCTATGCTTGCACGATCTCAATGTCAATGGGCCTAGTAAGATAGTTGTTTTGTTCTCCCCTGCTCCCCTCCCTTGCATTGTCGCACTCTGAAACACTTGTGTACGAGCGCAATACAAATAAAATATCATATCATATCAAAAAATGTTCTCCTCTCCCCCTCATGCAGGTACTATTCAACCATGTCAAGGACAGTCATGTCTATACCAAACTAGATTTAAAGGGTGCATACAATTTGGTGCATGTAGCCTAAGGCGAATAATTGACAACTGTCTTTTGCTCCAAATTCGGGCATTTTGAATACCTCGTTATGTCCTCTGGGTTATGCAATGTGCCAGAAGTTTTTCAGTATTTCCTCAATTATATATTTTGGGTCCTTTTGGATATGTTGGTTGTCGTCTATATGGACAATATTTGGGTCTTTTATTCATCTTATTATTTCCATGTTCTCCACGTCCAGGTAGTATTACAACGATTAGGAGACCATCACATATATTTATTTATTTATTTATGGCATTTATATAGCGCGCAGGCAGCACAGGGGCATTGTGGCGCTGTTACTTGTAAGGATACTTAGTTACACTGGGTACAGGTTGTGCCTTGGGTTACAGTAAGGCAGGGACCTGTGATCGGCTATAGGTGGTATCATACAACATAATACATCATACATGTTATTCATGAGAACTTGGACATATGGTGTACGAGCGCAATACAAATAAAATATCATATCATATCAAAAAATGTTCTCCTCTCCCCTTTATGCAGGTACTATTCGACCATGTCAAGGACAGTCATGTCTATACCAAACTAGATTTAAAGGGTGCATACAATATATATGCTAAACAGTTTAAGTGTTATTTTGACCAGACCAGGATTGCCTACTTAGAATGTATGTTAACCCTTGGAAACATCGAAATGGACCCCAGGAAAATGTCATCTGTTTTGGATTGGCCTCTTCCTCGTTCTGTTAAATAAATACAGCGATTCTTGGGGTTTTCCATCTTTTATAGGTGGCTTATTTACAATTATTCAGAAATACTCCTAGCTCTCATTCGATCACTAAGAAAAGGAGTCCCCTTGATTAAAATACAGAGACAGAGAAGGCCTTGCAGGCATTAAAAAGCAAATTCACTCACCACAGCCCCGTACTCAAGCTAACGTACTCAAGCTGTATAGCTTTGACACACTTCACCGGTATATAAGCACTATATAAATAAACAATAAATAAATAAATATATGATCCCAACATACCTTACATGCTCGAGACTGACACATCTAATTTTGCTTTAGGAGCGATACTTACTCAGACCAATCCAATCACCAAGGAAACACATCCTATTTCCTATTTATTTCGTACCTTTGCACTTGCTGAGAAAAATTACAGCATCTTTGAATAAGAATTGTTAGCCATCAAGGAATTTATTTTTGTTGGCTAGAGACATCTTCTGGAAGGTTCCTGACGTACCATCAGTGTCTTTACTGACCATCGGAATGCAGGCTTCTTCAAAATGGTGAGATCTATGAATCCAAGCCAGAACCATTGGATACATTTTTTTGCATGATTTGATTTTATAGAGACATTTAAACCCGGTCATCTAAATACCAAAGCTGATGCCTTAATTCGGGCATATCGGAGCAACCAAGATGAAATAAAAGGGATCCCTTGTATCTGTCCAAAAAAGGTTATAGGAGTGTGGCAGTCATTCTTGTTACCATACGAAGAAACCCTTAAGAACAGGTATTATGCCCAGGAAGTCCAAATGTTCCTTCAAGTGGACCCCCGCAATAAGGAGAACCAGGGATTAATGTTGCATGAGGACAAGATCTGCTTACTCACGCAAGAAAGTCAAACAATCTTATTGTCTTGATGTCATGACCTATCTGGAGCTGGCCATTTTGTGGTAAGGAAAACCCTATAATACCTTTGACATTTTGCAACACCCTTCAGGTTTATTGAGACCACTTTCCATACCTCTATGTCCTGGGAAGCCTGTTGTCTCGATTTCATTACTGATCTTCCTCCTGACAGTGGTCATATCACCATTTTAACAACCATAGATTCCATTACCAAGATGGCTCATTTCATTGCCATAAAGAAAGTACCATCAACTCCTGTCTTCTCTCGTTATTTCATTCATCATACTTTTCATTTTAATGGACTGCCTTGAGTTTTAGTTACAGACAGAGGAACACAGTTTCTTTGTTTTGGAAAGAGACATGTAACAACCTAGGCGTCCAACACAGGTATTCTACAATCCCCACACTGATGTAATGTCATGGAAAATGTAGAGACATTGACAAATCTTCTACGCTTTACTGACTGAGTATTCCTAGAACAACACTTAGCACTTTCCTCTAGGTTATGCTCCTTTTCATGCCTCATATGGTTATCATTGCATGACTATTCCTATGCTATCTTCTTATGACCACAAGGCCCCTTCAGTAGAAGAACATGTTTGTTCGATCATGATAGGATAACTGACCGGTAAAAGACATTTAGTGGCTGCCCAAGAAAATGCCTGTCGGCATACTGATAAAAAAACAAATCCCTGCACCGTTGTGCAGACGTGATGATTTACTATGGTTATCCATAGAACATATCAAAATCCCTGCTTATACAAAAAAGTTTAAACCATGATATATTTGACACTTTTCTGTTATTTTTTTTTTGTGCCCCCTTTTCTGTTTCTTGTATTATCATTCCTGCTGTTATGGAATTAACACTGCCCCCGCATTATAGGATCCACTCTGTTTTCCATGTTTACCTTCTCAAGCCTGCTCAGGTTTCCCAAATGTACCCCGGTCATTAACATCAGCTCTTCCTGCTGTAGTACCCCAGGAAGAATACAAGATCCACTTCATTGCAGATTCTCACCTCATGGGGCGTTCACTTCAATATTTGGTACATTGGAAAGGCTAGGGGGTGGAAGAACCTTCCGGGGTTCCCCATTATCATGGCATGGCTCCAGTCTCACTAAAAGATTTCATAGCTTGTTTCCTCTAAAACCTGGCCCGGTTTCCTCTTTGTCTCAAACTGATGAGAGGGGGATTTGGGGGGACATAATGTTAGGACCAGGCACGGATGCTGGCAGTGCCAGTCCCTTGTCCCTTTCTGACCTGCTCCTGTAACGTGTTCCCATCGATGCGGCCAGGCTTCGGGTGCTTTCCTGAGCAGATATTGCTTGCCTTGGCAGCTTCAGGATGCCAAACGGCATCCATAAGGAATCTTTGTTTCTGCATAGGCAGAGTTGACCTACGAATGTTACATGGTCCTTATCTCTAATGTCATATTTCAAACTCAGATCCCTATAAAATGAAAGAAGAACACTGCACCCCATTCTCGCAACAATCACATATCATGTAGACCTGAACCCATGCATCCAGTGATTCTATATTTCAAATATTTATGTTTAGGTAATCAGGTTATGGCCAGGATTATGCATTGGTGTTCCTGGTTAGAAGCCAGTCACCCATAGGTAAAGACATTACTACCTTGCTGTCTTAACTTGAGTGTTACTCTTGTGCTTTACTCTCTGTATGCCTTTCAGCATATTTATCCTGTCTCCCTGTAGCTCCTGATTCCATCAGTTCTTGTTTCCTGAAGGGGTGTGCCATGTAGCACTCCGGCCTTGGGGGGTGATAGGTCACACATGTTGTTATACCAATCAGTGGGGCACATTTCCTCAGGCAGGGGTAGCACAGCATCTACACTTCCATGGGATCCAGAGTCATTGCGCTGTCTGACAAAACTGACAATTGCCTTGCGCCCTCTTATATTTCCTCTCTTGTCTCTTTCTATCCACCTTCATGTGTTCTTTGCGCTCAGTCTCAATTTCTATTATCAGTTCCTTGGCCACCCTGTGCCCAATTACAGTTTCGCTCTTTTATTGTGCTCGCTCTATTTCACTGGAATGTTCTTCCTCTATCACTTTGTTCTATTACCTCTTACTCTCTATTTCATACTACTCTTAAGACCTATCTTCTTCTTTTAAAATAATAACTATGATTACCTTTTTGCAGTTTTTAACCCTGTATTTTATTGTACTGTAAAGTGTATTCTCTGTTCAGTGCTGTGGCGCAAAAAGCGCTATATAAGTCACAAATAAATACAAACAGCAAAAACAGAGTTGCTGAAAAGCCGTAGGTTACAAGTTCAGATGTGGAAAGCTAAGCGACTAAGCGGAGCCCACAGTATGAAGGAAAACGTTGTGTAATTCACTTACTGGAAAAAATCTTGGGAGGGACAGACAGTGGCCCTGATGAGGTACAAGGCTCTTTTTGTAGTCAGAAAAGAAATGTCGACTTCAGAAGTGGACTGTTTCATTATTAAGAGAATGACCAAGTCAGCTGCTCTGAGTCTGTTCAACATGCGGAATTCTAAGAGCTGACTTTCGGATTTACAGCTGCACTAGCTATCTTGAAACTAATAAGGTGATAACATTCATTACACTGTGTCGCACATGCACACACACGCGAACCTTCGGTCTGCAGCACTGCAGACTCGGGCGGATCTTTTGTCTCGGGAGGATAGATCAGGGGCAATTTGATCACCTTGGTAGCAAGACGACACGTAAACACAGGTTCGATCCCTGAGTCCGCGCTTAGAAACCTTGGGATATTAAGCATGTTTTAAATAAACTATCATATCACTACAGGCACTGTCATTGTACTCTGTGACTCTTCACTTATGTTCTCACATAAGGTGGTGTTGAAGACTGAAGACATATTGGCCTCATTCCGAGTATGGCGGTAAGGGATACCGGTAACCGTTAACGAGACCGGTGCCGGTAATCCCTTACCGCCACATTCCGAGTTCCCTTTGCGCCCTCGTCCTTAACGCCTGCTTTTAGCAGGCATTAGGGACGAGGGCGCAAAGGGGCTTTTAAGCCAATAATGGTGACCGTAAAGTACGGTCACCGTTATTTGCAATTTCCCCATTCCCATTGAGCCCTATGAGGGCTCATTTGGGAATGGGGAAGAGCCCTGGGGAATGGGAAATTACCGCCCTGGTCAACTCGGAATAGGGCGGTAATTTCCCATTCCACCAGGGCGGTGCCGGTACGGGTCCGGCGCCGACCAAGGCGCTAATAGCCGTTGGTTAGCGCCAGACTCGGAATGAGGCCCATTGACACTTAACTATGCTCACTCAGTCATTTCCTCCTGCACATTCAGTGTATGTCGCATATGGCACTGGACTACCCGCACGCACTTAATACCCATACGTTCACTTAAAACCAGCAATCCACGAATTGTAAACCTTGCTCTTTGAGTTTGCCAATCCCAGCTTCTGTTGGCGCGTGGGTGGGCCTGTGTGGCCATGACAACAGAACAAGTCACTAGCTGCGGGTCATTAATGAAGGTCATATAAGGCCCGTGTATGTTCCCCTAACCAAGGGCACTAAAGCTATTAGTACTTGACCTCCCTGGCCGGATGACAACATGAGGGAAAAAATTAAAAATGGTGCATGGGTTTAGGAAAACATGGGCACACATTAAACGAAGCAGTCGGCGACAGAAGTATCCTCTTGCTGTTTAAAGAAAACAGAGTCAAACAGATTGTTAATAGGAGCAGTGACTTTAGACTTCAAGAAGATGTTAATGTCTATCTACAATGAATGAACTCTTGGAATCGGATTGGCTGAGAATAAATCTGACACTGATGCTAAATTTGATTAACAGTAGATTCCAGGAAGACAATAGTGAGGTCTTAATAGTTGGGGCCTTACCCAACGATTAAGGAGAATGCGATTAGCAGAGGATGAACAAGAGGACATTTTGTATAAGAATTAAACCTATTACAAAGTAAGACCAGGTGATTACAATGTTCCCTTTCCCACATTAACGACCATTTTTGAAATAGTGTTAATGATTCTAGTGATGATTTTTCTGAAGACGTGTTGTCATACTGACACACACAACAATGCACTTATGTCAAATTTGTTTTGCTAATAATACATCATGATAGAAATCATGCAGACAGTGGCATCCAATTAATTATCTACTACTGGGCAAATTATGCGTTTGAACACTGCCGAGGTAGGAGGGAGTTATCCAATATGGTTATTCCCTAGAAAGATTTTTATCTCATATGGTATGGTAATGTTTATTTGTAAAGCACATATACACAAGGCAAGTGTTTCAAAGCGCTCAAGAAGGGAGGGAACAGGGTGGGAAAAAAACAACAGTCATTCAGAGGCCTTGAATTTCTGAACGATTCAGGTCTGCACAGTCAGAGTAAGTGCATATAATACAAATAACAGTGTAGATAACAGCAAATAGGTCTGACGACAATTCTGCAGTTTTTCCAACTGCATTGAGGTGCCACCATGCAAGGAGTGGAGGCAGGGAAGATAGACGATCTTCAAGGCATGGTTTGTTCAGATCGTGCAAGTGCACAGATAGTACAAGAGAGGGTGTGGGGGAGAGGACAAGTGACATGCAATGACATCTCTACTCATATTTTGGTGCAACACATCCCTGTCTAACATCCTTGCACAAAATGCTCACATTTATTAATAGTATTATTTCTGTTGTTATTTAGCACCTATTGCCAGATTCCTCCCATTGTAATTACTTTAATAACATGTTATTATAACCCTGTTTGTTGTTACTCAAATTAACAACCCTGCAAGGCTGATTGGCTTCAGCAGGATTGGAAATTGAAAATCATGTTAGAAGCCAACACATAACACATGAGCTACCACCCAGGGCATTATTGCAACTTGGAAGCTATTTATATTTATATTCAGTGCAAAAACCTTGTCAAAGGGACGTTATGGTTCCAAGTAAAACCGAAAAACCCTTGAAATTCGCCAGTTATGGTAAGCTAAGCAACCATAACTCGCGCCACCACAGTGCACTGCTAAGACTAACACCCAGGACATCAAAGATGACATCACAAATGTCATTGATGACATCACTGATGACATCACATGTGTATGTACTTTTCATGAAATATGTGTACAAGGGATTCTTATTATAATGTTGCGAAACAAGTGTCAAGGATCATTGCAATAAATGTCATACCCTAATTAGTGCATTGAACGATGCATTGATATAAATAGCATTCTATTATGGGGTTCTATCTAGTATACTAAGCAATTCATACAGAAACATAACATTGTGTGCAGTGTACACGATGAAGGTATAATATTCGTAATGTTAATATGTTGAATAATGATATGATCATTGTTTTCTTAATAGATTTTTGTGTACTGTGAAATATGTAATAAGTAGCTAATAAAACACATGTATTACATAATTGCATTACTATAGACAAAACACAAAGACACAAGAACACATACCAATATGGGTATATACAGGGAAAGTGAAGTTAGCAAAAAAGCACAAGTAGTAGCAGAAGCAATTCATAATTTAACTGATTATTTTCATGCAAATAAATAATTGCTCTGTTTCAAAGCTGCTATTTACCTATTTACCCTAGGTATATGTATCACTTGATGTGATTGGACCCTAAGGAAAGTAGTGTGAGTACAATGTATACAAATATGACCATATACAGGGAAAGTACAGCCATAAAAAAAACAGAACTATCAGAAAGTGCTCATAAGTCTATTGATTATCTTTATGCACAAAAAGGATTGCTGTCTTTCAAGCTTGTGTCTTCCCGTATGTATATGTTTCATATGATGTGACTGGACTCTAAGGGAATTACTGTAAGAACCTACTTGAAGGATACGTCTACAAATAAAATACATTTTTTAGTTTCTGTTACTGAAGAAAACCATGTGGCCTAGATATGTCAGCAAAAGAAAAAAGCGTGAGCCAGACATGTGATGTCATCAGTGATGTCATCAGTGACATTTGTGATGTCATCTTTGATGTCCTGGGTGTTAGTCTTAGCAGTGCACGGTGGTGGCGCGAGTTATGGTTGCTTAGCTTACAATAACTGTCGAATTTCAAGGGTTTTTCGTTTTTTTGGGAAGTTTTTGCACTGAATTTCATAGGTTTTTATCAGCGCAACTTAACCATAACGTCCCTTTAACAAAGTTTTTTCACTGAATTTGAAAGGTTTTTATCAGCGCAACTTAACCATAACGTCCCTTTAACAAAGTTTTTTCACTGAATTTCATTGGTTTTTAGCAGCGCAACTTAACCATAACGTCCCTTTAACAAAGTTTTTTCACTGAATTTCATAGGTTTTTAACAGCGCAACTTAACCATAACGTCCCTTTAACAAAGTTTTTTCACTGAATTTCTTAGGTTTTTAGTAGTGCAACTTAACAATAATGACTTTGACTTTATATACATATCACATGGAACTGACTGAATCTCTTCTACTGTACTTGATGTCCGCAAACTCATTTAATGTTCGCGGACATGTTCGAAGAACAGTACCACTACCTAAAAACTCTGGGGGGGTATGTTTGATTGTTATATCATTACATAGGAACATTTAACAAATTCAAAAAGAAGCACACAAGCACATTATATGTACTAATAGATAAGAAATGTAACCCATATATACAACACACTAACCATTCATTTAAATGCACTATGTTCTAAAATGGAATATACCACAAGAAAATAAATTGGCTTCCAACATAATTACCTCACAAACATGACAGAACTGAGAACAAAAGCAGACCCACTGAGTACATAGAACATATCTTACCTGAAATAGTAAATGTACTTAGTTTTATTCATATATTTATAAACTTTCTGTATTAGATAAAAAAAATATTATCTTTTTTTTTTTCTCTCACAGAAATGTCTAGTACTCTGGAATGGCTAGAGGAGCATTTCCCACATGAAGAAATTTCACAAGATAGTGAAACTAATGGTAAACACTTTATAATATAAACCATTTAATTATTATTATTTTGTATACATTTAACATATATATATTTTTTTGTACAGAGCATACCAAAATAGAAAATACTTCAGAAAAACCTGTTATGGATAACACTTTTGACAGTATAGAAGAAAAAATGGATTTATTTTGACTAATTTTAATAATTTGATAACTTTTGTGGAAGATCATTTTAAACCAAAAACCTTGTACCATTGCCCCACATGTACTTGTCCCTCCTCACCATATCCCATTCAATTATCCCCAAACCCTCTCCATAACCCAAAACGTTTTGATGAGACTTCCATCCCTTCTTCACCTAATAACAATCATGTTGAAACCCCTAATTCTCCTGTTTTTGTTTCTGTTTCTGCCTCACCTTCTCTGTCATAAATTATTAATATATGTTAAATAAAGTTTAATTTTTATATTGTGTTGTAAATAGTTTCATTTAAAAAAAAGCAATGTAGGTGTCCAAGGACAGTGCAGGTGTTCTGAAATGTTTGTAAATAAACAAAAATGGAGGTATCCTGAAGAACACTATACCTGTTCGTACTGTTCGCTAGCAAGATGAAACTATTCTAAGAACACACGCGGTATCCTGAAATGGTTGTAAAAAAAAAAAAATTAAAGTATCCTAAAGAACACTATATCTGTCCGTAGTGTTCGCTATCAAGTTTAAACTCTTCTAAGAACACAATTGGTGTCCTGAAATGTTTGTATGTAAACGAAAACGGAGGTGTCCTGAAGAACACTATACCTGTTCGTAGTGTTCGCTAGCAAGTTCAAACTGTTCTAAGAACACGCGCGGTGTCCTGAATTGTTTGTAATTAAACGAAAATGGAGGTGTCTTAAAGAACACTATACCTGTCCGTACTGTTCGCTAGCAAGTTGAAAATGTTCTAAGAACACAATTGGTGTCCTGAAATGTTCGTACATAAACGAAATTGAACGTGTCCTGAAGAACACTATACCTGTCCTTACTGTTCGCTAGCAAGTTTAAACTGTTCTAAGAACACACGCAGTGTCCTGAAATGTTCGTTTCACGTGTGACGCAATTTTAATTAGTTCAGGACCCAAACCGTGTCCGTAGAACATCAACGCGCATGCGCTAGCCAATCTCCGTGCATTTGGTGTCCTGCAGACATGCACTTCCTTCGCAGACTTGTTCGCGAACGGATCATATGACCACGCCCACGCTGATCGCGTGTTCTGAATGCGGACACTGTTCGGGTCCCCGAACAAATTAAAAGTACATTTTCAATTAATCCATAATATTTTTCAATAAAATCTCACCATGGCACAAGTCCCACATAGTAATCCGGAGTTTCTACATACCTTTTGAAACTTTTCAAACTTCTTTTTGTGTTCGATCTGTCCGCGGACAGCGCACATGTCCGCAAAACGCGCACAAGCACCCCTATAAAAGACCACGCCCTAGAGCTCATTCTCATTGTGTTTCTGGCTATTCTTCAAAACACAGCGATTTTTGCTGCCACCTGCAGATTACACCAACATCGAGATGGCATCCCTGGCTGCTGAACTGCCACCTGGTGCTGCAACTGCTTCAGCACCACCCCATCCCCTCCACCACCACCACCTCCCCAAGGGCCTGAAGAGGGGAACAGGAGTGAGGATGCAGAGGAAGAAGAAGAGGATGATGAGAATGAGGTGGAGGAAAACCCTACTACCCGCACTAGGCGTGAGTCTTGGGTGTGGTGGTTATTTACCATTCATGGGAATGTTCCGAAGGCTCGTGCGAACCGTGTTACCTGCAATGAGTGCAAAATGATACACAGTCGAGGGAAGCATGGTAAGTAATACCCAAACAGAAGTAATACTTTGGAAAACATGTGTCTATACCACATAGCCCAAAACTACACATACAAAATAATACGAAACCTGATGAAAAAAAGGTAAATATAGAGTGACAAACTGTGAAGGCAGCTTAATTAAACTCACTAAACCAAATTTAATTAATCATATCAAATTGTCATTAAAGACTCCTCAACATAAAGAAGTATATTACATGTCCCTGCTACAACTCTTCAAACCATGGAGAAAAGAAGAACAATTTCTAGATAACTATAACTCATATGAGGATGCTTTCAAAGCAAATGAAAGCACTATAACTGATGTAAACTTTACAGAGTAGAAAACAATGTTGCACAATGAACAGCAACACGAAGAAGAACTCCAAGCGGAACTAGATAAGGACACTCCTGACAGTAGTCAACCTTCTGTAACAGGAAGCCAAGAACCACTGGGAGAACCACTAATAATAAATGAGGCTGAATTAGCTATGATAGAAGTAGAAAACACCATGTGTCAGTATGAAGATAAAGAAGACTTAACTATACTATAATCAAAACTAAACAATGAGCAAAGTAGCATTTTTCAAGAAGTAACCAAACAAATTGCACATGGTGTAAAACATGAAAATAAAGAATGTTCCTGCCATAATTATAAACCTATACTACTGTACGTCAGTGGTGAAGCTGGTTCTGGCAAAACATTCCTAATCAAACTAATTAGTAAGTTCCTTCAACAATTGACAAACAACAAACTGTCAGCTGTTGTCACTGCCCCCACAGGTTTAGCTGCCTACAACATAGGTGGTGTTACATTACACTGATTACTACTATTACCAGTAGAACACCAGAACAAATGAGACTATTACAAACTTTCTGCAGAAGCTGCAATGGAATTACGCAGAGTATTGAAACAAATGAAAATACTACTAATAGATGAAGTAAGTATGGTCTCCAACCTGATGTTAGCTTTGATTCACCTCAGATTACAAGAAGTACTCAAAACAGACTATGAAGAGCTCTTTGCAGGAAAACACATTATTGTTTTTGGAGATCTGCTTCAATTAACAGCAGTAAAAGGTGAGCCTATTTTTAAAACATTAGGACACAAACTCTGCCGTAAAACTGTTGGCAGCATTGGAAATGTCAACCTTTGGCAACATTTCCAATACAGAGAATTAACAGAAAACATGCGGCAATATGCAGATCTCACTTATGCCAACATTTTAAAAAGTATCAGAGTTGGTATACTTTCTAAAGAAGCAGAAGCAATATTGAAAACCCGGCACATTAATGCACTTTATGGCGATAATGCATGTGCTACAGATGTTAGGAACAATTAGCCCACAAAAATGTCAATTGTATGGCCTTAATGCCAACTCTTGCAAGCTGTTCAATCTTGCAATTCAATGAAATCATGCTAAGTAGAGAAATGCAACCAATCATGGAAATTAGCGCCACAGACAAACTAGATGTACATGGTATGACACTACCCATGTGTGACCAAGCCACAAGAAGACTAAATAGTTTAGAAAAATCAATCTCAAACACAGCAGGCTTAGAAAAGATATTAAAATTATCCTTAAATTGCAGAGTAATGCTTAAACGTAACCTTGACGTGGACCAAGGACTAGTTAATGGAGCACTAGGTGCAGTTGTTGGCTTTCAAACATACCCACGCAACAACAAAATTCAGTTTGTCAATATACTCTTTGACAAACTTTCAGAAGTAAAAAGGATAGGACGCTCAACAGCTAGATTCCTTCTCTTCAAAGATATGTATGTACACAGAGAACAATGTTCTCTAACTCTTGCATACGCAGTCACGATTCATAAATCACAAGGTCTTACCCTAGACAAAGCAATGATAGATATTGGTAACACAGTCTTTAAAGAAGGCATGAGCTATGTAGCACTATCACGCTTACGTACACTTGACGGTCTATTTCTAATCAACTTTGATGCAAGTAAAATAAACGCTGATATTCCTTGCATTTTAGAATACAATAGACTTCGTTCACTATACACCCCCCACCTAAACACATATTCTGTTCCACAAAAAGTAAAACGTTATAAAAGAAAAATAAATCAAACAGAAATGCAACAGGATGTCAGTGCAAATCCTCCAAAGAGAGTAAAATAAACTAATACTTCATCAAGTACCACAAGCAAAAAAGAATCAATTAGGGAAAGTAAACCAGGTACTTCTTTAAAGAAGGAAGACAAACTCCAAAAAAAGCAGTTAGATAAAGAACTACCTGGACCATTTATATTCTCAAATATAGTTGGTGTAAATTGCTACGCAAATGTAGCAATGAATATTCTATTTCAATTATCACCAATTGTTGACAACATTTACTTACACAGTGCAGACCCATTGTGTTTGCAAATGTTAGTACTTCACAGAAATGCAGCAAACAATCCTGACAACACATATAGTGTTTATGGAATAAGACAACAATTGGACTACTCTGCTGGAATGGTGAAATTCACTATAAACTCACAGGAAGATCCACAAGAATTTCTAATGCACTTACTACAATTACTGGAAAACAAAAACATACCTATAAATGAAATCTTTCAGATTTCATATATGTGGAAACATACATGCACTCTCTGCAACAATGTGACACACGAAGAAATCCCCAATGAATGCTTCATATATATATCAATACCAAATTGTGAATCCATTCAATTTCAGCGACTTGTACAAAATGCAAACCATGGTAGATTATGCTCTACCTACAATTCAGATAATCGCTCCACATTAGTAATACAAACACATAGTAAATACATAATACTAATGCTTCTACGTTACAATGCAGATAGTACCAACAACAACTGCAAGCTGACTGGATTCACACATGGTCAAATATCACTTGGTAAGAAAACCTTCACAACAATAGGTATAATCTACCACGCAGGAGCCACAACCAATTCAGGGCACTACACTGCATATATAAAAAAGAAATGTGGGTGGTTTGAATGTAATGATAGTACCATTACTCTAAAGCAGAGATTACCAGGAAATCTTACAAACGCTTATTTGATGTTCTTAAAACCAAAATTTGATAACTAAACTGTTTATAAACCCTAAGTAAACTTGTGTTAAAAAAATATAAACTGTTAGAATACTCCAAAAGCTATCTAACTGCTCAAAGATTCTACAACAACTAATCAGATAAATGAATACCACTAAATTAGACCAAAAAATACACATTTAGAATACGCCAATTGGTATCTAACTGTCCCAAAATTTAACAATATCCAAATAGATAAATCAATACCACTAAAATATATAAAAAAATAGACAGTTAGAATACGCAAATTGGTATTTAACTGCTCCAAAATTTTATAATATCAAAACAAATAAATAATATGTTACTGCTCCAAAAAAATGCAACAAGCCAAAGTATAAAGCATTGTCCAGAAACAACAAGTGAACATTGAAAACAAACAAACAAATAAACTGTAGCATACCAGAAAAAGTTTTTTTTAATCCAACATGGATTTTATTTCTCCCACAGACCCAATGATTTTAGCAACAAATACAGAAACTGAGCAAATTGCACAGTAATCTGATTTGTAATTTACTAAATATGAGGGTCCAAAAAAAAAAGTATGTTGATTATACAATGTACAAGTCATTACAAAATACTAATACTAACATGCTATTTTCTTTTATCACAGAAATGAACAAGAAATACATCTACTCCGGTTACTAGACCGAACAGTAAGTATACAATAATAAGGAGAACCATAGCAGCATATCACATCCATAGTATCTAATACCTTTGTTCCTTATAGATTTGTTTTTCACCCAAAGTTATAAGCAAATATGAATGTGATATGCTGCGGTGGTTGTTGCCAGGGCATAGAGTCTTGGGTGCATGGCCAAATGGAGTCAAACATTTCAACTATGGTCTATGGAAACTTTTAATGTATGCGGACATTATGAGTGTTCTTAGAACACTTTCAACTTGCCAGCGAACAATACGGAGAGCGTTTTCAGGACACCCCCTACGAACATTTCAGAACAACGCGATAGTTCTTAGAACACTTTCAACTTGACAACGAACAATACGGACAGTGTCCTCAGAACACCCCCATTTCGTTTATTTGCGAACATTTCAGGACACCATGAGTGTTCTAAGAACACATTCAACTTGTCATCGAACAATACGAACAGCATCTTCAGGACACCCCCTACAAACATTTCAGAACAACGCGAGAGTTCTTAGAACACATTCAACTTGACAAAGAGCAATACGGACAGCGTCCTCAGGACACCCCCATTTTGTTTATTTACGAACATATCAGGACACCGCAAGTGTTCTTAGATCACATTCAACTTGCCAGTGAACAATACAGACTACTCCTTCAGGACATCCCCTACGAACATTCCATGACACCGCAAGTATTCTTAGAAACGTCTTCAGAACACCCCCATTTTGTTTATTTGCGAACATTTCAGGACACCACGAGTGTTCTTATAACACATTCAACTTGACAGAGAACAACACGGACAGCGTCCTCAGGACACCCCCATTTTGTTTATTTGCAAACGTTTCAGGACACCGCGAGTGTTCTTAGAAGCGTCTTCAGAACACCACCATCTTGTTTATTTGCGAACATTTCAGTACACCGCAAGTGTTCTTAGAACACATTCAACTTGACAGAGAACAATACGGACAGCGTCCTCAGGACACCCCCATTTTGTTTATTTGTGAACATTTCACGACACCGCAAGTGTTCTTAGAACACATTCAACTTGCCAGCCACAACCCCCCATTCATATTTGTGAACATTTCAGGACACAGCGAGTGTTCGACAACGTCTTCAGAACACCCCCATTTTGTGTATTTGCGAACATTTCAGGACATCGCGAGTGTTCTTAGAACACATTCAACTTGACAACGAACAATACGGACAGCGTCCTTAGGACACCCCCTACGAACATTCCCCGGACACCGCAAGTGTTCTTAGAAGCGTCTTCAGAACACCACCATCTTGTTTATTTGCGAACATTTCAGGACACCGCGAGTGTTCTTAGAACACATTCAACTTGACAGAGAACAATACGGACAGTGTCCTCAGGACACCCCCATTTTGTTTATTTGCGAACATTTCAGGACACCGTGAGTGTTCTTAGAACACATTCAACTTGCCAGCCACAACCCCCCATTCATATTTGTGAACATTTCAGGACACAGCGAGTGTTCGACAACGTCTTCAGAACACCCCCATTTTGTGTATTTGCGAACATTTCAGGACACCGCAAGTGTTCTTAGAACATATTCAACTTGACAACGAACAATACGGAGAGCATCCTCAGGACACCCTCATTTTTGTTTATTTGCGAACATTTCAAGACACTGCGAGTGTTCTTAGAACAGTTTCAGTTTGCTTGCGAACAAAACGGACACATATTGAGTCCTCAGAACACCCCCCATTCAGTTTATTTAGAACATTTCAGAACACCCGTGATGTCCGCAGACAAATCGAACACAAAAAGAACATCTCACACATAAAAAAACACAACTTTTATCCTATCTCATACACTCCCACCCTCCCCAAACACTCCTACACACCAACACACTCTACTAAATACACATTTTGAACAAAGTTTCACTGCGCTGTCGCAAATCCAAGATGGCGGGCGCTACCGAAAATCTGATGCGCTTCACGCTCCACACTATCCAATCAGCGAACACGTTGCATGTCCGTGAACATCACGCAAGGCGATTGGCCAATCAGGACACTGTCCGCGGACCGAACACAGATATCACTAATTTTTCATGACCTACTTTTTGGTCATTTAAAAAAAAAAACTACTGGACGGATTTTCATCAAATTTGCAAAAGCACACTTTCGGGACCAAGCCGCTGCTCCTGGTCCAAATTTTGTGAAAATGCATCCAGCGGTTTGGGCTGTAGACGCGAGCAAAATTTTGTTCCCATTCAGTCTACGGGAAAAAAAAAGTTTTAGGACCCCCCCCTATAACTTTGCCCCCCCTGGACGAATCCTCACCAAACTTTGCAAAACATCACCCATATACTTTTTTTGTTATAAGCTGCCCAAAAAGTGCTCTTCCTATGGAAACGCCAACTTAACCATAACTACCGTGGCCATGTAATATAATTGGTCATTTATAACATGCTTAATATCTAGAGGTTTCTAAGTGTGGACCCAGGGGTCGAACTTGTGCGTTGTCTTGCTTCCAAGGAAAGCGTGTTTTCCTTGAGCTATCCTCCCGAGACCAATTGCTATGAGCAATGAAGTCTGTACTGTGTGTTAGAAATATAGTAATACAATAAGGGGCTGATTCATGGACTTTTTGCTCTGAAAAACTGGGATTTTTGTGCCATTCTTGCCTCAAATCCCCATTTGTTAAACAGGGATTTGCGGCTAGAATGGCGCACAAATCTGTTTCCGGTGCAAATAATTCCACGAATCAGCCGCTAAATGTCAATTACAACACATGCCTGGATTTCATGTGTTATTAACACATTACAAAATAAAAACATTTTTAACGAAACATGTTTACCTAAAAAATAACTAATTTCTATATTTTTTTAAATTTGGGGTTTCCCCACCCAAACACGCCATTTTGCTTTGTTTATAATACCGCCACAAACCCCTTCCCACCCATTTTAACACCTTAGCCAACCACAATATATATATATATATATATATATATATATATATATATATATATATATATATATATATATATTATATATTTTTAATACACATTCTGTATTTTTCAGTAATAATGATTCGTTAAATATGTTTTTCATTATTAACTATTGGGTAATATCACTAGACACTGTAAGGCTGTGAGCTCTGATTTATTTGAAATGAAACTTTGGTGGTGTATTTTGCAAGTCATACTGGGGAAGGGACACAAGGAGCTCCCACTCACGATCTAGATCTCATTCTCCTAAACGTGTGAGACATGATTTGTTTTGCCTTCACTGCACAGCTTTTTGAAAAGTGACTGAAAGAAAATCTCCTGAAGAAAGTTCACCATAGAAGGTTAATGAACTGAAACATGCTGAGCAGAATGATGGGGAGGATAGACTATTAATTTATCTATCCCCACCCTATTTTACCTTTTAGATTAAACTGTGGATAGGGAATTGAATTAGTGACTTAAGCAATTTTGCAGTTTTTTAAGGTGTTTTATATTTGGCATATATGTTGTTTTTATGAAGGTCTTTGCAGAATGAACTTGATCATATTGTGAGTAATTATTGAATCAAATTTAAAGTAGACCTTTTAAACACATTAGGGTAGATGTGATAGTTATACACCACCACTCTGCTAGACTTTACTATACAGGTCCTCAATCCCTCCTGGTAACTAAAATGAAAAAACAGACTAGAGTCTTACATCTGGTTTTGTTTTCAAGAGTCTGAAAAAGGACAGCGTTTTCCTGGCGCAATGTAGCCATCTCTCCCTGAGGTTTCTGTACTGCCAAAGCTAAATCTTCAACACATCATCCATGGCTCGGGAGGGAAAATCAGGGTTCTCACAATCTGTCAGGTTTGTCAGATGGAGCGATGACTGTGAATCCATCAGAAGTCTAGATGCTGTGCTACCCCTGCCCGATGAAATGCACCCTACTGATTGTTATAACAACCTGTGTGACCTCTAACCCAAGTCAGGAGTGCTATATGACACACCCCATCCAGAAACAAGGACTGGTGGAATCAGGGGCTACAGGGAAACAGGACACTTGAGTTGAAAGGCATATGGAGAGTACATCACAAGAGTAACACTCAAATTAAGACAGCAATGTAGTAATATACTTACCTATGGGTGAGTGGTTTTTGACCAGGAACACCAATGGATAATCCAGGCTCTAGCCTGATTACCCAAACATAAATACCTGAAATATAGAATCACTGGAAGCATGGGTTGTGGTCTAAAAGATATGCCACCGTTGTAAAAACAGCATTGCTGTGTTGTTCCTTCCATTTTATAGGGCTACATGTTTGAAATGTGGCATTAGAGGAAAGGACCCTGTAATGACCTACATATTCTCCATCTTTGCTGAATCCTTATGGATGCCGTACTCAGTCCTGCAGTCAGCAAGGCCAGCTGTACCTGGTCAGTTAAGTCTACAGAGCCTGGCCATGTGTACGGGCATGCGTCGGAGGAGCAGGTAAGAAAGGGACCAGAGATTGGTGCTGCGAGCATCTGTCCCTAGTCCTAACATCCATAGAGAGATTTGAAAACAAGACGGAGAAAGTTAAATTTGAGGTGAGAGTGAAAAGAAAGCCAGTCAAAAGAAGACAATGGCTGAGGAATTTAATCACAAGGGAAAAGAAGGTATAAAAGACAAATGGAAGCAATGAAGACAGACTTTAGAGGATCCAAGTGAGGGACTGGAAGTCCAAAGGTTGTAGCAGACCAAGAGAATAAACATGAAAAGATAAGTGGGAGATCAGAATCTTATTAGCATCGAATGTAAGAGAAGGGCGAGATTTGCAAATGTTGAACAAATGATAGCAACAAGCACTTGAGGAAATAGAAATATGATGAGAGAAGGATAAATCAGTATCAAGATAAAGACTTACAAGCAGAAGATGAAATAGATAGTTGTGAAGGGAGAAATTAAACAAAGGAAGTAGGAGAAGGAGAGGAAATAGTATTAGCAGGAACAAAGAGAACTTCACATTTGTTAGCATGTTGTCCATTCTACTGCTTTAACAGGTGCATCCTACTTTTCAAATGCATGCCATTCTCACAATAGATTTGAAACAACTTCTTAGATAACACTACATCATTTCCCACCTGGGAGATGTTTCTTCAGTCCTGTTTTGCACTGTGCATTATGGACCTTGTAGTCACAGATTCCCTGGCCATTAGGTCAACACTAAAAGGCCCAGTATTCAAAGATAAAACCACAAGTGGACTAGCATCTCCAGACCGGAATGGGCTAGAGATGCAGGTTAACAGATCAGATCAAAATGTGATAAAAATAGATTTTCATGGACACTCTGTTTCTCTTTTATGTGTTTTCTCGGATACCATATGTGGCTATTGTAATTGATGCAATATGATCTGATTGTATAACATATGTAGACCACCATTAATAAATATTTTTATACTTTTCTACACATCCGTTTATGTGTGTGAGTTTTCTCCTCGAGAGCAGCTTATTTGCATTCATTGACTTTCTCGTTTATAAAAGAAATATTCTCTTGAGTTGGATGCAGCAAAAGCATGTCACATCACTTCCAGCCTAAACACATTCCTACTGTATGCATGTGTTTTTTTTGTTTGGGCTTTAAGGTGTGCTGTAATTGCTGAATGTAAACGAACATTGTTGTCATGGGAAGTGAAGATATGATTTGATTTGAATAATTGATTTATAAAGTGCCTTACACCAAGGCGCTGTACAGTGGAACAACATAATACATAAAACCATAAACAATATAATGGTGGAAGCAAAATTACAATATGAATCAGTCAACGAAAAAGTGCAAAGAGCAATTAACTGAAGGGGAAAGGGGGAGTGGGACTGGGTAGGGGCAGGAGGGGTGGTGATGATTTGGAGGAGGGAAATGGAAGGGAGCGAGAGGGGAGGTGGGAGAAGGGAGAGAGATAGTCAGGGGAAAGAATAAGGAGGGAGGGGAAGCAGAGGGGGATACACACTTATAAATACTCCACTAACCCCCTTAGCAATGATACCAATGCTCCAAAGTCCCCATTCATATACAAAGTACTGCAATTTAACACACACAGTACCTCTTCCAGGCAAGAAATCTTTCTGCAAATTTAATCGATCTGCAAGTGCAATTACTGTGCCATTAACACACATACGTACTAACCTCCTTCTTTCGCAATTACAGTGAAGACCACACTCCTCAAAGCCAGTGGCGGCTCAAGTACAAAACAGAACCCAGAAAAAACCTACTCTTTGCATCCAACAATGTAAGTGCAATACTGTCATAGTGTTCTGCCTGTTACTCAGACAGTGCAGTGTTCTTGTATTGTAGGACGCACAATGTATCAACCCAACAGCATTTGATTCACTATTACTGATTTCACCTCAGCAGGTCCACACTTTGTATTGTCATCTAAACACCAATATAGTAACACACAGATATGGGTACATCCTTCTCAACCTGAAGTATTAGCCCATTCACAATCACACACCTCTACATGTATGCCTACTCTCATACTCAGACACTCATGCACAGTGCACACATATAGATTGCACAACCTCCCAACCCACACTTTCTTTTTTTCTCCAACAGACACAAAAGAATACCTACCAAAAGCAACTCTGTAGAAAGCAACGCAGACATAGAGCAGATCAGACTAAAAGCGTAGAAAATAGGTATCCACCTCTAGCAGAATCTGTGCAAAAAGTTCAAGCAAAACAGCTAATACAGTCACTAAGTCAAACTGAAGCAGCTTGCAGGAAAGAAACTGACTCCTCTTTCAAAATGTAAAACTAAAAAGAAATGTATTAAGAACACTGCAACTACCACTAGTGCTAACACTGCACCTATAAACCTTGATGTAGCCACAAGTAAGCATACTAAATAATAGTTTACAAAATATAATCCACCACAGGGTCCTTCAGAACTTTATAAAACCAGGGGACAAATCATGCTCAACCCTTAAAACCTACCACAGAGAACGAATCCTGGAAATACTAAAGTTGAAAAACACATGTGCTGTTGTGCCAAACCATGTGTGTGTGTGTTGCCGCAAAACTTTTTATAAAAACAACTGAGGATATAATGTACAAAATAGAAGACAATGAGGAATCCCAGTGGTTCCAATTAGGTTCTATCTTATAGCAAAAATCAAATACAAAATTACTAACCCCTCAAAACTTTGCCGATACTGCACTGCAAAACTTGACAACAACCAAATACCTTCATGGGCTATAACTAATAACTTGGAAATATTCCCACTGCCAAAACCAATCCATCAATTTAACGTGTATGAGAGCGTTATAATCCAAACAGTGCACCCATTTCAAGCAATAATACACTTTCAACCAAAAAGAGTAAAGCTGCCTCCCTCTGAATTACTGAAAGGCATTTGTGGCAAAGTAGTCTATTTGCCATTAGAGCGCAAACAAAATGTATACACTCTGGGAGTGCAACAGCCAATAGATTAATCTTTTATTATCCTAGTGAATGGCCTACCTACAAAAGAAAAAACAATTTGGCAGCAGCTAGTGGACTTGCATAAAGTTAGAGAAGCCGTGCAATATCTAAAAGACAACAATGAATACTACAAAGAAATAAACATTGAAGAAAACCTGGGGAAACCACTAACATAATTCAAGACTTGTCAGGAACTGCCCAATTTCAACTTCTAGATCCTACTACAGCATCCAATATTTTAGACCACTATAAAATGTACCCACTGCACTCCAAAGCCACGATAAAGATGATGCACTGGAAACATACCAAATTCAGCAAGCCAAATGATCTCCAATCAGCATATGAGAGAAAAGTGTAGAAGCATGGGCCTTTCCTCTACTTTTTCACACTGGAAAAGTTGGAAGGTACGATGAAAGATCCATACAAATAACAGTATCAGAATACCACTCTTTACAAATGTATTCTGAAGACCCCAGATTCAGACAAAACATTGAATACATATTCCACCTTCTCTTTGAAAGTGAACTAGCAACTCTATGTTATGGAGCTGCACACACATTGAAAACAGGTTCCAATTTTCAAAATATGTCTACTACGCAGTTACTCCAAAAGGTGGAAGAAAAAGATGAAGTTTTACAGTCAAGTATTACAAATCTTTTAGCAATCATGCATGATACGAAAGAATACTGGTTCCGATGTCATGCAGATGTACGCTGTATGATATGCAACCTTGGCCCACCCACATGGTTTGTGATGGTAAGTTGGGCAGAGTACGTATGGGAAGACTTGTATGATTTCCTACGCATAGCAAACGAAAACAAAGCAAATACAGACATAAAACACCAGGAGAACTCTGCTCTCTTGATCCTGTAAATGTATCAAGGTACTTCCATCATCGCTTTATTGCCATGATGCACTTCATTTGTAATAAAACAGTTCCTCTCCTCAGAGAAGTGAACAGAGAAGTGAAACACTTCTTTTGGCGAAAATAATATCAAGCCAAAGGATCACCACACATTCACATGCTTTTGTGGATAAAAGATGCTCCTAAATTTGGTCAGGACAGGAATGTCGCTGTTTTGCAGTTCATCCACAAATATGTCAACTGCAAAATCCGTTCACAAACTACACATAGCGACCTACATGCACACATTTTGCAATTTCAAAGACACACATGTGGCAAGTATTGTTGGCGCAAATATAAAAAATAAATGGAAATATTACACCAAAAGCCGTTTTGGTTTCCCAAGACCAGTTTCAGCAAAAGGCAAGTGAACAGCTTCATGTCTTCAATTGGACACAGTTTCAAAGCCAATTCTCCTAAGAACACATACTGCATAAAAAGAACATAAGGATCAAAGTACATCAATGATTACAATACAATAATTGACCTCTATGCAGATACCTATATGCAGTACATTGCAATTAATTCCACTGCAGTTTCATGATATGTCACAGCCTACTTAACCAAAGCAGAGAAAACAGAGCTCAAAGACCTCTGGGATGACATATCATCTGACAAAACACTGTCACAGAATTTGTACAGCTCTGGCATAAAAATACTCTCCCATAGAGAATGTGGCTACTACAAAGAACTGCCTTGTATGGGAAATCTGAAAACATTGTATGGCTAAGCCTTGGTCCTGCTGCATCCAGAACAAGAGTTCTCAAATCATACCAAAACATAGAAACAATAGCCAAAAATGATCCCAACAGCTAGGACATTTTGAAAAACAACGTACTCGACACATACTACCCAAACAGGAGTACTTCTTTGGAAACCACATGTCTATAGCACATAGCCCAAAACTTCACATTCAAAAATAATATTAAACCAGATGATAAAAAACAAATCAGGGCAGCCTGGTTAAACTTACCAAACGCTGCCTCATATGTTAGACAATGAACGCCAACAAGAAGAAGAACTCCAGGCACAACTAAATATAGACACTCCTGGCAGCAGTCAACCTTCTCTAACAGGAAGCCAAGAACCACTTGGACAGCCACTGACAGCAAATGAAGCAGAATTAGCCAAGACTGAAGTAGAAAACACCATGTGTCATTATGAGCAATCTACAGAAGACTTTGCTATACTGAAATCACAATTTAACAATGAACAGCATACCATTTCCCTAGAAGTAACTAAAGAAATTGAACATGGTGTGCAGCACAAAATTAAAACTTGTACTTGTCCAGACTACACACCTATACTGCTGTATGTAAGTGGTGAAGCTGGTTTCGGCAAAACATTCTTAATAAAAATAATCAGCAATTTCCTCCAACAATTTCACAAACAACAAACTATCATCTGTTGTAACTGCCCCCACTTGTTCAGCTGCCTACAACATAGGTGGTATCACTTTACACCAATTGCTACTCCTTCCAGTAGAACACCAAAACAAAATAGACTACTACATACTTTCATCAGAAGCTGATATGGAACTATGCAGAGTTTTGAAACAAAGGAAAATGCTCCTAATAGATGAGGTGAGCATGGTCTCCAACCTAATGTTGTCTTTGATTCACCTCTGATTACAAGAGGTCCTCAAAATGGACAACAAAGAACTCTTTGGAGGAAAACACATTATTGTTTCTGGAGATCTTCTTCAAATAACACCAGTGAAATGTGAACCTATTTTTAAAACTTTAGGACACAAACTGTGCCATAAAACTTGTGACAGCATAGGAAATGTAAATCTTTGGCAACATTCCCAATACAAAGAACTAACTGAAAGCATGTGTCAGTCTGAAGACCTCACCTACACCAACATTTTGAAAAGTATTCGGGTTGCTGTACTAAAGAAGCACAATCTATATTAAATACCATACGCATCCACAAGCTCTGCGGCCATAACCCATGTGCTACTGATGTCATTGAACAATTAGCACATAAAAATGTAAACTGTATGTCCTTGACGCCAACTCTTGCAAGCTGTGCACAATTCAATGAAACAATGCTGGAAAAAGAAATGTAACCAATAGTTCAAATTTTCTCCACAAACAAACTGGACGTGCACGGGATGACACTACCCATGTGTCAACAAGCCACAGCACAACTACATACCTTAAAAGACACGGAGGCCGATTCATGGAATAATTAGCGCGGCGCAAGTGGGCAAAAACGTGCGAATCGCAGTGGAATAGCGAAAATCGCAGTGAACGTGCGAAAATCGCACGAAAAGCAGCGCACGTCGATTCATGGAAGGCCGTGCGCGAGAAAACCAGCGGATGTGCGAAAAAAAAGTGCGCGGCGCACGTTGGCGCACGTTGGCGCACAGGCCATCTAACAGCGTGCGCCAGGTCACAGCGAAAATCGCACAGGCCACAGCGAAATTCGCACATAGCGCGGCGCACGCAATAAAAGTAGGCGGAACACGGGCGTAACACTCGGAATGGGGAACAACTTGCCAAAACGTGGGCGTCACGGGGGAAGTACAGGGCACAAGTGCGCGGAACGCCCACACGCTCGCCTACAACACGTATTCATGGAATAGAATAGGGGAAAAAAGCGCACGCTCAAACCAGCGCACAGGCACAAACACGACCGCCACAAGAAAGGAGGCGGTAGCGTCTCTGCGGCTGTAAGAAATGTGCCCCAAAAGGTGCGCCAACAAATAGCACCTATATACTGCCATGATGAATGTCCCATACTGTGGCCCTCCAGGAAAAATGACGTGCAAAGGGGTACCCACAAACACGGACACCCGCTGACAAAAAATACGTGTGCATGTATACCGGGGTGCGCGGGAAGTGTCACACGCGATTTGCAGGGTACGTGCATCACAAGGGTTCGCGTGAAGTTATTCACACGATCGGGCCTGGGGGAGCGGGCTACGTGTATTACAGGGGTTCGCGTGAAGTTCCTCACGCGATCGGGCCTGGGGGAGCGGGCTACGTGTATTACAGGGGTTCGCGTGAAGTACCTCACGCGATCGGGCCTGGGGGAGCGGGCTACGTGTATTACAGGGGTTCGCGTGAAGTTCCTCACGCGATCGGGCCTGGGGGAGCGGGCTACGTGTATTTCAGGGGTTCGCGTGAAGTTCCACACGCGATCGGGCCTGGGGGAGCGGGCTACGTGTATTACAGGGGTTCGCGTGAAGTTCCACACGCGATCGGGCCTGGGGGAGTGGGCTACGTGTATTACAGGGGTTCGCGTGAAGTTCCTCACGCGATCGGGCCTGGGGGAGCGTGCTACGTGTATTTCAGGGGTTCGCGTGAAGTTTCACACGCGAATAGCCTGGGCGCGTGAATTTGAGGGGTGCGCGGGAAGTTCCACACGCGATCGGGCCTGGGGGAGCGGGCTACGTGTATTACAGGGGTTCGCGTGAAGTTTCACACGCGAATAGCCTGGGCGCGTGAATTTGAGGGGTGCGCGGGAAGTTCCTCACGCGATCGGGCCTGGGGGAGCGGGCTACGTGTATTACAGGGGTTCGCGGGAAGTTCCACACGCGAATAGCCTGGGCGCGTGTATTTCAGGGGTTCGCGGGAAGTTCCACACGCGAATAGCCTGGGCGCGTGTATTTCAGGGGTGCGCGGGAAGTTCCACACGCGAATAGGCTGGGCGCGTGTATTTCAGGGGTGCGCGGGAAGTTCCACACGCGAATAGGCTGGGCGCGTGTATTTCAGGGGTTCGCGGGAAGTTCCACACGCGAATAGCCTGGGCGCGTGAATTTGAGGGGTGCGCGGGAAGTTCCACACGCGAATAGCCTGGGCGCGTGTATTTCAGGGGTGCGCGGGGAGTTCCACACGCGAATAGCCTGGGCCCGTGTATTTCAGGGGTGCGCGGGAAGTTCCACACGCGAATAGCCTGGGCGCGTGTATTTCAGGGGTGCGCGGGAAGTTTTACACGCGAATAGCCTGGGCGCGTGTATTTCAGGGGTGCGCGGGAAGTTTTACACGCGAATAGCCTGGGCGCGTGTATTTCAGGGGTGCGCGGGAAGTTTTACACGCGAATAGCCTGGGCGCGTGTATTTCAGGGGTGCGCGGGAAGTTTTACACGCGAATAGCCTGGGCGCGTGTATTTCAGGGGTGCGCGGGAAGTTTTACACGCGATTTCTGCACGGTACGTGTATTTCAGGGGTGCCGGGGAGTCCCACATGTGATTTGACAGTGTGGGTCCTCCCAGGTGTACCCTGTACACCCTCCACGGCCCCTGCAGGCAGCCCACACCACAGGGGACTACCCTGCATCCCTGGTCATGTCCCGCAGGCAGCCCACCCAACATGGGCATGCCCCCCAGCAAAGGCACATGTCTCCTTGAACACCAACACATGTCCCCTTGCACCCCCACCCCCCAGCACTGTGGGGCACATGCCAGCAGTCCCCCACCCATGTCCAACTCATGTCCCCCACCACCCCCACCCCCCAGCACTGTGGGGCACCTGCCAGTAGGCCCCCACCCATGTCCAACTCATGTCTCCCACCACCCCCACCCCCCAGCCACCAGGGTCACCCTCCACCAGGGCCCCACTCATGTCTCCCACCACCCCCACCCCCCAGCACTGTGGGGCACCTGCCAGCAGGCCCCCACCCATGTCCAACTCATGTCTCCCACCACCCCCACCCCCCAGCACTGTGGGGCACCTGCCAGTAGGCCCCCACCCATGTCCAACTCATGTCTCCCACCACCCCCACCCCCCAGCACTGTGGGGCACCTGCCAGCAGGCCCCCACCCATGTCCAACTCATGTCTCCCACCACCCCCACCCCCCAGCACTGTGGGGCACCTGCCAGCAGGCCCCCACCCATGTCCAACTCATGTCTCCCACCACCCCCACCCCCCAGCCACCAGGGTCACCCTCCACCAGGGCCCCACTCATGTCTCCCACCACCCCCACCCCCCAGCAGTGCAGGGTCACCCTCCACCAGGGCCCCACTCATGTCTCCCACCACCCCCACCCCGCAGCACTGTGGGGCACCTGCCAGCAGGCCCCCACCCATGTCCAACTCATGTCTCCCACCACCCCCACCCCCCAGCACTGTGGGGCACCTGCCAGTAGGCCCCCACCCATGTCCAACTCATGTCTCCCACCACCCCCACCCCCCAGCACTGTGGGGCACCTGCCAGCAGGCCCCCACCCATGTCCAACTCATGTCTCCCACCACCCCCACCCCCCAGCACTGTGGGGCACCTGCCAGCAGGCCCCCACCCATGTCCAACTCATGTCTCCCACCACCCCCACCCCCCAGCCACCAGGGTCACCCTCCACCAGGGCCCCACTCATGTCTCCCACCACCCCCACCCCCCAGCAGTGCAGGGTCACCCTCCACCAGGGCCCCACTCATGTCTCCCACCACCCCCACCCCGCAGCACTGTGGGGCACCTGCCAGCAGGCCCCCACCCATGTCCAACTCATGTCTCCCACCACCCCCACCCCCCAGCACTGTGGGGCACCTGCCAGTAGGCCCCCACCCATGTCCAACTCATGTCTCCCACCACCCCCACCCCCCAGCACTGTGGGGCACCTGCCAGCAGGCCCCCACCCATGTCCAACTCATGTCTCCCACCACCCCCACCCCCCAGCCACCAGGGTCACCCTCCACCAGGGCCCCACTCATGTCTCCCACCACCCCCACCCCCCAGCACTGTGGGGCACCTGCCAGCAGGCCCCCACCCATGTCCAACTCATGTCTCCCACCACCCCCACCCCCCAGCACTGTGGGGCACCTGCCAGCAGTCCCCCACCCATGTCCAACTCATGTCCCCCACCACCCCCACCCCCCAGCACTGTGGGGCACCTGCCAGTAGGCCCACACCCATGTCCAACTCATGTCTCCCACCACCCCCACCCCCCAGCACTGTGGGGCACCTGCCAGCAGGCCCCCACCCATGTCCAACTCATGTCTCCCACCACCCCCACCCCCCAGCCACCAGGGTCACCCTCCACCAGGCCCCCACTCATGTCTCCCATCACCCCCACACCCCAGCAGTGCAGGGTCACCCTCCACCAGGCCCCCACTCATGTCTCCCACCACCCCCACCCCCCAGCAGTGCAGGCTCAACCTCCACCAGGCCCCCACTCATGTCCCCCTGCACCCCCACCCCCCTGCCACCATGTGCAGCCCCCACCAGGTCCTCACAATCCCCAATCATGTGCGTAATGGTCATCCTCGACAGCCAAAAAGACCTACCAAGTAACCCATTCACCCACATGGAAATGGAAATCACATGTTACACCCCCAATGTACATGAAGCAAATGAACCCATGTCCGTCACACACATATTTTCAAATTGAATGGGAAAACACACAACATGACATGCATGAAACCAATGAGATGAAACCACACAGTGAACAATGGAATAAAAAATGTATTGAAAAAAATACAAATGCCAAAGAAAGAAAACTAACTACAATGTAAATGTGAAAAAATAAGCTGCATGTCCGCATAAAAACACAAAACTAGAAAATCAAATCAAAAAAATTATGTCCAAAGTGAAATGTAAAAACTCTCCATGCAACAAAGAACTATGTACAAAAATAACAAGGGTCCATCATCACAACTGAACTAAGGAAACCTCCTAAAAAACCTACCTAAATATCAACTATATACAAAAAGTGGAGCAGTGTCCGTCGACTCCAAATAATAATAAGAACGAAAGGAAACCTAAAACTAAAGAACTATATACAAAGGCGGCGGGCAAGTCCAGCGGCTCACTCTGTGGTGTTCCGGGCCAGGGCATCATCGAACTCCTGTTCGATGTCCCGGAGGCGGTCCAGTTCCATGGCCCCGAGGGTCCGCAGGGACGACGCCGTGTCCTCCTCCAACCCCCTGCGGATTGCCTCGAGGCACTCGGCCCGCCTCAGGGCCCTCCGCATGGAGTTCTCCGCCCTGACCATTGTGAGCCGCGCCTCTTCCGCCCGCCGCCGCTCCGCACCTATGGCGTGGCCCAACCGCTGCCACACGGAAGACACTCTCTGTCCTGGGTCCTCCTGCCCTCCGGCCGATGCCTGCCCCTCCGATGTCGAAGGCCCCGAGCCTTCATGGCTCCCACCATCTTGCTGCTGCTGCTGCTCTGCCTCTGCCCGTGCACTGCCTCCTGCTGCCTGCACATCCTCCGCCGGCTGGGGTGCACCTGTTGATGTGGCCACCCCTGCTGGACGTCCGACTCCCGACTGTGGCAGGGATGCCTCCTCCACCAGCCTGGCCGCACTGTCAGAGGCAGCTCCACAGGGCACCCAGGTGACTGATGGGTGGGAAGATGGCACAGAGGACGACTGGCGCGTAGGGGGTCCAGTTGAGGAGGGGGTCGGAGCAAGCCCCATCAGACAGCGGAATCCGGCCTGGGTGACCTGTCCCAGCAGGCTGACGTGGTCAACGAGCCATTCGAGATGACGTGCAGTCTCTCCATGAAAAGACTGCAGGTCACCTCGCATGGCCCGTTGACGCAACGCCACGCCAGCCAGGACAGGCTCAACCCGGTCCTGGATGGCCACGTCCGCAGGCAGAGGAAGGCCAGTTGACGTCAGCTCATCCCCTGCCTGAAAACGGGTCTGGACGTAGGCATCCCTGCTGGTGCAAGATGATGCAGGGACAGGATCGGGGACAGGATTGCACACAGGCACCTCCGCGGCCGCCTGTGCTGCCTCCTGTCCCTGGTCCTGGACTGCACCACTAGCACCAGTGGGATCCCCACCTCCAGACCCCGTCTCTGGTGCTTGCGCGGCCCCCTCCTCCACCAAACCCCCCACCAACCTGGATGACTCTGTGCCATCTTCCCCTGTTGGGCCCTGTGGGGTCCCAGCTGCCCCTTCTGCTGCCGAGGAGTCCAACTGCAACCTCCGCCTCTTGGACCTCCCCCCGGCAGCTGCGGCCTGGGACGCGGCACCGGACTCCTCACTCCCCGACGAGATGACAACACGGGAGGGGAGCCGGGCCTTGCGTCTCCGGCTGGCGGTCGGATCCCCGCCGCTGTGCTCCACAGCACCTTCTCCGCCCTCTTCATCAGTTGACGCTGCAGACAGGGAGAAACAAAACACAGGCATCAGGGCACTGTACAATGGACACATACACGCATGACAGTTGCACATGAGTGGCATTGGCAAACCTCAGACATGTCATCACAATCCCCAACACACATGTCATTGCAACTGGCACACATGAGCCATACCACAGCCATATCGCAACTGCCACCACCATCCCTACACATACAACAGCATCAGCAGCCAAAGGGGAGCCATACATCACATGCAACACAGGAAGTGCACCACACATGTACACACACCACCACACTTGCATGCATGTCTACACCTCTGCCAAGTGTCGCACTGTTCAGACGGGCATCCATGTCACATCTGCCAATCAGGCTTCCACATACCGCTGTCACATGCATCCATGTAGCATCACTGTTGCACCTTTGACAAATACACACACATGCACATGTACACAGTGCTCATACATGCAGCCGAAAACAACATACATGCCTGACATCACGGACATGTCTACTTACATACACATTCATCCAAACATGTGTGCACGCACAACTGCATTTGCCATGCAAGCCCACACACACAAGCACCATCCATGTCTCACACATTACAGCCCTCGCATGTGTCAGCCCCACGGCCCTGTACACCCCCACCCATACTCCACCCCATACAAACAGATGTGCAACCGGCACAATGGGGAATGATCACCACACGCCCTGCTCACAACCAGGATGCATGTACACTCACCGCTCGACTCCAGACGGCTCTGCTTCTCTAGGACCTGGACGTGGAGCGCTGGGGATATGCGTTCCAGGACCCCCATCTGTTCTTCCGACAAGTGGCCCCGGCGCCCCTTGGCATCCGCTGCCTTCAAGAGGCGCCGGGCCTTGTTCAGGGTCCTGGACCTGAAGTCCTCCCAGCGCTTCCTGACATGTTGTAAGTCCCGGACTGCCACCCCCTCCGCGTTGATGGCAGTCACAATGTCTGTCCAGATCCGAGTCCGTCCTTCCTTGTCGGCGCGGGAACTTCCAAAGAGGGCATCATACTGCCCCAGGACTTGCTCCACCAGGACACCAACTTCGGTGGCACTGAAGCTGGTGCCCCTCTGCCTCTCTGGCCGGGGGTTGTCAGTGGTCACAGATGGTGTTAGCCCCGACATGACAACCCCAGAGGCAGGAGTGGGTGGGCAACTGGGTCCTGGGGCTGGGCTGTGGAGCGATGGAATTCCAGTCGGGAGTCTTCTGTTACAGCAGGGGTGGTCACAGCAACAGCACCCCTGGCTGATGTGCAGGCAGCAAATGGCAGTGCACGTGGGCAGCAGGCAGTCAGGCAGCAGCAGATAGCAGGTGGGAGCGTGCTCGGGGCTCTGGGGGGCAGTAATTCGGCCTTCTGGGCAGGAGCGTTGTCTCCCGTGTGCTCACGCGTGGCCAGCTTGGTACGGAGTGAATTGGCACGTGAAAATCCTGCACGTCAGCGTGAAAACCGAGGAAAGGCCCTTAGCGCGTAAGCGCGTCAGCACGCATACGCGATTCCATTGGACCAAAGGCCCTCAGCGCGTAAGCGCGTCTGTGACGTGACCCGCACGGGTGTTTCCCACACAGCACGTGATGACAGAGCACACGTGGAAAGACTGCACGTCAGAGTCTCATCGCGTGTAATTGGCCAAAAGTGCGTGTACACGCGATTGGCCTATGTACGTGTATATGAGGTGTGCGCGGACACTTACACACGCAAGTACGTCAGCGCACCTGTATCCCGGTGTACGGCCATTTCCACCAATCACACGCAATGAGACTCTGACGTGCAGTCTTTCCACGTGTGCTCTGTCATCACGTGCTGTGTGGGAAACACCCGTGCGGGTCACGTCACAGACGCGCTTACGCGCTGAGGGCCTTTGGTCCAATGGAATCGCGTATGCGTGCTGACGCGCTTACGCGCTAAGGGCCTTTCCTCGGTTTTCACGCTGACGTGCAGGATTTTCACGTGCCAATTCACTCCGTACCAAGCTGGCCACGCGTGAGCACACGGGAGACCACGCTCCTGCCCAGAAGGCCGATTTACTGCCCCCCAGAGCCCCGAGCACGCTCCCACCTGCTATCTGCTGCTGCCTGACTGCCTGCTGCCCACGTGCACTGCCATTTGCTGCCTGCACATCAGCCAGGGGTGCTGTTGCTGTGACCACCCCTGCTGGAACAGAAGACTCCCGACTGGAATTCCATCGCTCCACAGCCCAGCCCCAGGACCCAGTTGCCCACCCACTCCTGCCTCTGGGGTTGTCATGTCGGGGCTAACACCATCTGTGACCACTGACAACCCCCGGCCAGAGAGGCAGAGGGGCACCAGCTTCAGTGCCACCGAAGTTGGTGTCCTGATGGAGCAAGTCCTGGGGCAGTATGATGCCCTCTTTGGAAGTTCCCGCGCCGACAAGGAAGGACGGACTCGGATCTGGACAGACATCGTGACTGCCATCAACGCGGAGGGGGTGGCAGTCCGGGACTTACAACATGTCAGGAAGCGCTGGGAGGACTTCAGGTCCAGGACCCTGAACAAGGCCCGGCGCCTCTTGAAGGCAGCGGATGCCAAGGGGCGCCGGGGCCACTTGTCGGAAGAACAGATGGGGGTCCTGGAACGCATATCCCCAGCGCTCCACGTCCAGGTCCTAGAGAAGCAGAGCCGTCTGGAGTCGAGCGGTGAGTGTACATGCATCCTGGTTGTGAGCAGGGCGTGTGGTGATCATTCCCCATTGTGCCGGTTGCACATCTGTTTGTATGGGGTGGAGTATGGGTGGGGGTGTACAGGGCTGTGGGGCTGACACATGCGAGGGCTGTAATGTGTGAGACATGGATGGTGCTTGTGTGTGTGGGCTTGCATGGCAAATGCAGTTGTGCGTGCACACATGTTTGGATGAATGTGTATGTAAGTAGACATGTCCGTGATGTCAGGCATGTATGTTGTTTTCGGCTGCATGTATGAGCACTGTGTACATGTGCATGTGTGTGTATTTGTCAAAGGTGCAACAGTGATGCTACATGGATGCATGTGACAGCGGTATGTGGAAGCCTGATTGGCAGATGTGACATGGATGCCCGTCTGAACAGTGCGACACTTGGCAGAGGTGTAGACATGCATGCAAGTGTGGTGGTGTGTGTACATGTGTGGTGCACTTCCTGTGTTGCATGTGATGTATGGCTCCCCTTTGGCTGCAGATGCTGTTGTATGTGTAGGGATGGTGGTGGCAGTTGCGATATGGCTGTGGTATGGCTCATGTGTGCCAGTTGCAATGACATGTGTGTTGGGGATTGTGATGACATGTCTGAGGTTTGCCAATGCCACTCATGTGCAACTGTCATGCGTGTATGTGTCCATTGTACAGTGCCCTGATGCCTGTGTTTTGTTTCTCCCTGTCTGCCGCGTCAACTGATGAAGAGGGCGGAGAAGGTGCTGTGGAGCACAGCGGCGGGGATCCGACCGCCAGCCGGAGACGCAAGGCCCGGCTCCCCTCCCGTGTTGTCATCTCGTCGGGGAGTGAGGAGTCCGGTGCCGCGTCCCAGGCCGCAGCTGCCGGGGGGAGGTCCAAGAGGCGGAGGTTGCAGTTGGACTCCTCGGCAGCAGAAGGGGCAGCTGGGACCCCACAGGGCCCAACAGGGGAAGATGGCACAGAGTCATCCAGGTTGGTGGGGGGTTTGGTGGAGGAGGGGGCCGCGCAAGCACCAGAGACGGGGTCTGGAGGTGGGGATCCCACTGGTGCTAGTGGTGCAGTCCAGGACCAGGGACAGGAGGCAGCACAGGCGGCCGCGGAGGTGCCTGTGTGCAATCCTGTCCCCGATCCTGTCCCTGCATCATCTTGCACCAGCAGGGATGCCTACGTCCAGACCCGTTTTCAGGCAGGGGATGAGCTGACGTCAACTGGCCTTCCTCTGCCTGCGGACGTGGCTATCCAGGTCCGGGTTGAGCCTGTCCTGGCTGGTGTGGCGTTGCGTCAACGGGCCATGCGAGGTGACCTGCAGTCTTTTCATGGAGAGACTGCACGTCATCTCGAATGGCTCGTTGACCACGTCAGCCTGCTGGGACAGGTCACCCAGACCGGATTCCTCCGTCTGATGGGGCTTGTTCCGACCCCCTCCTCAACTGGACCCCCTACGCGCCAGTCGTCCTCTGTGCCATCTTCCCACCCATCAGTCACCTGGGTGCCCTGTGGAGCTGCCTCTGACAGTGCGGCCAGGCTGGTGGAGGAGGCATCCCTGCCACAGTCGGGAGTCGGACGTCCAGCAGGGGTGGCCACATCAACAACTGCACCCCAGCCGGCGGAGGATGTGCAGGCAGCAGGAGGCAGTGCACGGGCAGAGGCAGAGCAGCAGCAGCAGCAAGATGGTGGGAGCCATGAAGGCTCGGGGCCTTCGACATCGGAGGGGCAGGCATCGGCCGGAGGGCAGGAGGACCCAGGACAGAGAGTGTCTTCCGTGTGGCAGCGGTTGGGCCACGCCATAGGTGCGGAGCGGCGGCGGGCGGAAGAGGCGCGGCTCACAATGGTCAGGGCGGAGAACTCCATGCGGAGGGCCCTGAGGCGGGCCGAGTGCCTCGAGGCAATCCGCAGGGGGTTGGAGGAGGACACGGCGTCGTCCCTGCGGACCCTCGGGGCCATGGAACTGGACCGCCTCCGGGACATCGAACAGGAGTTCGATGATGCCCTGGCCCGGAACACCACAGAGTGAGCCGCTGGACTTGCCCGCCGCCTTTGTATATAGTTCTTTAGTTTTAGGTTTCCTTTGTTTTTTCTTATGATTTGGAGTCGACGGACACTGCTCCACTTTTTGTATATAGTTGATATTTAGGTAGGTTTTTTAGGAGGTTTCCTTAGTTCTGTTGTGATGATGGACCCTTGTTATTTTTGTACATAGTTCTTTGTTGCACGGAGAGTTTTGACATTTCACTTTGGACAAAATTTTTTGGATTAGATTTTCTAGTTTTGTGTTTTTATGCGGACATGCAGCTTCTTTTTTCACATTTGCATTGTAGTTAGTTTTCTTTCTTTAGCATTCGTATTTTTTTCTAATACATTTTTTTTTACATTGTTCACTGTGTGGTTTCATCTCATTGGTTTCATGCATGTCATGTTGTGTGTTTTCCCATTCAATTGGAAAATATGTGTGTGACGGACATGGGTTCATTTGCTTCATGAACATTGGGGGTGTAACATGTGATTTCCATTTCCATGTGGGTGAATGGGTTACTTGGTAGGGCTTTTTGGCTGTGGAGGCTGACCATTACGCACATTGTGAGGACCTGGTGGGGGCTGCACATGGTGGCAGGGGGGTGGGGGTGGTGGGAGACATGAGTGGGGGCCTGGTGGAGGGTGACCCTGGTGGCTGGGGGGTGGGGGTGGTGGGAGACATGAGTGGGGGCCTGGTGGAGGCTGCCCCTGCACTGCTGGGGGGTGGGGGTGGTGGGAGACATGAGTGGGGGCCTGGTGGAGGGTGCCCCTGGTGGCGGGGGGGTGGGGGTGATAGGGGACATGAGTGGGGGCCTGGTGGAGGCTGCCCCTGCATTGCTGGGGGGTGGGGGTGGTGGGAGACATGAGTGGGGGCCTGGTGGAGGGTGCCCCTGCACTGCTGGGGGGTGGGGGTGGTGGGAGACATGAGTGGGGGCCTGGTGGAGGGTGCCCCTGGTGGCGGGGGGGTGGGGGTGATAGGGGACATGAGTGGGGGCCTGGTGGAGGCTGCCCCTGCACTGCTGGGGGGTGGGGGTGGTGGGAGACATGAGTGGGGGCCTGGTGGAGGCTGCCCCTGCACTGCTGGGGGGTGGGGGTGGTGGGAGACATGAGTGGGGGCCTGGTGGAGGGTGACCCTGGTGGCGGGGGGGTGGGGGTGATAGGGGACATGAGTGGGGGCCTGGTGGAGGCTGCCCCTGCAATGCTGGGGGGTGGGGGTGGTGGGAGACATGAGTGGGGGCCTGGTGGAGGGTGCCCTTGCACTGCTGGGGGGTGGGGGTGGTGGGAGACATGAGTGGGGGCCTGGTGGAGGGTGCCCCTGGTGGCGGGGGGGTGGGGGTGATAGGGGACATGAGTGGGGGCCTGGTGGAGGCTGCCCCTGCACTGCTGGGGGGTGGGGGTGGTGGGAGACATGAGTGGGGGCCTGGTGGAGGCTGCCCCTGCACTGCTGGGGGGTGGGGGTGGTGGGAGACATGAGTGGGGGCCTGGTGGAGGGTGACCCTGGTGGCGGGGGGGTGGGGGTGATAGGGGACATGAGTGGGGGCCTGGTGGAGGCTGCCCCTGCACTGCTGGGGGGTGGGGGTGGTGGGAGACATGAGTGGGGGCCTGGTGGAGGCTGCCGCTGCACTGCTGGGGGGTGGGGGTGGTGGGAGACATGAGTGGGGGCCTGGTGGAGGCTGCCCCTGCACTGCTGGGGGGTGGGGGTGGTGGGAGACATGAGTGGGGGCCTGGTGGAGGGTGACCCTGGTGGCGGGGGGGTGGGGGTGATAGGGGACATGAGTGGGTGCCTGGTGGAGGCTGCCCCTGCACTGCTGGGGGGTGGGGGTGGTGGGAGACATGAGTGGGGGCCTGGTGGAGGCTGCCCCTGCACTGCTGGGGGGTGGGGGTGGTGGGAGACATGAGTGGGGGCCTGGTGGAGGCTGCCCCTGCACTGCTGGGGGGTGGGGGTGGTGGGAGACATGAGTGGGGGCCTGGTGGAGGGTGACCCTGGTGGCGGGGGGGTGGGGGTGATAGGGGACATGAGTGGGGGCCTGGTGGAGGCTGCCCCTGCACTGCTGGGGGGTGGGGGTGGTGGGAGACATGAGTGGGGGCCTGGTGGAGGCTGCCCCTGCACTGCTGGGGGGTGGGGGTGGTGGGAGACATGAGTGGGAGCCTGGTGGAGGCTGCCCCTGCACTGCTGGGGGGTGGGGGTGGTGGGAGACATGAGTGGGGGCCTGGTGGAGGGTGACCCTGGTGGCGGGGGGGTGGGGGTGATAGGGGACATGAGTGGGGGCCTGGTGGAGGCTGCCCCTGCACTGCTGGGGGGTGGGGGTGGTGGGAGACATGAGTGGGGGCCTGGTGGAGGCTGCCCCTGCACTGCTGGGGGGTGGGGGTGGTGGGAGACATGAGTGGGGGCCTGGTGGAGGGTGACCCTGGTGGCGGGGGGGTGGGGGTGATAGGGGACATGAGTGGGGGCCTGGTGGAGGCTGCCCCTGCACTGCTGGGGGGTGGGGGTGGTGGGAGACATGAGTGGGGGCCTGGTGGAGGCTGCCGCTGCACTGCTGGGGGGTGGGGGTGGTGGGAGACATGAGTGGGGGCCTGGTGGAGGCTGCCCCTGCACTGCTGGGGGGTGGGGGTGGTGGGAGACATGAGTGGGGGCCTGGTGGAGGGTGACCCTGGTGGCGGGGGGGTGGGGGTGATAGGGGACATGAGTGGGTGCCTGGTGGAGGCTGCCCCTGCACTGCTGGGGGGTGGGGGTGGTGGGAGACATGAGTGGGGGCCTGGTGGAGGCTGCCCCTGCACTGCTGGGGGGTGGGGGTGGTGGGAGACATGAGTGGGGGCCTGGTGGAGGCTGCCCCTGCACTGCTGGGGGGTGGGGGTGGTGGGAGACATGAGTGGGGGCCTGGTGGAGGGTGACCCTGGTGGCGGGGGGGTGGGGGTGATAGGGGACATGAGTGGGGGCCTGGTGGAGGCTGCCCCTGCACTGCTGGGGGGTGGGGGTGGTGGGAGACATGAGTGGGGGCCTGGTGGAGGCTGCCCCTGCACTGCTGGGGGGTGGGGGTGGTGGGAGACATGAGTGGGAGCCTGGTGGAGGCTGCCCCTGCACTGCTGGGGGGTGGGGGTGGTGGGAGACATGAGTGGGGGCCTGGTGGAGGGTGACCCTGGTGGCGGGGGGGTGGGGGTGATAGGGGACATGAGTGGGGGCCTGGTGGAGGCTGCCCCTGCACTGCTGGGGGGTGGGGGTGGTGGGAGACATGAGTGGGGGCCTGGTGGAGGCTGCCCCTGCACTGCTGGGGGGTGGGGGTGGTGGGAGACATGAGTGGGGGCCTGGTGGAGGGTGACCCTGGTGGCGGGGGGGTGGGGGTGATAGGGGACATGAGTGGGGGCCTGGTGGAGGCTGCCCCTGCACTGCTGGGGGGTGGGGGTGGTGGGAGACATGAGTGGGGGCCTGGTGGAGGCTGCCCCTGCACTGCTGGGGGGTGGGGGTGGTGGGAGACATGAGTGGGGGCCTGGTGGAGGCTGCCCCTGCACTGCTGGGGGGTGGGGGTGGTGGGAGACATGAGTGGGGGCCTGGTGGAGGGTGACCCTGGTGGCGGGGGGGTGGGGGTGATAGGGGACATGAGTGGGGGCCTGGTGGAGGCTGCCCCTGCACTGCTGGGGGGTGGGGGTGGTGGGAGACATGAGTGGGGGCCTGGTGGAGGCTGCCCCTGCACTGCTGGGGGGTGGGGGTGGTGGGAGACATGAGTGGGAGCCTGGTGGAGGCTGCCCCTGCACTGCTGGGGGGTGGGGGTGGTGGGAGACATGAGTGGGGGCCTGGTGGAGGGTGACCCTGGTGGCGGGGGGGTGGGGGTGATAGGGGACATGAGTGGGGGCCTGGTGGAGGCTGCCCCTGCACTGCTGGGGGGTGGGGGTGGTGGGAGACATGAGTGGGGGCCTGGTGGAGGCTGCCCCTGCACTGCTGGGGGGTGGGGGTGGTGGGAGACATGAGTGGGGGCCTGGTGGAGGGTGCCCCTGCACTGCTGGGGGGTGGGGGTGCAGGGGGACATGAGCAGGTGTGCAGGGTAGTCCCCTGTTTTGTGGGCTGCCTGCAGGGGCTGTGGAGGGTGTACAGGGAACACCTGTGAGGACCCACCCAGCCTAATTGCGTGTGATAATTCCCGCACACCCCTGTAATACACGTACCAAGCCAAATCGCATGTGATAATTCCCACGCACCCCTGTAATACACGTACCTGGCCAAATCGCATGTGAAACTTCCCGCGTACCCCTGTAATACACGTACCCTGGCCAATCGCGTGTTGAACTTCCCGCGTACCCCTGTAATACACGTACCCTGGCCAATCGCGTGTTAAACTTCCCGCGTACCCCTGTAATACATGTACCCTGTCCAATCGCGTGTTAAACTTCCCGCGTACCCCTGTAATACACGTACCCTGGCTAATCGCGTGTTAAACTTCCCGCGTACCCCTGTAATACACTTACCCTGGCTAATCGCGTGTTAAACTTCCCGCGTACCCCTGTAATACACGTACCCTGGCCAATCGCGTGTTAAACTTCCCGCGTACCCCTGTAATACACGTACCCTGGCTAATCGCGTGTATGACTTCACGTGTACCCCTGTAATACACTTACACTGGCTAATCGCGTGTTAAACTTCCCGCGTACCCCTGTGATACACGTACCCTGGCCAATCGCGTGTTAAACTTCCCTCGTACCCCTGTAATACACGTACCCTGGCCAATCGCGTGTTAAACTTCCCGCGTACCCCTGTAATACACGTACCCTGGCTAATCGCGTGTATGACTTCACGTGTACCCCTGTAATACACTTACCCTGGCTAATCGCGTGTTAAACTTCCCACGTACCCCTGTAATACACGTACCCTGGCCAATCGCGTGTTAAACTTCCCGCGTACCCCTGTAATACACATACCCTGGCCAATCGCGTGTTAAACTTCCCGCGTACCCCTGTAATACACGTACCCTGGCTAATCTCGTGTATGACTTCACGTGTACCCCTGTAATACACTTACCCTGGCTAATCGCGTGTATGACTTCACGTGTACCCCTGATATGCACGTTACCCGCTTTGCGTTCCTTGTTTGGCTGCCCTGTAAACTGGTCCAGGGTTAGCGCAGCCCTTTGCGATGATTTAGCGATTTTGCTGGCTTTTCCTTGCGCGAGGGCGTTCTTGGGGGCGTTACTGGCGCTGCTGCAGGGTCGCTGCGATACTCTGCGCCACGGCTGGTTTGGGAGCATGAAATCCATGAATACGCTGTGCGCGGAAATCGGTTTTAGCGCACGTGCCTGGCGCAGTCAATCGCACGCGGACACTCTGCGCCAGCCGCTTGCGACACTTTTCTGCGAAATTCTGTGAATTACCCTGTCTATCTCTAACACAGCTGGTTTAGAGAAAATGGTAATATTGTCTTTAAACTGTAGAGTGATGCTAAAGGGTAACCTTGATGTGGAGCAAGGATTAGTTAATAGAGAACTTGGTACAGTTGTTGGCTTCTAAACATACCCACATGACTACAACATTCAGTTTGTCAATATTCACTATGACAAGCTTTCAGAAGTTAAAAGGATAGGATGCTGAACAGCCCGATTACTTCTTTTCAAAGACATATGTATTTACGCAGAGAACAATTTTCTCTGTCTCTAGCATACCAGTCACCATTCATAAATCACCAGGTCTTACCCTAGATCAAGCATTGATTTATATTGGGAGTACAGTGTTTAAAGAAGGCATGAGTTACGTGGCAATGTCACGCTTATGTACACTGAAGGACTATTTCTAGTCAATTTTGATGCAAGTAAAGTCAACGCTGATATTCCTTGCATTGTACAATAGACTATGTGCACTCTACACACCCCATCTCAATATGTACCCTGTTCCTTTAAATTAAAAGCTGCTGGTACTTCATCAGTTACCACAACCAAAGAAGGATCTACTGAATAAAATGCATATCAAACTGCACAAACCTCCTCAAAGAAACTACTTGCACTTCCATCAAATGACTCAGACACAGAACTCTCTGGTCCATTCAAATTTTCCAAGACAACTGGTGTATTGCTATGCAAATTTAGTAATCAATATTCTATTCCAATTGCCACCAACTGTTGAACACATTTACTTAAACGGCACAGACCAATTGTGCTGGGAAATGTTAGTCCTTCACAGAAATGCAACAAACAATCCTGACAACACTTACAGTGTTTCTGGAATAAAACAGGAATTTGACTACTGTGTAGGAATAGTGAGATTCAATAGAAACACACAAGAAGATCCACAAGAATGTCTAATGTACTTACTACAAGTACTGGAAAACAAATACATACCTATCTTCCAGATTTCATACATGTGTAAACATGCATGCACTCTCTGCACCCATGTAATGCATGAACAAGTCCCTAATGAGCACTTTGCTCATGTATCCATACCTAACTGTGAATCCATTCCATTTCAGCAGCTTGTTCAAAATGCAAACCATGGCATGTCATGTACTACTTGCAATTCCGATAATCGTTTCACCTTCCAGATAAAGTCACATTGCGAATACGTAATAGTAATGTTTTTATTATAACTACTAATCTCTGTTTATGCGATACTGGAGGAGGCAAGGAATTAACCAAAAGGACTCACCAATGGTTCTTATCTCTCATTCTTGTCTTGTTTACGGGATGATTCAGGTAGGTGAGTTGTAAGTAAGGAATCTCCCTGAATTCCCTCCCCCACCCCCCAAAGCAGAAAAAGCCCAGAATAGGAGAGGGACTCCAGGGAAACCCTCTGGGGAATAAAACCCTGCATTGTCTTCCAGCAGACCGCTGGTTTGAGATGGTTAGGTGCAGGGGCTTGTTCTTGCAGGATTAATCGAACAGCGGAGTCTATTCAAGGAGGTAAGAAAGAAAAGATAAGTGGCTTGGGTGAAAAGATGATATAGAAAAGAAGGTAGAATGTAAAGTTACAAAGTTTCCCTTGCAGAGGACTGAGGTGAATTACAGCGTGGATTGCAGAGAAGAGATGATCTGGAAAGATTCCCTATTAAGAGAATGGTTTATGATGACAGGGAAAGAGGAGGAGTTGTGATTTATATTATGTCGGCAGGAGGTATAACTGATAGAGAGAAAGTAGTTGTAGAGGAGTTCCAAGAGCGGCTTGAAAGATCGGGGGAGTGTTCCAGCGACTGCCTGAAACCTACACAGCTCAGCCACAACTGTATAAATAAAAATGACTGCTGACTGAAATCACAGTCACAAATATAAACTCACGTATGTGGTAAATCAATCTATCTTCCATAAGCGACTTTCGGGGTAGTGAAGACTGGAACGTCCGCGCAATGGAGTCCAGAACGGAGCCTGCGTGTGTGTGTGTTTGCAGTTTGGATCGAGCCACAACCGGGGGAGGAACCTGGAATTCGTGGTAGTAGCTTGGGAAATCTGAGGATCAGAAATGGGGGTTAAGAGGGTTTTATAGGTATTCAAGATGGTAGAAATAGTAAGACAAAACCTAGGTTCAAACTTATGAAGCACTGGTAGTAAGGAGTAGTAGCGCGTCCGCGCGTTGTGGCCAGGCTCTGATATGCTGAGTGCTGTTAAATGGGGGGAGCCTGCCTATCTTCCGAGGTCCAATCAACTAGAATAATAGATGACACATGTCTATGAGACCAACGATGCCAGAGGGACCAGCGCCTTCTGAGGGGCGTGACAAGTAATGCTTTTGCGTTACAATACAGATGGTACCAAAAACAACTGCAAGCTGACTGGATTCACACATGTACAAGTATCACTGGGAAAGAAAACCTTCACAACAGTAGGCATAATCTACCACACAGGAGCCACATCCAATGCAGGTCACTATACTACATACATTAAAAAGAAATGTGGATGGTTTCAATGTAATGATACTTCCATTATTCTGAAACAGAAATTACCAGCAAATCTTGCAAATGCTTACTTAATATTCTTAAAGCCAAAATGCATTCACTAATCTGATTTTGAGCTTCTACAAAATGTCCTCAAACAGGTACAATAAGGCAACAGCTATCTAACAATAAAAATGTACAACCATCAACAAAAGAAACCATGCTTGAAAAATTACCCTGCAGAAGTGAAAAACTGTAAACAGTTAGAATACACCAAGCATCTAACTGCAACCTTAATACTGCAATATGTGTTTTTCTGAGGAAACCCTGCAACACATGTTACATATAAATATACCCTCAACAACTTTGGAACTATCAACTGTTAGAATACGCCAACATGCATCTAACTGCCCCAAAATTCTCCAACATCACAGGGCTAACAAAAGATCAAAAACCAACCAAATAAATTAATACTACTAAAATGCAACACAAAATAAACAATTAGAATAGGCCAACTGGTATCTAACTGCAACAATCGTACTAGGACTTGCAAACCAAAAACCATACACCTTCTCAATTACTCTTACTACTATCGACCATCAAAAAAGACTGTCATATTACAACAAATAAATGTCAAAAGTTTTCTTTTTAATCCTACATGGATTTCTTTTACCCACAGACCCAATGATTATGCAAACAAACACAGGAACTGAGAATATTGCACAGTACAATGGTTTGAAGTATAGTACTTGTAAAGTACTAACTATGAAGGTCCACAAAGTACACAAATGTGTGCTATGCAATGCAATAACACATTACAAAGTACCTACCCTAACATGTGATATTTTCTTTTATCACAGAGAATGAAAAACACTATTTCTGCTACATTTTCCCATACCATGCAAAGAACTGCATACAGCCTCAACAATGCAAACAGTAAGTATACAATGATTGGTGGCACAACATTCAGTGCATACCTATATTATACTACGATAGTTGTAGCCAGCCATACAATATCATACACCCAACATTCTGAACACAATCAAACAAACCAGCTGCCACACACCATGTCCACTTTGCTACAAATACTATTACACTACTTGCAGCCAGTGGACACACTCTTCAATACATACACCCACATACACCCACTGTCAAAATGTTTGCTTGCATGGCTGTGTTATGCTGCAGTGGTTTTGGCCTATGTCCTCCGCCCATGCACCCAAGACTCTAGGTCCTGGCCATAAGCACTGCAGCATAACTCAGCCATGCAAGCAAACACCTGCCCACTTACCACAACCCAAAAACATAACACAACCACCTCAAGCCCTATCCAATTCAATTGACATACTAAAACAGTACTTGCAGCCAATGCACAAACTCTTCAATGCATACCCTCTCTACCCAATACTCTACTAACTACCCAAAAGCAATACATCATAACATAGTAAAACACTCATCAATCTGACCAGTGGCGCTGCTGTCTGCGGACTATCACAGTTTCTGCGAACACCACAATCGCAGCACAGCCTTCCTCCACCTAAACAAATACAGCATTTGACCCATCTTTCACTCCCCCACCCTCTCCAGCCATTCTTCCCCCAAAACACTCCCCAAAATTGTGTTTCAGCCCTGTTCAACTCTGCGCTGTCTGCGGATATCCACGAAACCAACCGGGCGGGCGCATCGGAAAATGTGACGCACCTCACGCTTCCTCCTAGCCAATTGGTGAGCATGGCATGTGTCTGCGGACTTCACAGTGCCCGATTGGCCAATCAGAGTCCTGTCCATGGAGCAAACAGGGAAGTGAATCGGCTGAGTGGACCCAGATATCACTAATTGTCTTCCCTACATTTTGCCAATTTTTGTAAATAGTACTGGACTGATTTTCACTAAATTTACGCTTTCGAGACGAAGACGCTGCTCCTGTGCAAATTTGAAGAAATTCCCTCCAGCTGTATCGACCTGTACACATGAGCAAATATTTCTTTTCATTCAGTCTATGGAAAGAAATTTAATTTTGAGACCCGCCCCATAACTTTGCCCCCATTCAAGAAACCAAACTTGACAAAATACTTCAGAGTGGGCCATATCCTTGTTTTGCAAAGTTTGGTGAGTATTTGTCCAGGGGGAGAAACGTTATAGGCCACCCAAAAAGAGGTTTTCCTATGTATTTAGCAACTTATATATAACTACACGCCCGCTACCGCGGGCCATGTAATTTAGATTCTTTGAAAAACAAAGACGTGTTGTGTTCCCAAGGCTCTGCACTGCATTGTCCATAGTCCAGGGCCCGTGACATTGATGCACAGGCCCTGATTCATAGACAGACTGTGAAAAGTATTAGGAAGACCTGCCCAGACATCACAGGCTTTCTCCCCTTACGTGGGTGCTGGAAATTCTGGCACATCAAAGAGATGAAGCCTCTTCACTCGTCCCTCTTCTTGCCTGATTGAGACCAGGGGAGGGGGTGAGCATGCTCACCCTGACCCGGGTTGATTCCACAAAAGGGATAATGAGACTGATGGAGGCCCCTAACCCTGCACTATTGTGTGTAAGGGTTGTGGAGGAGGTTTTTGCACAATGTCATCACATGATAAGAGTTTAATTTTCCAAAGAAACAGTATATATGTGTGCGTACGTTAGAATGTACATATATGAGTGACAGGGAGGGACTCAGAGTGAATGTGTGTGCATGTATGTGTCCATAATGTACTGTAAATAAAATGTATGTGTGTGTGTCTGTGGCTGTGTCTGCGTTTGTATGTATGTGAGTGAATGAAATAGATGGTAGAACCTCATCCACTATAAAGCATGTACGCTGTTAGTTTGTCAGTGCAGTGTGAGCTGTGCCACTATTGTCTTAGTTATGGAAATTATATTTATAAGAAACGATATAAGAGAGCTGCACTTCTATAGGAAGGCCTACAACCAAATGCCTGAGTAAATTGAACTGAAGAAATGTCCCTAATTGCAGGCACCTATTATAGAACAAAAACAATACGTTATGAGTTCAGTCGTTGTTTTGTGTTCAACTGTGTGTATTATACATCTGAGTTCAAATCACATTGTTCATAGTTTGGGTGTGTTAGTAGTACAGTGATTTTATAAATAAAAAAATAATAAATAAAAGGATTTTTGCCATCTGAAGCAATAAATCAAAAAAAAATTACCAGCAACAAATCATAAGGAATTTGCCAAAATGTCACAGACAGTAACTTGTGTAAAACTCCCTAAGAGACACAAACCAGCCTGACAAATATGTATTTAACACTGGTAGAATACTGGCATGTATTATGGGCAGCACCTTGAAATGTTTTGAAAAAATCTGCTGATGACTTGCCATCTATTTGATGTTTTTGCTGTGTTCCCTACAGGCCAGCGGTAAATGCCATAGCTTTTTAATGAGATTTTTCACAGACGATATTCTGTCAAATGTACCATTTGAACCCAGTATTAAAACAACAAAATATCTCATGGCGAATCCCCCGTCTGGCCCTCCTTTGTTGTTTTGGGCTACATAACTACATTCCAAAACTCCCACATATTGATGGGAAACCGTTATGCCCCTCCAATAAAAAAAAAATCACCAGCTGCCACTGGTCCCTACGGTTCTATACAACTGCTCATACCCCCCTCTTTACACAGTCATTTTTCCTTCAATGGTCAAACACAAGAAAGAGTTCAACACGATTGATACGTTTAAAAATATCTTCTGGAAGAATGAGAATTTTCGCGAAAAAAAATGAACATCATCCCATGACAGCGGTCAACATGAAATACTGCTTCATTTGCTTTTGATCTGGAACTGCCCACATACATTTGGAGAAATAATTTTGTGGATATGAGCTTCTCCGTGTTTGTTACCAGTCTGCACGCGCCCACACTTGCATTGATGATATCAGTGCTCAATTATTTGCTGAAATCTTTTAGGAGCATCTGTATGGCATATATTTATTAGAGCTCAAAAGTAAGGAAATCTTGCCTGCTTACTATAGAGCTTATAATTAAGTTCTGCATAAATTACGCGATTGGGATCTGTTTTATTTACACTTTTGGATAAACAGGTCCCCGCTGTGTGATTTTACACTTTTACATGGTGGAGTGAAAACATGGAGCATAACGAGGTGGTGTACTCCTTTGTATTCCACCCTGTTGTACTGTGCCATGCAAAGTGAGCAAATGCCAACAGATATTTATGCATGGCAGGCCTCATATAAAATGGACTTCTACGGAAATGCTGGTGTATTTGTATGGCGGAGAGGAAGGCAGAAGCAAAATTGTAACTTATGATCTGTGGATTCTCTTCACCATACAAACATTTGAAAATGAGCAGTGACCTGAATCTAATGCATACAAGTTATGTAAGACATTTCATCATTAGATTTACGTCACGGGTTATTTGACTTATGACGCACTGCCTTAACTTTGAGAAGAGTGTGTGGTTGTTCTCCAGTCTCTTCCTTCAACAACCATGGTACATCACATTGTTCCTTTAGGGACTCCACTGTGATTTTCAATAAGCTGGTTATGAAATTGTATTGCTTCATCGAGATCATCACAAATAAAACAGTGGTGTCTGAGGCAAAGCACATGTTCAAGGAAGATATCCATTTGTGGACATAAGAAAGGTTGCAGTATGCATGAACGTTTCCATTGATTCTAGGGAAAGCTAGATTTCATGTAAATTGTCACACTAAGTGAATGTGTAAATTGTATTTAACTAAACAACAAAAAGAAAAGAACGTCATTGAGTGTGTTTAACTGTAACCAATATGTGTCATTGAAATACCTATGTTACAGTGTAGGGCCCTAGACCTGAGAAATTAATTTTGATATGTAGTTTGTAAGCATCAGCAACTTATCGGACAGCATTGATTCATTATTAAATAGCCTCTGAAGCATAATGCTCATTACCAAGAAATTAAATTCAGATAGAAACGGCATGCAGAATTCAAATACAATTAACCAATAAAACAATAAAATTAAAAGGAAATTAAAAAAGGATTAGAAGTAATTAAAACTGGATTGGAACCGTAGGGAAAAGAAAATCATTAAATAACCTCACACATCACAGTTCAAAGTGTTTATTAAATGTAGATGAAATCTATGGCAAAATAATCTTGACAAATATAGCATGGGTCTCGGCAGCTTAATTGCATCGCTGAATATTATTGTGGATGTGTAAAAATAAATATACAGTAATAACCTATCAAAAATGAAGCAATGAGTTCATATTCTGGTTAATGATAGGGTCCTATATGTTACTGCAATCAGCACAATTTGTTTGTACTTAGCTTTCGTACAGCTGAGAAAAACATTTTGCGGGAGAGCAGGTTTTTGTAAATGGAGCAACTATGCAGGCACAGACACATGTGCGCACACACACACATAGTTGATACATAGTAAGAATTGGAAGAGACATGTATGGGGCAGAGGAGTCAAGTGGGATTTTTCTGTATTGGCTTGCAGCCCTATTGAATCTTGAATTAAATGTGGTAAAACTAACTTAGCTGGCGAAATAATGCTGTTGTGTTACCATATTGGCCTCATTACAAGTTTGGAAGTGCAGATAAACATGGGTGGTAATTTTGTTACCGCCACTCGATTTTACTGTAATAGGATCACTGATGTTTTCCCACACTGTTTGACCTTATAGTTCAGGATTTACTCCAGCATCATGCAGGGGGTAAATCAGGCACTTTTAGGCCAAATATTGGTGGAGTTACAATGTCAGAATTACCGCTCACTGTAATTCCAATAAAATCCATGTGGACCCTAAAATGGGGAGTACCACTGCCCTACCACCACTTGTAATCCTGTGGTAAACCCACTGGACCAAGTGACAGTAACGGTAAGAGAGCTTGATCGTAATGTGGCAGATTTATCGAAGAAATACGCCCAAAGTGATTTGCGTCTGCTGTTTATTTAATGCATTGCATTCATTTAATCAGTATTATTTATTTATTTATTTATTTATTTATTTATTTATTTAGATAGCGCTAATCGCTCACAAGCATCTGGGTGCTGACATAAAGACAGTTGGGACAAAACATGTAATCACAGGACAATTAGCTCGAACCTGAGGTTGGGTTTATGTCTGTCCTCCACCACTAGCCAGTATTAGAGGGTGGGTTTTTGATGCACACAAAATCCAGTCCAAGGTACTACATTCAGTAATGATTGATGACTGCAGAAACACACATTAAGTCAGGGCATTTCAAACTTCCCAGCTACTACCAATGCAACATGTACATTAAAGGTTTCTCCATTCAAAACAGTGAAACAACATAGAAACCAATCATGAAGCAGAGTTTGCCTTAGGACTATAGGAGCATCCCCACAAAAACCTAAGCCATCCAAAAGTTTGGCAGGCACATTGGACAATCTTTTTGAAAAATGCATCTGAAATTCATTCACATGGTTTAAAGGGGAACTTCCAGACACTGCCATTCATTCTCAGGAAGCTTTCAAAGAGGAAATGCATTGTTGCAAGAGGCGGGGTTAGGATAGTCATGGTATTGTAAGATATCCAGAGTAGTTTTAGGATGAATAGTAGGTTGAGGTAGTGAGAAACGAGGACCCAGTGAGGGAGTCTGATTTTGGGAGGCAGGTGACACATCCGTCAGTGCCCATCTCTTGAAGACAGTGGGCAAGATGTGTGAGCTTGGGTAACAACTGGCAGCAGCAGAATTTAGTACCCTTGAGGGCAGTTTGTGAGCGAGTCATGCTAACCTGATTCTGCAGAGAAAGCAGTAGTGATTCATGAAGAATGGTGACAACCTAGTCAGTACAAGTCTATTGACAAGAGTTGTTGGTACACATACTATTGAGTGACAACTAGGGGGCAGATCAGAAGTAGGGAGAAATCCATTTGGCTGCTTGTGGGGGAGTCAGACTTGCCTAATTCTGCTGGCAGGGATCACCAGCAACAACAACACAGAGACGTGGAGCCATTTAATGACGTGATGACCGGGCTCCTAGGAGCAAATTCTGGACAATCCTTCAACAAAAGATCAAACGCTTCCACTTGTTAAACCCTTCCTGTGATCATATTCAGGATTAATTCCTCTATGTGTCAAGGAATCACGATTTTAATTCAATATATTTCCTTTCTTTCTACCATCTGTTTCGTTTGATTTCTCATTGCTGGTAATATTAACTGCTCTAATATTATAAACCATATCTGTGAAATAATGTGGCCATTATCCATGAAATGTACAGCTACAAGAGATGTGGCATTTTTGATATTGTGTTTTGGCCTTCCTTGTTGTCATGCCAACGTAATGTAACTGGGGCACCTGCATGTTATCACAGTTCTGCCATAGTATAATACCTTTTCTCTAAAATTGATACTCTGCACCACTCGTGTGTACAGCATGTACCAACATGTGTCTTATCGATTGAATTTTTCTGTATGCAAACGTTGGAGCGTTTTTTATATGGTGTATAAATGTTGATCCATGTCAAGGAGTTTCAATTCTTTGTGATAGTTTTCATATTTGTTTACTCTGTTCAGAATATATTGTTATGTATACCAATGCTGGTGGCTTCTTCAAAGTTGTTTCTTTCCTCAATAATGGTGATCTTTGGATGTTACTAACTTTATCTAATGAATGTATCAAGTCAGTATCTTTGTAATTCCTATCAAAAATGTATTTTTCACTTTGGGTTGTTTGTTTCTTAATTCTGGCTCCTCTGAAATAATTCATGTATATGTATTATAAATTAGCTGTAAGTTATACCTTTAAATAGACCAGGTTTATGAAAGCTCCTTGCCAATAAAAGATTATTTCGCTCAATTGGTTTCATGAAAGTAGTAGTCACTAAATTAGAATCCTTTAGATACATGTTTCCATCTAAGAAATGTTAACTATGGGTGACTATATGTTTTTCGTGAAATTCATGTGCATGTGTAGATGAATCAGATGAATTTAAACAAAGAAACTCTCCAACTCATTGGGCCTCATTACGAGTTTGGCTAACGCCAAACGAGCTACCGGACTCGGCACCCGCGAAGGGGCCATTACCGGCCCATTACGAGATGAATGGGCTGGTAATTGTTTATTCGCGGGTGCCGGTATGGCCGGCCTCCTGATCCCCATTCTGTCCCATAGGGCAGAATGGGGGTCGGGAGCATGGTTGCACCGGCACCGTTGATAACGGTGCTGGTGCAATCACGAGTTCTGCTTGCGGGTGCCGGTCTGCTCGCCTGGTCAGACCACGCATGCAGTCTGGCAATGGCAATCAGAACTCATTATGTGGCAGAAGTAACAACGGCGCTGGTAGCACTACCGGCGCCGTTGTTGCCTTTCCATCACATTCGTAATGAGGCCCATTGACTGTACCTCTCCATATGCTGAAAATATAATCAATATAATGTTTGTAAAACTTTAAATTATCTCTCCAAATGTCTTGTTGTAAGATATATCGGTGGTCAAGATAATAAAGTATTGGTGTATGTAGGTGCCAATCTATCTCCAATAGATGTCCCTGGTAACTCTAAATAAAATGGTTCAACAAATAAGAAAAAGCTGTTTTGAAAGATGAATTTCGGATGTGTTAACAAAAGACTTTGTTAACACCTATGCTGTCGAATGTATGTGACATTAATTCGAATGCATCTAGACCATCAGAGTGAGAAATGTATGTATCTTAACTTACTGCGTCCATTGTAAATAATATGTCTTGTGCAGGGTCAAAAAGGACTGTTTCCAACTTCTGTAAAAAATCACCAGTATATCTAATGTATGTCTCAACTGTTGTATTAATGGTTGGATGACATTTTCCACATATTCAGCTGATGGTTCCAAAAGACTTTTCGTGAGTGCAATTATGGGTTTTCATTGTGGTTTGAATAGCATTTTATGGATCTTAGGTAAGGTATAGAAGAGAGTAAGTTTGCCCATCTGTTCTCGACTGCTTCATCCAAAGAAGCCCTAATCAAACCCTTAAATAGATTAGTTGGATTGAAATCAATCCTCACATGTGTGTCCATATCATTCAATTGTGATTTGTTATCCTTCACATTTCTAGGTCCTGATTTATACTGAGACAAATCAGTTCACTGTTGAACTGCCAATACATTAATATAGTACTGTTGGATGTCCCTAGTCCCCCTAGTTAGTTTGTTGGGATGACAGATACAGGTTAAGCCCCATTAGCATTTTTTTTTCACAGACACCTATCTTTTTTTGAACATAGTGGTACCTTACTGGCAGCAAACTTCATGCGCTACTAATTTTGGGAACTACACTATTGTGGGGCAATATGGGAAAAGAGGTTCACCACTGGGATGTTCCCAGCTCACGTTTTCTCTCAAAATATAATACTGGAATTGTACCACAAAGTCATAATAAAGTGGGGTGACAACACAACTGTCAAAATGTCCTTCACCATGGACATGTGAGCCAGTGGTCAGATAACTGAGTGCATGTCTGTCAGCAGACATGGTGGTCTTTCCTAACTCCAACAGCTCAGAAGGCTGCCACATTATTTCAAGGGGACAACAGATACACACAATTTGGCACCAGCCATCCTTTCGTATCTAAGTGTTTCAGGGCAGAATTCACAGGTGAGTTGACAATTTGGGGCATTTGGAGGAGGTGGAAGCACAGTGACTAAGGCCTCTGTTTTTGCATGTGGACTTTGTTGCAACAGACAAAGAATCAACTTGCCTAGCGATCGTACAATTTGGAAAGACAGTGCATGTTAGCTACATTGCAACTTTTATAAGCAACTCGCCCCTTTTAAAGAACTGGTCACTGTGGCATAGAAGATCAGCTCTCATTTCAGCAAGGCTTACCATGCCAAAATTAACTGTGTCAAACTTCAAGTGAGCAACATGTTGACATTGAACAACCACAAAATCCTGGTGACCTCCCGTTGGAACTCTGCTTTCCATGTACCAGACACATAGACATGCAAAACCTACCTACATTAGTACCACACGGGTAGCAGAGATTTAGGTGGAGCATTGTTGTGTACCACAGTGTTTTCTCCTGTCTATTTTTTCATCTGCACTAAACCCTTTGAGGAGGCCAACACGTAGCGTATATTTCACAACACATATTTTTGTTAGGTTCTCCTTCTGATCTTCATACTTAAGTTAATCTTGCCCAACATGGAAAGGGCCTGTACCTTGACCGAAGATGTTGGTGCAGAACAGCTAGTGAAGGACCTGAATTCAACCTTGCTTGGTCATCCACAGAAGTTGGATTTAAATGTAACAGTAAGTTACCCAGTTTCCTTTTTGTAGTAAAAGTAAAAGTGGCTACTTTTCAGTTGCATTTCTATTGGGATGAGTTATTGAAGCCAACATCAAAAGGAAGACCCAATGTGCACATGTACAAGAACACCTTGCTACCTAACTTGCAACACCAATCAATGCAAGAACACAGGCAGCAGCAAGAACACCAATCCACTCAAATTGTGCAAAGTGAAGCAGGCGTATAAAGATCACAAGTGATTGTGGCATCATTAATAGGCAGTACATTACTGTCCCCTGTTGAGAGCTTTGAGAGCTTTAAGTGCACAGAGTACGGCAGGATGTGAAACTGGTGGATACCTTCCTCAGTGACTCAGGCATTCAGAATACAGCCACACCAATACATGACACGGGTAGTATAGCTCAGTGGCAACGCACAGCAAAACATGTTCTAATCCCGGGGCCGCACATTGAAACCTCTCTGGTATTAACCACGTTATAAAAAACATGTATAATTATAATGATGTATATATACTGGACACTTCACCTGTGGGAAGGGATGAATACCTGTTACAGTACTGACACAGCAAGCAGTCAATCTAGCCAGCAGCAATTGTGTGAGGTGCTGTAGAATCGATGCGCTGACCCTCCCCCATTAATCTGAAGTCCAAGAGAAGTGTTAGTGCAGCCAAGACTATTTTCTCTAACTGCAGGAGAGGCCCTGCAGTGCCTGTCTGTTGAACAGTTGAAATGTATTAAAATTAATAGTCATTTAATTGCAGAAGATAATGGGACATCTTCCCATATCCAACATACTAACTTGGACGATTATCTCATGTCAGATGTTGCATTTGTGCTACACCCTGGCCATGGGGTGTTTTTGGACCTTGTACTTCACTACCATTGGTGGGGGACAGCAGTATTGGCTGCATGGACACAAGTCTATGAGGGCATCTGGCTGGTACTCTATCTGTGCCATTACAGAATTGTGTTGGAAAGGGCAAAAAAAAAGAAAACTCATATATCAAAATGGAGATGCCCAAATGATGCAAGTAACGCTACCTGTGTCTTGATGCCATAACAGGGCGATGCGTAGAACGCCACTCAAGGTAATCTTAGTAATGGAAAATAATGTTTATCTAGTTAAAGCTTTGGATATTACACTTGGGGCCTGATTCATGGAATTAATTGAGCGGAAAATAGTGAACAAGCGCGCCAAAGTGCGTGCGTAATCCCATTTGTCGATTCATGGAATTGAATGAGCAGGATTTTCCTTGCACTTGCGTGGATTTCGTGGTGGCCTGACATGCCCCTGCGAGCGGCCAAGTGCCTTGTGCGAGACATCTTGCAGAGCCTGGGCGTGGCTTCTACAGAGGGCTCGGAAGAGGGCATCACACAGAAAATGGGGAAGAACATGTGAAAAAGTGGGCGTTACGAGGGACAGCCCACAGGCAGTACTTGCACATGCACAATTTCGCAAAACAACATGTATTCATTGACCCACCCCATGCAGCCTCAATAGCCAAGCAAAGCCCTCATGACATCTGCCACCCAAACGCAGGCGTAGAGGCACATGCACATACGAATTACCGCACAAATATGGGATTGCATGTTGGATTTGGGGGAGCGTGTATGAAGCCAGGCTGCCAATCTAATTTATGGGTCAGTGGGCGCAGTGTTGCAGGGTGCTGGAATGGATTACGAAGGTACGTACACAGATTTTCCGAATTCTACCTGAGTTACAAAAAATTGTACGCATTTTGCCGGTCTGCAGTTGACAGTTGCTGGGGACCCTGGGCAGGGTCCCCAAGGTGCAGGCCTGCATTTAGGGAAACCCCAGGCTCTGTTTACAGGGTGTATGCATTCGCTGGGAGCACGCAAAGGTAGTTGTTTCTGGCTGTTATTGAGTTACATGGGGGCATATTGGGAGTGTACCGGCCGCAACTTGCATATACGGTTACTTTGCATCAATAATTCCATGAATACACAGATTGCGCAGAAAAACTTCTGCAGGAAGGCTTGCGCCATGACGTTCTCAGCGAGTGAGATTTGCCAGATTTCTGTCACCTTTCCATGAATCAGGGGCCTTAGTGTGTATTTATTGCATAGCTTTGTCTCTTAGATAACGTTTTTTGAAAATCTCTTGTCATAAAATAAATCTCCTTGTTATTAAGTTGTGTCTTAAATCAATTCTATTTTGTTTTAACAACTGAATTTTGTTACTCCTTTCGAGGGTTTAATTTCATAGGTTCATGAATACATAAACATTAAGATGTATGTTGTCTTGTGTCCCCTTAGAAAATTGGTGAATACAACAGAAAATAACTTTCTTCCATATTGTTAGGAAAGTTTTCTCTTTGCGCAACTTTTACTCCAGATTCTATGGAACCCCACACTTTTTGCTTTTGTTTTTCCACCTTGTCCTGACTTTTTACAGTGAAGTTAAGTGAACGTTTCGGCAGAGTGCTCTCAGGCAGCAGAGTTCTTTGCTGGCAATTCTTATGATTACATAAACTTTGTTATCTTTGCAACTCATCTCCGGGTCTCATTCCCCTGACGGGGAGGGGAGTCCACCTTATTTTTACATATTATTGGGACACATGCTTTGTGGGTGTCTTCAAAAGGACTACCGATTTCCGCAGATAACAGTAGTTTGGTGTCAGTGTTTTATATCCTTTTTATATTATATTTTATAGTTATAGGTATATTGACGTTGGGGTGAAAAAGCAGTTACACAGTGGGCATTTGGGAGTCTTATGTATTTTGGTTGTTTGTTTTCAGACTTTCGGATATGCAAGATTGTGGAGAAAAACAGAGGAACATAGTTATGAAAAATTATTACAAAAAGGACCCATCCTCCTCTAGTTTTAGATGCCCCATACACTGGCCCTCATTAGGACCCTGGCGGAAAGTAACTGACCTGACCGCCATAGCGTAAATAGCGTTTCCGCCATTGCACGATGGAGTAAAGTGCGGCTAATTCCGACCCATCGGGCACGAGCATTACGCCATGGCGGAAGTGCAAAGTCCGCGATGGCGGAAATGTCCCCAAAACGCCCCTCACCGCCGTCGTACGGCGCCCTAGGTGCAATTCCGCCACCCATCATAGCGGTCACCGTAATGAGCGGTAATCGCAAAATACGGTGACCGTAAATATACGGAAACGGAAGTAAAAACATGGGGCCGGAACGGGAAACAGCACCCGGTACACCTATAAAATCCGAATCCCAACACAACCATTAAAAATCCGACCCTGAGACACATCCCAACCCGTTAGCCACCCTAGTTAAAACAATCAAAATGGGAAAAGTTGCTAAAAAAGCATGCGACCGCAAGCGGCAGGTCCACTTCTCCCATGAGGAACTCACCGTGCTCACAGAGACCCTCCAGGAGAATGCTGCAGTCGTCTTCTCGACGCAAATGACCAGGACGGCACTTGCGAACAAGAAGGCCATATGGGCCCTGGTGGCACAGCGGGTAAGTGCGGTGGGGACCGCACCCCGCAACCCACAGCAATGCAGAAAGCGATGGGACGACTTGCGGATACGCGTACGGAGCATACTATCAGCCAACCGTAACATTGCCACAGCTACCGGGGGAGGATCGGAATCACCCATCAAGTTGACCCCCTGGGAAGAAATCTGTGCCTCCACCATTAGAATGGAGAGTATAGAGGGAGTCGGAGGGATGGAGAAAGGAGTGCAGACATCCGAAGAATCAGGTAGGTGGGCCAAATAAAACAATGCTAAATCCACAATGTCCAATCATGTGAAGTACCATGTGTCCACATAGTGCAACAGAAACACATGTCCAGGAGAACGTCCACATACATTGGCCTGATAGCGCACTTTAAAACTCACATTAAATACATAAATAATTAAAAATCCTAAAAACACCCTCTACACGTGCAGCATGCACACCCTAACTGCAGGCTGCAAAACAACTGCATCCTCAATCCACACAAAAATGAAACCACCTCCAAGGCCCTGACCCAAATCACCCTCAGGTACCACCCCAATGCATGTGATACATTGCCATTCCAATTTACACAGACCCATAAATAACGCTCGCCCTCCTTTACTCCACCACAGGGTCCGATTCAAACGACGAGCTCCAGGACACCCCTACCAGCACACCTGCAAAGAGGGCCAAGACCAACGGCCAAAGACCCTCCACCTCAGCTGCACGGATCAAGACACGGCAGCAGCACAAATCAAGTGGCAGCACACAGGAGGGGACTTCAACAGGCACCCCAGCAGCCAGCATGCCCACAACAGCAGCACCACAGGTCCCCCCAATGGATGCCACAGAAGGCACTGCTTCTGGTGGCAGCAGCACCATAGGTGACACTGCATTAATGGCAGCATGCTCCGACACAGAAAACGGTGCTGTCGATGTAGGACCCATCCATGACCTGTCTCAATCCCCCTGTTTGTTTCATCCCGTACACCATGAGGATACCACGCAGGGGCACCCACAAGACGACGACTGGCCATCCCCCACAAGCCCTGTGGCAAGGCAACATGAGGTGATCAGCCCCTCTGTGACACCACCGCAAATGGCCATGGCCCAGCAGAGGCAACAGTCCCTCGACCAGGTGATCGTGCAACAGCAGCAACTGGCCACGCTCCTCAAGGAGCATGCTGATGAATGTGGGGGTTCTAAGGCAGTCATAGAAACATCTACTGAGACACTTAGGGCACAAATGGAGAGAAGTACAGAGACACTAAGGGTACAAATGGAGAGAAGTACAGAGACACTAAGGGTACAAATGGAGAGAAGCACCGAGAGCCTGAGGGGGGAACTGCATGCGACGTCCAAAGACGTATGTGGTGAACTTGCCGCTGTGCGCCGTGTGCTCACTGAGCTCTCACAAACCCTTAGGGACATGCATGGACGTGAGCAGGCAGAGACATCATCCGTTGCAAGTTCCGTCCAGGGCAGCCCCCAACGTAGATCTGGGAGGAACCTGCGCTCCACAGGCAGGGGTGCCCCTGATACCCGGAGAGGGGGCTTGCAATAGCGTCTGCCCACTGACAATGAGCATCTTTGGACACTGGTGTTCGGGGGGGAGGTAGGAGGGTGGAGCGGGGGTGTTGGGCTTTCTTGGGTGGCGGGTCGATGGGGTGTGTAATATAATTTCACATATGCTATAAACATTACATAATCACCCAATGAGATGTGTGGACATTGATCTTTGTGTACGAGGCCTTTATTGGCGTACAGTCCACATTGTGCATGTTCCAGACACACACAGTGCCACAAGTCCCGTGTCCATGTATCAGCCACCAGGCGTGAGTGCTAGAAGCATGAATCTATGATATTCTGACGAATTTCACGGGCCTCCTGTGCCTCGCGGACTCCTTGAGGTGCTGCCACATCCCCACCCTCATCATGACCATCTTCAGGTGCTTGCAGTTCTGCGTCAGGGGGCATGGGCACATTTCTACGTACGCACATGTTGTGTAGCATGACACATGCCATGACCATCTTTGCAACCTTCTCATGGCGGTACAGGAGTGCCCCGCCAGACCTGCTGAGGCAGCGGAAACGAGCCTTCAGTAGGCCGAATGCCTGTTCAATGACTACACGGGTACGTGAGTGGGCATGGTTGTAGTCCTCCTCATGCTGGTTCTGTGGGTTCCGGAGTGGTGTAAGGAGCCATCTCTTCAGTGGATACCCGGCATCACCTGTATGTGGACAATAAAGGATGTTTGTGGAATGACATTGCTACGTACGCATCCCCCCCCCCTTCCTGCCAGGTCATTGCCGCATCACATACCCCACATTATCATGCATGAAATGAGACTCACCGAGTAGCCAGGATCTGTTCCCTGCGTGTCGCTCCATGTAGCGTGGTATTGTAGAGTTCCTCAAGACCATAGAATCATGGGTTGATCCAGGAAATCGGGCACAACAATGTGTAAAGATCCTGTTGGAGTCACACACCATCTGTACATTAAGAGAATGATATTGTTTCCGGTTGCGGTACTGGGCCTCCATGGCATGTGGGACAACCAATTCCACATGGGTGCAGTCGATGGCACCAATGCAACCCGGTATGCCGGCCAGTGCATGGAATCCAACTTTTGTGTTTGTAATCTCCTGCTCCGAGCGTGGTAAAGAGATGTAGTCGTCTGCGTGCTTCAGGAGGGCATCGAGCACTTGCGATAGTGTCCGTGACATCAGTGGCTGTGAAATGCCATGCAACTGTCCGACTGTGTGCTGGTAGGTGCCTGTGGCCAGGAAGTGGAGTACAGACACCACCTTCAGTAGGGGTGGGATGGCGGTTGGGCTATCTATCATGCTGACAAGGTCAGCGTGTGTCATGTTCACAATGGCGGTTATGGTGTCCCCGTCCAAACGGTAGAGGGTGTGGATCTGCTCAGCAGTGAGGTTGAACGGATGAGCTCGGAGGCGTGGGATTGCGGGCTGCCTGCGTGGTGGTAGTGGCTGTGCTGGTGGGCCTTGCTGGCCCTGCCTTGCCCTCCTCCTCCTCCTGCGTCTCCTCTGTGCGGCCGGTTGTTGTAGTAGTTGGTGTTCGTCTTCTTCTTGAAGTTGGAGTACTTGCAGTGCTATCAGGTCCCCCAGGGCCAACATCGCTAGTCCTGCCGGTAGCATTTTGGAGTGGGTGTGGTTGTGGGAGGGGGTTGGGTGTGCAATGTATGTGTTTTCAGGCTGTATAGCCTCCACCTGTGGTGATTCATTCCACCTGTGCCAGCTGCAATCCCCTTTGGGCGAGCACGTCCCGCACACAACGCTGCAATGTGACGCATGGCATCTTGCTATTACAATCATGTATTTAATCCCGATGGCAGTGAAATATTGGTTTATATGTTCATTCTGCTATGGTCCCATTGTTTCACATACTATCTTTGCAGTCGCGAACAAATTTGTGAAGGGTCAGTGGAATGTAGTACTCGATTAACGCTGGACCCTCATGCAGCACTGTACCGAGGTTCACCAACGGGCGGGGCGTCCCATTTGTGAGTGAAGCCAGTTGCCATTTTCACACACTGCCGCACTACATGGATGAATTTGTGATTTCAAGCGGTCACAGATGCCTTATCGACGTGATGTTGCAAATGAGGAATTCGAAGGACAGCGCTTTCGGTTTTCAGCTAGCGGCGAGGAGACGCCCACAGGTCTGACTGCAAATATAACGTTCTATTGTTTAATGTCTTTGGGACAGGGGCCATGGCGAGAATGCAATGATTGATATGAATAGTATGGGATGCGCAATAGCGTAGTGGACGATGAGGCAGGACGTTCCCAAATACATGTTACTTCACAACACTAGATTTCCGGGCTGGAGCACAGTGGATTTTGCAGACTGCATTACGCACAGACTCAATGGAAGTTTCAAATGTGATGTGAGTAAATAATCAGGCGTTTTCATACCGGGATGAGGGAATGATGTATGGATGCATGGACAGATGATTTAATTGAGAGTTTGCCATGTACATGGCTTTTCGGGATCTATCCCCTTCCCCTGCGCTATGTGATGCAGAGCTGCCATAGTGGGACCATCGTCTATCTGCCCTTGTTGAACCCTCCCTGTCTCGACGCGCCTTCAAACACTTGTGTCTATGCACGTTACGAATCCCATCTAAAGGATTCTGTCTTAACAGACGCATGCACACAAACGCTCGTTTGTAATAGTGTTTTCACCTCGATTTATATAGTTATGATTCGCAAGTGATTTTTGGGTGGAAATAATCCTTTTGAGTGGGCTAGCATGCATATGGCTGTGGATTTAGTGTGATCATTGAAGTGAGTAATACAAATGAAGTTCTGATGCCCATGCTATTCTTTTTCATTTCATTTGGGTGACAGGTATCTCCTCCCCTTTTGCCGCTGCCATCTGTATGCCACTCCTGCAGATGGCTTTTACTCCCGACACCTGCTGCTTCGAGTTAATCAGTGGAGCACCATTACGATCTTATGGGACGATCGCCAATGGGCCACATGCCCTTACGCAGTACTAGTGGCTAGGAGCTACATATCAGCCTTTCAGCTGGACTAGTGCCAACCTAATGGGACGGCCCTGCGGTTCTCGGCGCTTCCATGTTGCCTTTTTGAACGTGAATGTAGCCCCTGTGTACCATGAAGGAACAGGGCGTCACACAAGAAGAAGCTGGTCATTTATTGCGGATGCAGCCCACAGTAATGAAAAATATTTTGGAGTTTATGACCTAATAGCTGTATGGGCTTGGTGATTTTGATGTGCATTAAAATTTGATTCTGATTTCAACCGTGTAGCGTTATTCTTTGCAAGTAATGTAGCATATTCCTATTTGTGGAGCGGTGTATTGTGAGGAGATCTGCATTGGGTTCCGGCTTCTGAGTATAGTTGCGTGGTACTGTACTGGCCGCGTTTGCCTACGAAGCCCAGTAGGGTCAGGGATGGGGCCTGCCATTATGACTGTTTTAATGATGTCATGCTCAGGGGCGGGGGATTAGCTTTTGTGTAACAGATGCCGGTCAGCCAGGTGGATTGGTGGAATGATGTGATTATCAGTAAATGGCTGGTCACAGGTGCCTGTGTTTGCGTGCGTTTCTTGGAGGGAGACTGAGGTCATGTCCATTGGAATAGCTTCTGTATTCGTGCCATCTGTGCCCTGCAGCTCCCATTGGCCCCTCTTGAGATGAGCCTGGCTGCTCAGTCACTCTGCCAACTTGTGTGGTACATGCTTATGCTGATGGTCGGTTTGTTTACTGGCAAGGGTACAGGGCTGGTGCAGTCTCCCTCAGGATACTGCTTTGAATGTTGCCTTACACTGGTGTCAAGCGATGGGGGCCTGTTGTTGTTTTGTCTCATGTTTCAGTTCATATTGCTGTACTTGAACCTTCACGTGCCTGTGCTGCATCAGTACGGCAATGGTGCCATGCCAAATATGGATGGCCACTCACAAGGCACTTGGAGCCCCTACATTCATTTGTTCGTTGGCATGCATGGGTGACTTGTACATTTCACTGGTTGCATTGTGTAACTTCATTGCACCTACGAGGTGTTGTGCAATGTGGGCAGGGAGTGGTGTACATGCACTCAGTAGGGCCATTTACGGTTGGTTCACGATGCCATAATTCTCACCATGGCGGAATGGTACTTTCTGCCATGCTTGATCGCGTTAAGTGAATGTCCGCTAGGGTCAGCATTCGCGTACCGTTGCGCCATGGTGGTAATTACGGCTTTGCATGGCGCGCGTGCGCGTACTTGGTGCAGTTTGCGTTGGCGTTCACTACGGTGTCGCTGATGGCATCGTACTTTACGGTGACGGGTCATAATCGCACCGAGCGGTATTCGATGGCGGTATTGCATTTCCGCCATCGTTTTTCGATTTCCGCCAGGGTCGTAATGAGGGCCACTGTATTTTAGTCTGCTTATTGTCACTCATGCTATAATATATTGTGCATTTAAAATGTGCCCTACCTAGTTTACTGTCATGTATTATTGTGTGCTTTCTTTCTGTTCAGCTACCTTACATAACTACCTGAGCAGGGTTGTACTGTATTGATCCTCAATCTATTAAACCTGAAGTGAGCCTACCCTGTAAGTAACAATTTGTAACCACGGTTATAATAGAAGTCAATGATCTGTAGCAGTGGGTATAATAAAACACATTTGTGGGTTATTATTTGTACTGTATTTGTGTATTTATATGTGATAAGTAGTTCTTAAAAGGACTTTTCTGGGGAACACTTAGTGTAGTCTGTTGCCACATTTGGAGTAATGGTTTGATGTTATTAAGGAACACCAAATGTCCTTAATTGGTTAAGTGTACTCCATCATGTCTGTAGGAATTGGCCATGTAGAACTGTATGTTGTTTGAAATTCATAATTGATTGTGGTCTCTCATGAATGCTGAAACTACTTTTTTAACATTTCCCGTGATGTCTCAATTTTAACATTAAATCTAGTGGCCCATCTCCATTTTTGCCTCTGAGTCAAATTGTAAAATATTAAAATGGTGGGAGGAAATAGTTCTATTAGTTTTCCCATGTCTTGTTTCATTATTAAAGTGAGTTACACACCTTGTACATTCCCCAAATCCTTTCCTCCACTATGAATTAGTATGAGGTCTGGCTGCCCTGTATTTCTCATACTTAAACCTGGAACCAATGCATTCCTCACAATCCGAACCATTTAATTTACCTAGGTCCATGTTCATGTTTAGTTTCTCACAAAAATCCAGCATCCAAAACAGCTAACTGTCTTTGATCAACCACACAGTTTTCCAACCAGCCATGATATCTGCAGCCTTTCTCTGATTCCAGGTAAATTATTCCTAGTTTGAATTTCTAGTAGTTTGTATGACCAGAGTATGTATGATGTGTGTTTTTTTGAGTTTGTAACTGGTTGATGGTACTGTTGTAATTATCCACGGCTATCCTGTAGTCACTCATTGCATGGCATTGCTACCCGTGGGTATATGTGGCACCAAGTGCAGCCACTGCTATATTGTGACAAATAGCACATCATGTGTTTGTGACATGTGGTAGCCATAGATATCCAACATTTTGGGTGGAATAGCATCCTCAATGCTAGGGGATTTGCAAAGACCAGGGAAGTGAAGGAAGACCATAGGGAGTGGAGGAGTTGCTGGTAGGCATGTTTTTTTAAATCCAAGTTGGATTTTCGCATTGACCAAATGATTAGTATGTGGAAAGAGAACAACAGTGTTGTATGCACAAATGTTGTATCTTACATAGTGCATGTGAGGCACTGCATACAAGATATGAGGGACATAACAACTTTTTCATTAAATTGTGTTTCTGAAAGTGTTTGTGTTCTTTAACTGATTATGTTGTTTTTATAGATAGAAGGATATTATTTTTTTTAGACACACATGAATTACCACAGCTATTGTGTAGCCCAATGGGCTGTTGAATATTAGAGGCATGGTTAACTGCAGCAATGACTAACGAGAGTCTGCGGCTACAGGCCTTAATTTGCAAAAAAGTATGCTGTTTGTACCGAAAGAGTCCTTTCTAAAACTGATTTATTATGTATATACTTATTATAAAAATCTATTGGGCTTACCCCCTGAAGTTTCATATTGTACCCGCGGCTAGAATAAAAGTCAATGAACTCTATTTGTGGCTATGAATATTGCGTTGGTATGTATTTTACATAATTCTTTTTACATACTCTTTTTACTATCTCATTTGTTATTCATATTCTACACTGAGCTTCTAAAAAAAAAACCACACAATCTTATAGCTGTGGCTACTATAAATATTGTTGGTTGTACAGTCATTTGATAGTAGGTAGATACAGTATATATGTGTGATGACTGATATTTGTTCCTTAAAACATTATTGTTAATCTTATTTTGCATACATATACAGAAGAGCCTTACAAACGCCTGAATGTGGTGTATTTTCCTCTGGTTCATTTTCTCCAGTGTCTTTTTTTTATGCCTTCCTCTGTAGGATAATTTTCCTCCAGCCACTGCATGTAGTTTTCCATTTTAGTGAGGTAGAAAGAAATACTGCTTGTCACTTCAGATATTAGAATGGAGGAAGAGTACACGAGGAGAGAAGGTGGGACGTTTGCATTTACTTTCTAATTGGTGGTTCATTGTCTGTGTGCTGGGTGGCTGCCAATAGGATGTCAAGTACCTCAGATGCAGTTGAATTGTTGAGCCTACCACAGAATGTATTGTTGTTGAGCAAAGTTTATATATGCCGATAAAACTGTAGATTATAAGAGTTTTTTTTACATTGTACATTTTTATTGCTTGAGAGTGAGGTAGTTTTAGGAGATTGCACTATTTTTGGGTTATATTTATTGTTTAATGGGATATTTAAAACATGCAACCAAATTCAGAAGGAGAGGATTTTCATTGTTCAGAAGACTGTGGAGAATGTTAGAATTTTGAGAATAGGGTTCATAGTGATGTTGAGGACATAGGTGATGTGTTGTCAGAGCATTGGCCTACAATGTGTTTTTGGTTCTACACTATTATTTCAGATGGAGTGTTTGAAATGAGAGGTTTGTGCTGCAATTGTGAAGACATATTTTTGACAGAGAGCACAGGATTTTTTCTCTACAGGTAAAGAAAATTAATTAATCATCTAAAGAAAGAGCAAAGAGAAATATTCCAAGATATCTTTAATTGTAATAGAGGTGAAGAGTATTTCTCTGATTGAAAATCTATTTTTTGGTTACATATTGGTAAAAGAATCCAAAGACTCTTTTAAGATCAACTCAAAGAACGTTTTAGGTACATTGGAAAAAGAAGCTACCGTTGAAGCCTTTTTTTTAAAAATAGCCACGGTTACGACTGCAGCCAATGAAATATTGGGCCCTGTCAGATGGATTATAGACATGGGTACCACTAAGCCAATGGGACATCTTGTATTTTTGGCGGTTGTAGCCGTGTCTATGACTATCACCTTAACCGCGGATATGGCGATTCTAATTTCTGTTTGTTGATCATGTAGTTTCATTGATTTTACACTACACAATTTTACATGTTTTTTAAAAATAGCCACGGTTACGACAGCAGCCAATTAAATGTTGGGCCTTGTCAGATGGATTATAGACATGGGTACCAATAAGCCAGTGGGACAACATGTATTTCTGGAGGTTGTAGCCGTGTCTGTGACTATCACCTTAACCGCGGGTATGGCGATTCCAATTTCTGTTCGTTGATCATGTAGTTTCATTGATTTTACACTACACAATTTTACATGTGTTCCTGATTCTATGCTTTCATTTGCACATTTATATTGTTTAAATTGTTACACCTTGTCAATATGTCTTTTTGAATCGGGAAAGATGTTGTGGGTAGCAGCGAGTACTAGTGGTTGACTCGATCTGCTGCAATGAACGCTCCAATCATGCGTCATACTCTGTGGTGATCTTTGGTAGCCATGGGCATGGACCTACTCATTCTACCCGCGCTTATGGGTGTTTTCACTTTGGTGCAGTGATCATATTATTTCATGGATGTTTTAGCACAGATTTGTACATGTGTTTATATTTGGAGGTTCTCACCTCATGGCATGTGTGATTTAAATTTGAAACCTTTGCAATATGTGTTTTCCAGCGCATTTAAAAAATGTATGTGTAGCCACGTCTATTGGAGGGTCCTCGTCATGTAACCAGGGTTATAGTCGTGGTTGTCATTTGTCAATTTAACAAAGAAAAATATTTGTGTTTGTACATATTCTACACAGTCATCTTTGGAAGGATTGTGTTGCCATTCATTGACTGTTATAGATTGAAATAAAAAAGTGTTGGACCTTTCACTTGTTTGCTTTCTACAGTCCTCTTTTTGTGCTATCAATTTCTGAAAGCTATGAAAGTGACCTTTTTGTGAACTTTTGACATTCTAAGTGCAGAACCCAGAGTGTGCACATGTTCTGTGTTTGGCTATTGTAAAGATCAATTCATTATTTGGAGTAGCTAAAGGTGTTTGCATGTTTTTCTATATTTTATGTATATTATGAATTGTATTTCTAAGATAAATTAAGTATGTTTAGGTGTCTGACTTAGTCAAGTATAAGTATTGTTTGGAAAGTAGGGTTTTCCATATTTTTGTTCAGTGTTTTAGGAGATTGAGGAAGCAGTATCACGTGTTATGCCATGGTTATGTGTGACACAAATATATATTTGCAATTAATGGTGGTTTCTCACTGACATTGGAAAATGTGATATGCATGGGGGTGAAAAAGATACCCTAGTGTCAACCAAGCTCTGTAACTCTACCCTTGACAAATATTGCAGCTGTGTATGTGCTTTGAAGATACATATTAAGGTGGTTTATGTGACCTGATATTGTAATATGTTAGAATTGTGGAAGTGTTTGAATGTGCCATTACATTTCAGATGTTTTATGAGGCAGTTCACCTGATGAATGCTAACTTGGTTATGATGTTTGTCAATGTTCTTTTTCTTATTTGTGGAGATTTGTGCATTCTGCTCGCTTTCTGGGAAAGTTAATCTTCACTGGTAAGTTTGGAGTGAACATTTGTTTGCTCTTGTGAAGTGGTTTGGGAATTGTACTGTGAAGATATGTCTCGAAAGTGGCAGGTATTATTAAAGTCTTTTGCCATTTCAGGCAAAATACAGCAGGTAAATGGTTTTTGAGAAATGTTGAAGCAAAGTGAAGAAGGTGAATTCATAGCGGCTAAGTGGGTGGGATCTTATAGGTTGCATTACAGCTTTTATGCAGTAATGTATAAAATGTCTTTGACTCTTTGTACATAAGTAAGAGTTTGCAAATTACATGGTTTATGGATATATTTCTCTAAATGTGTGCACGCTTTACCATGAATCATAAGGTTATGAAAGAAATGGGTACTGAGGTATATACGATTAGCTCACTTGTTATTTAGGCTTATCATTCAATACATGTACTGTGCCAACCACAGATACATCACAATGTGACAAACGTAATGCCCACCTAGTGAAACTCTACCTTTCCCATTTTATTTACACTATATGAACTGCTGAATAACCTCAACACATTACTCAAGCACTTAGAGGAGAGGTCTACATGGGGCATTCATTTATACTGTGGCATGTCCACTCAAATCTAATTGTTGGTAGTAATTTAGGAATAATAGTCAGCAATCATATTTGGCAATTTGCTTAGAAATGGTGTGCTTTGGAAGGGCAGGAACCTATTTGGGTTTCATGCTATGTAATGTCATTTGTTGTACACAATTCACTGTAGGATTGTTTAGCGTGTTTTGGGAGCAAAGAGCGCAGCACCACTGCACAGGATCAATGTATAGCATGTTTTTTGAAGTGCAGCGCCACTGCATGGGTTTGATGCATTGATATAATGTGGTACAGCAAGACATGTGTTATTGAGCATTTTTTTTTATGCAGCGCCACTGCATGGGTTTAATGCAATTGCTTCAAGCTATGTGTTGCCAGTGCAACATATGGATATGTAAATGAAGACAGGCTACACAGGTTAAAAACAAACCATTTTCTCATTTAAAAGCGCATTTTATTTTTCATATTCAAAATGCACACAATTTTTTTTTCTTTTCATCTGAAATGCCTATGTTGCAAGAGACACATTTGAAGATTAATGAACTAATATAATTAACCATACTAACATAATTCTAACTTCTTAATAATATAATGTGTTCTTCACTGCAAAATGAGGCAGGCTGAAACTCATTTCAGACTGTGTGCAGATTTGTTTTTCTTCTTGTTTTTTCTGTGCTGCTTTGTCCACAGTATTTTGCAGGAAGCAAGGATTCGAATATCAGGAAACCAGTTTTGTTACAGTTGCTTACTGTAAAAGATTTCTATTGTGCGCAGAGGGTGGATAGGGCATGATAGAATTTCATTCGTTAGGATCCTTTGGTAGGAGGTAACCAGAGTTTTCTTGTATAATCTCGGGGAAGAAGCTGGGGAGAGGACATCTTGACACAGCTCGGAGAAGGACGGGGTTGATAGCTGGGGATGTCAGATTCCTAAAGCAGATTCAATACTGCTACAGAGACTGGGATTTCCAGTCAACAAGCCCCACTTTGAGCGACAGCAAATGCTTGTCCTTGCTGGGTGAACCCCTCCAGAAGGCGAACAGCCAAAGAAGTTACATGCTGAACAAGCCTGGTAATTATCTTGCTGAAGTGTGGGGGCTGTGTGAATGTGGTGCAAAAATATTCAGTCAGAATAGGAGTGGAGATTCCTGTGTTTTAACCACATGTTAATGTTGCAAATTGAATTCTTGTTCCTCGCCACTCTCCTTTCACTGTGTTACAGATAATGTTGTTACTGTGAGCTTTCCATTTATTTTTGTAAAAAAAAGAGTAAGCCATGTTGAAATGCAAGTTTTATAATACAAAAAAAAAAATATCTGAAAGCAGGCGGGAAGTGTGTTTCATTTTATCTTGTCCTTTGTGCATCTATCATTATAACACTGGGAATATGGGAAGACCTTTGCGCAGTGCAATTGTCATTTTAAAAGTTGCTAAAAGATAAGACATGGCAGTAGCTGTGTACATATGAATACATTCATAATATGAGTGTGTGTGTTTGTTTTCTGAATGGAACATAATAATAACAAGATGAAATAGCCGGCTGCCGTAGGTCTATGAGTCGGCAGGAAGAGAGGCCCTGGACATAGCTCACCAAATGTAAATAAGTTGGTGATAAATACCACATATAGCTTGCTGTCGTAGATAAGTCAGTGAGAACAGCCCATGCTGGCACTCCAATTGGAAATGTGGTGTTTCTGAAATGCAAGCCTGAGGTCTCTCTAGTGATCACACGAACAAACTAAACAAAAATAAGGGCTTCTGGATATTGTGGTCACATATATAAAACAAAGGATTTATGCTCACCCATAAATACCACCAATAACGCATACCAACATAATGTATACCACTAAATGTATCAGTGTGCTGAAATAATGTATGTATATATACCGAATCTAATCTGAATGCAAAGAGTGATTATTACTGAATTATTTTCATTTTGGCGGTAAGAAAATACTGCTAGGCCCCATATCTATACAAAATACCCTACAACACTGACATAAGGAGATGTAAAAAGGGAGATGTAAAATGAATAGGGGTGCATAGTAATTTGTATCATTAAACAAACCCTTGAACAATATTGCAGCTTTGTTTGTGCTTTGAAGTTGGATAGCAAGGTCTTCACTATGATCCCTTATTTGTATCTACTTTTGTGTTAGATTTGTGGACAGTTTTGAATATGGCCTTACATACGACAAGTCTAAGGTGGAGTGCAGCTGATAAATGCTAACTTGGCTTTGTTTTGATGTTGGCAAATGTTATTTTTTTAATTTGTAGTAATTCATGCATTCTGACATGTTACAGAGAAGGTTATTTCAATTGGTAAGTTTCCAGTGAATATTTCTTCTCTTTAGAAGTGATTTGGGAATTGTACTCTGAGTTTATGGTTACAGTATGGTAGGTATTACGGAAGAAATGTTCAGTGAAATGGGGGCAAGAGCACTATTGATGAGGTTTGATATGGTAGCATTCTTGCCAAGGGTACTTGGCAATTCAAACCCTAGTGAGAGTGGAGATGGGCAGTGGAGGTAGGAACAACATGATGATGTTGTTTTTTGGGTAGCAGTAGTAGTGATTAGTGTGAAGCTGAAATGCAGGATAGTGGTTAAGGCCATTAGCCTTACTAGGCCTGAACAGGTACAAACAGGGGAGGCCCTTTTCTTTGCATGTGCTTTGATGAGGACGCTTAATGAAGGCTGATTAAATAGGTGGTGGGAGGAGTATGTGAGTATCAGGCTGCAGTCATGTGACCAGCAGCCTACTCAATACTGTGTGCCTGGAATTGACCTACATTGTTTAAGAAGAGATTTGTCAGGAGTCAAAACTGGAGCTCGGTGGAGCAACTGAGTGAAAGTGCATTATGTTCAGGGTCTCTTAACTCGTCATCTTCTTCATGAATTGAGGACACACCAGAGATTAATGAATAGCAGGTTGCTACATTAAACTAAAGATATCTAGTAGATTATCTTGCCACACCTTTATGTATGTACAATATCAAGTTATGCACATTTATACCATGTGTATTGTGTTCAGGACTAAGATGTGAACTTTGAATGTTCAGTTTTAAGTGATGAATGACTGTAAAGGGAGAAGAGTATGTGCCCGTCCTATAAAATTCTGATGAAGGAATGTCTTTTGCCATATAGGCATCTATAGCTTTTATAGATGAGCCTTACGAGAATGGTAAACGTGTGTGAAGGATTGCATGCAGTATAAAAACGATGAGCAAAGTAGAGTTTGAATGGATGTAACCAAGTTTCTTAGTTTGTGATTTGCGGTTGGAAGAGTACATTTTCAAGATAGTAAGACTGCATGAAAGCCGAGGTAATTGCATAGATTTGCAACAAATCAATCATCAAAAAAATCAAAATACTTCAAAACAACGCCCTCAGAGGGGCCCTTGGAGTGGCCAGGAGAAACATAATACTGAAACCAATAGACAAAATAATTGGCTCTCCACAAATGCCAAAATTAAGTTGAAAATTGCTTCACTTACCTACAAATCCCTGAATAATGCTGCACCTAGTTATCTAATAGAGAGATTCTATAGAAGGACTTCCACCAAACCATCCAGACTAGCCCACACCAACTGCCTCTGCGTTCCTAGTTTTAAACTCTCCAAGGTAGGCGGTAGCAGCTTTCTTATAAAAGCAGCCAAGCTTTGGAACTCATTGCCACCCTCTACCAGCAAAGACCAATCATATCAGAGCTTCAGATCTAACTGCATTAACTGGCTCAAATCTACTGACCCCTATCATTGTCTACTATGGGTAAAATGTATATAATTTATAAACTGCATCACTACCTGTTGAGCACTGCTCTTCTCTGCCCATCTCATGTACATATTTGTAATCTATATCTGCTACTCTACTGTGTAATTATGTAATGTATAGAATGTAATGTATATTTGCTGCTCTACCTTGTAACTAAGCTGTGAATCTTCTTGTAACCCCTACACCCTGATACCTACAGGTCTGGAGCACAATACAAATGATTAAACAAACAAACAAACAAACAAACAAACAACAAACAAACATAGTGACTATTTGTTTTACAGCCTTAGAATCATGATAAGGGATGTTCATATGAAATGAAAGATATGCACCGACTAAGGAAATTGCTAGGTCATACATATAGAAAAAGAAGGAAGGACATTTGATATGGGAAATGTATTTTTTTTTCATACAAAACAATAGTGTAACGTGTACTACTGCTTGAACCCTATTCAGAAAAAACTGAAATTAAATATGGAAAACCCTACTTTTGAAGTAATACCTATAAAGTCTATTACATTACAAACTTAAATATACTGAATACATTTTATATAATCAACAATTCATTTTATATACTGAAAATATAAAGAAACATCATGACTGATTTTCACCATCCCAATCAGTAGGGTTTGGGCACCCTGGGGGCAGATTGCCACACTAATGTGGCTATCTGCACCAAGCGAAGTTGGGTAAACAAAAAACAAAATACAAATTCATAGGCTGCTTTTTAGGGGGGCTGAGGGGCACCCTAAATTGGCAGTGAATGATGTACTGCAATGGGGGGTGGTCCTTAGCCCCCCCCAATCCAAATGGAGGGCCCCACCTCATGCAACCCTTCCTGGCAGCAGATAGGGGGGGCCCACCTCTTGGATTCCCTCCCTGGGGTCAGATGCCCCTTCCTAGAGCAGATATCAGCCCCCATGGAGGGTTGCGTGAGGTGGGGCCATCCATTTGGGGTGGGGGGGATGATGGCCAACCCCTGTTGCAGTACTTCATTCGCTGCCAATTTAGGGTGCCCCTCAGCCACCCCTAAAAAGCAGCCTATGAATTTGTATTATTTTTTTTGTTTACCCAACTTCGCTTGGTGCAGATGGCCACATTAGTGTGGCAATCTGCCCCCAGGGTGCCCAAACCCTACTGCCCCATCTATTGAGGGTCCTGCCCCACCTTTTGTGGTGGCCCTCTCCCCCCCACCCCAAATGGAGGTGGGGTGTACCTCACGCAGCTGTTTGTAGGAGGCCCGGGGAGGCCTGCATGAGGTGCCCCCGCCAGCCATTTGGGGTGAGGGGGGAGAGGGCCCCCAAAAATGGTGGGACAGGCCCCCCCAGTGGGTGGGGCAGTAAGGTTTGGGCACCTCGGCGCCAGATTGGCACACCAATGTGACCCTCTGCACCAAGGGGAGTTGGGTTACCAAAGGAAAAAAATGAAAATGGTGGAACGCTTTTTAGGGGGGGGGGGGCGGTGGGGCACCCCAAAGGGTCAGGGAATTTTCTAATGGGATGGGGCGTTGACCCCCTCCCCCCCCACCCGCAATGGAGTGGGTGCCAAGTCATGCAGCTCTCCCTGGGACCAGATATCTGCTCCTAGGAACGGACGCCTGAGCCCAGGGAGGAGTGCAGGACAGCCCCCCTCCTTATCTGCCCACAGGGAGGGCTACATTTTGCTGGTGTGACCGTAGGCAACACATGTTCTTTGTTTTGTTTACAGCTTTTTCTACCCGAGCAGCTGCAACGTTATGTGAGTACTGTTTTTTATTATTCTATGGTTAGGGCCCACTGTCAGTGGGGTGGGTGAGACTGGGGCTGGATTGTTGGTGGTGTGGGTGGGAATGGCCCGTCTGGGCATATCACCTCCAACTGTCCTGGAGTTGCGGCTGGGCTGCATTACAGCTTTTCCCTTCGGGGAGGTATTGGCACACTGCTGAGACTCCTTGGTGGGGAGAAGCTGTAACGCAGGGCAGCCAGGGCTCCAGCAAAGTCGGCGGTAATATCCCTGGCCATGGGCACCCTTCTCCCATGTGGGTCTTTGCTGGTGGTTCTGGGTATTACATTCCGGGCCGATTTGCGTAAGTCAGACCTCTGTGGATTCCCACGGGTGTCCTCTTTTGGGAAATGCATGGGGTTCCCCGTTTCCTTTCTGGCTTCGACACCCTAGGCCCAAATCTGTAGGTTGCTGACATGAACAAAATGGGCAGTGGCGAATGGCTTGGGGTTCCCAGTCGGTTACCCTTTTCCTTTTGCGCCCCCGGTAGGTGCACCCACACATGTGAGGTACCGTTTTCATCGGGACACATGTGGGGACGCGGGAAGGTAGGCCACGTGTTGTTGGCGGTGTGTTTCGGTGGGTGGCCAGAGCGAAATGTCTGAGAATTGTCTTCATTTCCGGCCAATTTTAGAGACATTTCCCTGTGGCCACTCACCGAAACACGTCGCCAACAGCAGATGTCATACCTTCTCGTGTTCCCACAGGTGTCCCGATGAAAAAGGTACCTCGCATGTGTGGGTGCATCTACCGGGGGCGCAAAAGGAAAAGGGTAACCCGCTGGTAACCCTAAGCCTTTCGCCACAGCACAATTTTGTTCATGTGGGCAACCTACAGATTTGGGCCTAGGGTGTCGAAGCCAGCAAGGAAAACAGGGAACCCCATGCATTTCCCAAAAGAGGACACCCATGGGAATCCACAGAGGTCTGACTTGCGCGAAGCGGCCCAGAATTTATTACCCAGAACACCAGACAAAGTGAACATTGTGTTTTTTCCCCACTAAATATCACACTTTGTCGGGGATTGTGGCTAGTAAAAACTGGGGCAATTTGCGCAAGGCAGACCTCTGTGGATTCCCACGGGTGTCCTCTTTTCGGAAATGCATGGGGTTCCCCGTTTTCCTTGCTGGGTCGACACCCTAGGCCCAAATCTGTAGGTTGCCCACATGAACAAAATGGGCAGTGGCGAATGGCTCGGGGTTCCCAGTGGGTTACCCTTTTCCTTTTGCGCCCCTGGTAGGTGCACCCACACATGTGAGGTACCGTTTTCATCGGAACACGTCTGGGGACGCGGGAAGGTAGGCCACGTGTTGTTGGCGGTGTGTTTTGGTGGGTGGCCAGAGCGAAATGTCTGAGAATTGTCTTCATTTCCGGCCAATTTCAGAGATATTTCCCTGTGGCCACTCACCGAAACACGTCGCCAACAGCAGATGTCATACCTTCTCGTGTTCCCACAGGTGTCCCGACAAAAAAGGTACCTCGCATGTGTGGGTGCACCTACCTGGCTGGCAAGGGGCAAGCCGAAAAGGCAAGCAACCCCCAGTCTGTTTGCAGAGGGGAATCTCAGCCATTCTGCTACCGGTACAACATACAGATATGGGCCTCGGGTGTCCAAGCCACCAAGGAAAACAGGGAGCCCCATGCATTTCCGAAAAGAGGACACCCGTGGAAATCCGCAGAGGTATGATTTGCGCACATCGCCCCAGAATTTATTACCCAGACACGCCCGCAAAGTCCGAAATGTGGGGAAAAAAATGCATTTTCCGCACATTTAGCTCGGCGCACCCATCGAAACACGCCCCCAACAAAACATGGCCTACCGTCCCGCGTTCCCACAGGTGTCCCGATGAAAATGGTACCTCACATGTGTGGGTGCACCTACCTGGCTGGCAAGGGGCAAGCCGAAAACGCAAGCAACCCCCAGCCTGTTTGCAGAGGGGAATCTCAGCCATTCTGCCGACCGGCACAACATACAGATATGGGCCTCGGGTGTCCAAGCCACCAAGGAAAACAGGGAACCCCATGCATTTCCGAAAAGAGGACACCCGTGGGAATCCGCAGAGGTATGATTTGCGCACATCGCCCCAGAATTTATTACCCAGACACTCCCGCAAAGTCCGAAATGTGGGGAAAAAAAACGCATTTTCCGCACATTTAGCTCGGCGCACCCATCGAAACACGCCCCCAACAACACATGGCCTACCGTCCCGCGTTCCCACAGGTGTCCCTATGAAAACGGTACCTCACATGCATGGGTGCACCTGCCTGGCTGGCAAGGGGCAAGCCTAAAACACAAGTAACCCCAAGTCTGTTTGCAGAGGGGAATCTCAGCCATTCTGCCGACCGGCACAACATACAGATATGGGCCTAGGGTATCCAAGCCACCGAGGAAAACAGGGGCACATTTCGGACTTTGCAGAGGTGTCTGGGTAATAAATTCTGGGGCGATGTGCGCAAATCATACATCTGCGTTTTAGGCTTGCCCCTTGCCAGCCAGGTAGGTGCACCCATGCATGTGAGGTACCGTTTTCATAGGGACACCTGTGGGAACGCGGGACGGTAGGCCATGTGTTGTTGGGGGCATGTTTCGATGGGTGCGCCGAGCTAAATGTGCGGAAAATGCGTTTTTTTCCCCACATTTCGGACTTTGCGGGAGTGTCTGGGTAATAAATTCTGGGGCGATGTGCGCAAATCATACCTCTGCGGATTCCCACGGGGGTCCTCTTTTCGGAAATGCATGGGGTTCCCTGTTTTCCTTGGTGGCTTGGACACCCGAGGCCCATATCTGTATGTTGTGCCGGTCGGCAGAATGGCTGAGATTCCCCTCTGCAAATAGACTTGGGGTTACTTGTGTTTTAGGCTTTCCCCTTGGCGGCCAGGTAGGTGCACCCACGCATGTGAGTTACCGTTTTCATCGGGACACCTGTGGGAACGCGGGACGGTAGGCCATGTGTTGTTGGGGGCGTGTTTCGATGGGTGCGTCGAGCGAAATGTGCGTAAAAAACATTTTTTTCCCGACATTTCGGACTTTGCAGGGCTGCCTGGGTAATACATTCTGGGGCGATGTGCGCAAAACATACCTCTGCGGATTTCCACGGGTGTCCTCTTTTCGGAAATGTATGGGGCTCCCTGTTTTCCTTGGTGGCTTGGACACCCGAGGCCCATATCTGTATGTTGTGCCGGTCGGCAGAATGGCTGAGATTCCCCTCTGCAAACAGACTGGGGGTTGCTTGCATTTTCGGCTTGCCCCTTGCCAGCCAGGTAGGTGCACCCACGCATGTGAGGTACCGTTTTCATCGGGACACCTGTGGGAACGCGGGACGGTAGGCCATGTGTTGTTGGGGGTGTGTTTCGATGGGTGCGCCGAGCTAAATGTGCGGAAAATGCGTTTTTTTCCCCACATTTCGGACTTTGCGGGGGTGTCTGGGTAAAAAATTCTGGGGCGATGTGCACAAATCATACCTCTGCGTATTCCCACGGGTGTCCTCTTTTCGGAAATGCATGGGGTTCCATGTTTTCCTCGGTGGCTTGGACACCCGAGGCCCATATCTGTATGTTGTGCCGGTCGGCAGAATGGCTGAGATTCCCCTCTGCAAATAGACTTGGGGTTACTTGTGTTTTCGGCTTGCCCCTTGCCAGCCAGGTAGGTGCACCCACGCATGTGAGGTACCGTTTTCATCGGGACACCTGTGGGAACGCGGGACAGTAGGCCATGTGTTGTTGGGGGCGTGTTTAGATGGATGCGTCGAGCGAAATGTGCGTAAAAAGCATTTTTTTCCCGACATTTCGGACTTTGCAGGGCTGCCTGGGTAATATATTCTGGGGCGATGTGCGCAAATCATACCTCTGCGGATTCCCACGGGTGTCCTCTTTTCGGAAATGCATGGGGTTCCCTGTTTTCCTCGGTGGCTTGGACACCCGAGGCCCATATCTGTACGTTGTGCCGGTCGGCAGAATGGCTGAGATTCCCCTCTGCAAACAGGCTGGGGGTTGCTTGCGTTTTCGGCTTGCCCCTTGCCAGCCAGGTAGGTGCACCCACGCATGTGAGGTACCGTTTTCATCGGGACACCTGTGGGAATGCGGGACGGTAGGCCATGTGTTGTTGGGGGCGTGTTTCGATGGGTGCGTCGAGCGAAATGTGCGTAAAAAGCGTTTTTTTCCCGACATTTCGGACTTTGCAGGGCTGCCTGGGTAATAAATTCTGGGGCGATGTGCGCAAATCATACCTCTGCGTATTCCCACGGGTGTCCTCTTTTCAGAAATGCATGGGGTTCCCTGTTTTCCTCGGTGGCTTGGACACCCGAGGCCCATATCTGTACGTTGTGCCGGTCGGCAGAATGGCTGAGATTCCCCTCTGCAAACAGGCTGGGGGTTGCTTGCGTTTTCGGCTTGCCCCTTGCCAGCCAGGTAGGTGCACCCACACATGTGAGGTACCGTTTTCATCGGGACACCTGTGGGAACGCGTGACGGTAGGCCATGTGTTGTTGAGGGCGTGTTTCGATGGGTGCGCCGAGCGAAATGTCTGGAAAATGCGTTTTTTTCCCCACATTTCGGACTTTGCGGGGGTGTCTGGGTAATAAATTCTGGGGCGATGTGCGCAAATCATACTTCTGCGGATTCCCACGGGTGTCTTCTTTTCGGAAATGCATAGGGTTCCCTGTTTTCCTTGGAGGCTTGGCCACCCGAGGCCCATATCTGTATGTTGCGCCGGTCGGCAGAATGGCTGAGATTCCCCTCTGCAAACAGACTGGGGGTTGCTTGCGTTTTCGGCTTGCCCCTTGCCAGCCAGGTAGGTGCACCCACACATGTGAGGTACTGTTTTCATCGGGACACCTGTGGGAACGCGTGACGGTAGGCCATGTGTTGTTGGGGGCGTGTTTCGATGGGTGCGCCGAGCGAAATGTGCGGAAAATGCGTTTTTTTCCCCACAATTCGGACTTTGCAGGGCTGTCTGGGTAATAAATTCTGGGGCGATGTGCACAAATCATACCTCTGCGGATTCCCACGGGTGTCCTCTTTTCGGAAATGCATGGGGTTCCCTGTTTTCCTCGGTGGCTTGGACACCCGAGGCCCATATCTGTATGTTGTGCCGGTCGGCAGAATGGCTGAGATTCCCCTCTGCAAACAGACTTGGGGTTACTTGTGTTTTAGGCTTTCCCCTTGGCGGCCAGGTAGGTGCACCCACGCATGTGAGGTACCGTTTTCATTGGGACACCTGTGGGAACGCGGGACGGTAGTCCATGTGTTGTTGGGGGCGTGTTTCGATGGGTGCGTCGAGCAAAATGTGCGTAAAAAGCGTTTTTTTCCCGACATTTCGGACTTTGCAGGGCTGCCTGGGTAATAAATTCTGGGGCGATGTGCGCAAATCATACCTCTCCGTATTCCCACGGGTGTCCTCTTTTCGGAAATGCATGGGGTTCCCTGTTTTCCTCCGTGGCTTGGACACCCGAGGCCCATATCTGTATGTTGTGCCGGTCAGCAGAATGGCTGAGATTCCCCTCTGCAAACAGACTGGGGGTTGCTTGCGTTTTCGGCTTGCCCCTTGCCAGCCAGGTAGGTGCACCCACGCATGTGAGGTACCGTTTTCATCGGGACACCTGTGGGAACGCGTGACGGTAAGCCATGTGTTGTTGGGGGCGTGTTTCGATGGGTGCGCCGAGCGAAATGTGCGGAAAATGCGTTTTTTTCCCCACAATTAGGACTTTGCAGGGCTGTCTGGGTAATAAATTCTGGGGCGATGTGCACAAATCATACCTCTGCGGATTCCCACGGGTGTCCTCTTTTCGGAAATGCATGGGGTTCCCTGTTTTCCTCGGTGGCTTGGACACCCGAGGCCCATATCTGTATGTTGTGCCGGTCGGCAGAATGGCTGAGATTCCCCTCTGCAAACAGACTTGGGGTTACTTGTGTTTTAGGCTTTCCCCTTGGCGGCCAGGAAGGTGCACCCACGCATGTGAGGTACCGTTTTCATTGGGACACCTGTGGGAACGCGGGACGGTAGGCCATGTGTTGTTGGGGGCGTGTTTCGATGGGTGCGTCGAGCGAAATGTGCACAAAAAGCGTTTTTTTCCCGACATTTCGGACTTTGCATGGCTGCCTGGGTAATACATTCTGGGGCGATGTGCGCAAATCATACCTCTGCGGATTCCCACGGGTGTCCTCTTTTCAGAAATGCATGGGGTTCTCTGTTGTCCTCGGTGGCTTGGACACCCGAGGCCCATATCTGTACGTTGTGCCGGTCGGCAGAATGGCTGAGATTCCCCTCTGCAGACAGGCTGGGGGTTGCTTGCATTTTTGGCTTGCCCCTTGCCAGCCAGGTAGGTGCACCCACGCATGTGAGGTACCGTTTTCATTGGGACACCTGTGGGAACGCGGGACGGTAGGCCATGTGTTGTTGGGGGCGTGTTTCGATGGGTGCGTCGAGCGAAATGTGCGTAAAAAGCGTTTTTTTCCCGACATTTCGGACTTTGCAGGGCTGCCTGGGTAATAAATTCTGGGGCGATGTGCGCAAATCATACCTCTGCGTATTCCCACGGGTGTCCTCTTTTTGGAAATGCATGGGGTTCCCTGTTTTCCTCGGTGGCTTGGACACCCGAGGCCCATATCTGTACGTTGTGCCGGTCGGCAGAATGGCTGAGATTCCCCTCTGCAAACAGGCTGGGGGTTGCTTGCATTTTCGGCTTGCCCCTTGCCAGCCAGGTAGGTGCACCCACACATGTGAGGTACCGTTTTCATCGGGACACCTGTGGGAACGTGTGACGGTAGGCCATGTGTTGTTGAGGGCGTGTTTCGATGGGTGCGCCGAGCGAAATGTCTGGAAAATGCGTTTTTTTCCCCACATTTCGGACTTTGCGGGGGTGTCTGGGTAATAAATTCTGGGGCGATGTGCGCAAATCATACCTCTGCGGATTCCCACGGGTGTCCTCTTTTCGGAAATGCATAGGGTTCCCTGTTTTCCTTGGAGGCTTGGACACCCGAGGCCCATATCTGTATGTTGCGCCGGTCGGCAGAATGGCTGAGATTCCCCTCTGCAAACAGACTGGGGATTGCTTGCGTTTTCGGCTTGCCCCTTGCCAGCCAGGTAGGTGCACCCACACATGTGAGGTACCGTTTTCATTGGGACACCTGTGGGAACGCGTGACGGTAGGCCATGTGTTGTTGGGGGCGTGTTTCGATGGGTGCGCCGAGCGAAATGTGCGGAAAATGCGTTTTTTCCCCCACAATTCGGACTTTGCAGGGCTGTCTGGGTAATAAATTCTGGGGCGATGTGCACAAATCATACCTCTGCGGATTCCCACGGGTGTCCTCTTTTCAGAAATGCATGGGGTTCCCTGTTTTCCTCGGTGGCTTGGACACCCGAGGCCCATATCTGTATGTTGTGCCGGTCGGCAGAATGGCTGAGATTCCCCTCTGCAAACAGACTTGGGGTTACTTGTGTTTTAGGCTTTCCCCTTGGAGGCCAGGTAGGTGCACCCACGCATGTGAGGTACCGTTTTCATTGGGACACCTGTGGGAACGCGGGACGGTAGGCCATGTGTTGTTGGGGGCGTGTTTCGATGGGTGCGTCGAGCAAAATGTGCGTAAAAAGCGTTTTTTTCCCGACATTTCGGACTTTGCAGGGCTGCCTGGGTAATAAATTCTGGGGCGATGTGCGCAAATCATACCTCTGCGTATTCCCACGGGTGTCCTCTTTTCGGAAATGCATGGGGTTCACTGTTTTCCTCCGTGGCTTGGACACCCGAGGCCCATATCTGTACGTTGTGCCAGTCGGCAGAATGGCTGAGATTCCGCTCTGCAAACTGGCTGGGGGTTGCTTGCGTTTTTGGCTTGCCCCTTGCCAGCCAGGTAGGTGCATCCACACATGTGAGGTACCGTTTTCATCGGGACACCTGTGGGAACGTGGGATGGTAGGCCATGTGTTGTTGTGGGCGTGTTTCGATGGGTGCGTCGAGCGAAATGTGCGTAAAAAGTGTTTTTTGCCCGACATTTCGGACTTTGCAGGGCTGCCTGGGTAATAAATTCTGGGGCGATGTGCGCAAATCATACCTCTGCAGATTTCCACGGGTGTCCTCTTTTCGGAAATGCATGGGGTTCCCTGTTTTCCTTGGAGGCTTGGACTCCTGAGGCCCATATCTGTATGTTGTGCCGGTCGGCAGAATGGCTGAGATTCCCCTCTGCAAACAGAGTGGGGGTTGCTTGCGTTTTCGGCTTGCCCCTTGCCAGCCAGGTAGGTGCACCCACAAATGTGAGGTACCGTTTTCATCGGGACACCTGTGGGAACGCGTGACGGTAAGCCATGTGTTGTTGGGGGCGTGTTTCGATTGGTGCGCCGAGCTAAATGTGCGGAAAATGCGTTTTTTTCCCCACATTTCGGACTTTGCGGGGGTGTCTGGGTAATATATTCTGGGGCGATGTGCGCAAATCATACCTCTGCGGATTCCCACGGGTGTCCTCTTTTCGGAAATGCATGGGGTTCCCTGTTTTCCTTGGTGGCTTGGACACCCGAGGCCCATATCTGTATGTTGTGCCGGTCGGCAGAATGGCTGAGATTCCCCTCTGCAAACAAACTGGGGGTTACTTGTGTTTTAGGCTTTCCCCTTGGCGGCCAGGTAGGTGCACCCACGCATGTGAGGTACCGTTTTCATTGGGACACCTGTGGGAACGCGGGACGGTAGGCCATGTGTTGTTGGGGGCGTGTTTCGATGGGTGCGTCGAGCGAAATGTGTATAAAAAGCGTTTTTTTCCCGACTTTTCGGACTTTGCAGGGCTGCCTGGGTAATAAATTCTGGGGCGATGTGCGCAAATCATACCTCTGCGTATTCCCACGGGTGTCCTCTTTTCGGAAATGCATGGGGTTCACTGTTTTCCTCCGTGGCTTGGACACCCGAGGCCCATATCTGTACGTTGTGCCAGTCGGCAGAATGGCTGAGATTCCGCTCTGCAAACAGGCTGGGGGTTGCTTGCGTTTTCGGCTTGCCCCTTGCCAGCCAGGTAGGTGCACCCACACATGTGAGGTACCGTTTTCATTGGGACACCTGTGGGAACGTGGGACGGTAGGCCATGTGTTGTTGTGGGCGTGTTTCGATGGGTGCGTCGAGCGAAATGTGCGTAAAAAGTGTTTTTTGCCCGACATTTCGGACTTTGCAGGGCTGCCTGGGTAATAAATTCTGGGGCGATGTGCGCAAATCATACCTCTGAAGATTCCCACGGGTGTCCTCTTTTCGGAAATGCATGGGGTTCCCTGTTTTCCTTGGAGGCTTGGACTCCTGAGGCCCATATCTGTATGTTGTGCCGGTCGGCAGAATGGCTGAGATTCTCCTCTGCAAACAGAGTGGGGGTTGCTTGCGTTTTCGACTTGCCCCTTGCCAGCCAGGTAGGTGCACCCACACATGTGAGGTACCGTTTTCATCGGGACACCTGTGGGAATGCGTGACAGTAGGCCATGTGTTGTTGGGGGCGTGTTTCGAATTGTGCGCCGAGCGAAATGTGCGGAAAATGCGTTTTTTTCCCCACATTTCGGACTTTGCGGGGGTGTCTGGGTAATATATTCTGGGGCGATGTGCGCAAATCATACCTCTGCGGATTCCCACGGGTGTCCTCTTTTCGGAAATGCATGGGGTTCCCTGTTTTCCTTGGTGGCTTGGACACCCGAGGCCCATATCTGTATGTTGTGCCGGTCGGCAGAATGGCTGAGATTCCCCTCTGCAAACAAACTGGGGGTTGCTTGCGTTTTCGGCTTGCCCCTTGCCAGCCAGGTAGGTGCACCCATGCATGTGAGGTACCGTTTTCATCGGGACACCTGTGGGAACGCGGGACGGTAGGCTATGTGTTGTTGGGGGCGTGTTTCGATTGGTGCGCCGAGCGAAATGTCTGGAAAATGCATTTTTTTCCCCAAATTTTGGACTTTGCGGGGGTGTCTGGGTAATAAATTTTGGGGCGATGTGCGCAAATCATACCTCTGCGGATTCCCACGGGTGTCCCCTTTTCGGAAATGCATGGGGTTCCCTGTTTTCCTCGGTGGCTTGGACACCCGAGGCCCATATCTGTCCGTTGTGCCGGTCGGCAGAATGTCTGAGATTTCGCTCTGAAAACAGACTGGGGGTTACTTGTGTTTTAGGCTTTCCCCTTGGCGGCCAGGTAGGTGCACCCACACATGTGAGGTACCGTTTTCATCGGGACACCTGTGGGAACGTGTGACGGTAGGCCATGTGTTGTTGGGGGCGTGTTTCGATGGGTGCGTCGAGCGAAATGTGCGGAAAAGGTGTTTTTTTCCCCACATTTTGGACTTTGCGGGGGTGTCTGGGTAATAAATTCTGGGGCGATGTGCACGAATCATACCTCTGCGGATTCCCACAGGTGTCCTCTTTTCGGAAATGCATGGGGTTCCCTGTTTTCCTCGGTGGCTTGGACACCCGAGGCCCATATCTGTACGTTGTGCCGGTCGGCAGAATGTCTGAGATTTCGCTCTGAAAACAGACTTGGGGTTACTTGTGTTTTAGGTTTTCCCCTTGGCGGCCAGGTAGGTGCATCCACACATGTGAGGTACCGTTTTCATCGGGACACCTGTGGGAAGGCGTGACGGTAGGCCATGTGTTGTTGGGGGCGTTTTTCGATGGGTGCGTCGAGCGAAATGTGCGGAAAAGGTGTTTTTTTCCCCACATTTTGGACTTTGCGGGGGTGTCTGGGTAATAAATTATGGGGCGATGTGCGCGAATCATACCTCTGCGGATTCCCACAGGTGTCCTCTTTTCGGAAATGCATGGGGTTCCCTGTTTTCCTCGGTGGCTTGGACACCCGAGGCCCATATCTGTACGTTGTGGCGGTCGGCAGAATGTCTGAGATTTCGCTCTGAAAACAGACTTGGGGTTACTTGTGTTTTAGGCTTTCCCCTTGGCGGCCAGGTAGGTGCATCCACACATGTGAGGTACCGTTTTCATCGGGACACCTGTGGGAACGCGTGACGGTAGGCCATGTGTTGTTGGGGGCGTGTTTCGATGGGTGCGTCGAGCGAAATGTGCGGAAAAGGTGTTTTTTTCCCCACATTTTGGACTTTGCGGGGGTGTCTGGGTAATAAATTCTGGGGCGATGTGCGCGAATCATACCTCTGCGGATTCCCACAGGTGTCCTCTTTTCGGAAATGCATGGGGTTCCCTGTTTTCCTCGGTGGCTTGGACACCCGAGGCCCATATCTGTACATTGTGCCGGTCGGCAGAATGTTTGAGATTTCCCTCTGAAAACAGACTTGGGGTTACTTGTGTTTTAGGCTTTCCCCTTGGCGGCCAGGTAGGTGCACCCACACATGTGAGGTACCGTTTTCATCGGGACACCTGTGGGAATGCATGACGGTAGGCCATGTGTTGTCAGGGGCGTGTTTCGATGGGTGCGTCGAGCGAAATGTGCGGAAAAAGCTTTTTTTTCCCCACATTTCGGACTTTGCGGGGCTGTCTGGGTAATAAAATCTGGGGCGATGTGCGCAAATCATACCTCTGCGGATTCCCACGGGTGTCCTCTTTTCGGAAATGCATGGGGTTCCCTGTTTTCCTTGGTGGCTTGGACACCCGAGGCCCATATCTGTACGTTGTGCCGGTCGGCAGAATGTCTGAGATTTCGCTCTGAAAACAGACTTGGGGTTACTTGTGTTTTAGGCTTTCCCCTTGGCGGCCAGGTAGGTGCACCCACACATGTGGGGTACCGTTTTCATCGGGACACCTCTGGAAACGCGGGACGGTAGGCCATGTGTTGTTGGGGGCGTGTTTCGATGGGTGCGTCGAGCGAAATGTGCGGAAAAAGCATTTTTTTCCCCACATTTCGGACTTTGCAGGGCTGTCTGGGAAATAAATTCTGGGGCGATGTGCGCAAATCATACCTCTGCGTATTCCCACGGGTGTCCTCTTTTTGGAAATGCATGGGGTTCCCTGTTTTCCTCGGTGGCTTGGACACCCGAGGCCCATATCTGTACGTTGTGCCGGTCGGCAGAATGGCTGAGATTCCCCTCTGCAAACAGGCTGGGGGTTGCTTGCGTTTTCGGCTTGCCCCTTGCCAGCCAGGTAGGTGCACCCACACATGTGAGGTACCGTTTTCATCGGAACACCTGTGGGAACGCGTGACAGTAGGCCATGTGCTGTTGGGGGCGTGTTTCGATGGGTACGTCGAGCGAAATGTGGGGAAAAGGCATTTTTTTCCCGACATTTCGGACTTTGCGGGGCTATCTGGGTAATAAATTCTGGGGCGATGTGCGCAAATCATACCTCTGTGAATTCCCACAGGTGTCCTCTTTTCGGAAATGCATGGGGTTCCCTGTTTTCCTCGGTGGCTTGGACACCCAAGGCCCAGATCTGTACGTTGTGCCGGTCGGCAGAATGTCTGAGATTTCGCTCTGAAAACAGACTTGGGGTTACTTGTGTTTTAGGCTTTCCCCTTGGCGGCCAGGTAGGTGCATGTGAAAGAAGACCGGTGGGGGGTGTCTGCACCTCTGCTCTCTATATGGTAGTAGAGAGGCACAGAAGACCCCAGCCAAGATTCTCTATTACGGTAGCAATGGACGAGCAATCAAGGCCTAGCTTCTCAGGAGGTGATGCGGGCTGGTTCTTAAGTACAGTGTAGTCCCCAAGCCCCCACAAAGGAATGTCCACACACTGTATTGGTTAGAACACAGTCTTTATATAATCAATATTCAAGGTTATGTACACTTATCATAATAACTCACTTTGTACCTAGGAAAATCAACAATGGCAAATATATACAATTCTAAAGTGGTACCACCCTTTGTATTAGATCTCATTAAAGTGCATCAACAATACTGTAACAATGTCACACAGATCAACAGAGTGAAACCAGCAATAGAGAGAGGAGAGAAAATAAGATGGTTGAGCAATAGGCAGAATACTGGCCCCTACCACTGGACACAGTTCTGTGTGGAGATCCCCCCACCTGGGCAACCTGTAAAATAAAGATATAGCACAAGCCCAGTCCATCTATTGTTCTGCAAGTCTTATTCCCTCCTATAATGTTTTTACCCCCCAATGTACCTGGTGGAGTCGAGTTCTTCGAAGAGGCGTCGACAGATCCTTCTTGAGCGACCCCCTTTCAAGCGGGAGTCACGGATCGTCGAGAGGCGTCGAGAAGCGTTGAGGAACTTGGTGTTCGGAGACGGGGAATCGACGGCCCTTCTTGAATGCCTTCCCTTTCAAGCAGGAGACACGGGGCGTCGAACGTCCGTCGACAAACAGGGTAGAACGGCGTGATGAGGCGGCAGCTTCGTCCGAGCAGTGCTCGTCGGCGTCGGAGCGTCGGCGTCCTGCAGGGCAGAGGCGTGCGGGGCACTTCGGTGACAATAGTTCTGGACCGCAAAGATTGTGGAGACGGAGGCCCAGCAAGGGCGTCGAGTCGTTCGAGTCTTTGTGGTCTTCGGGTGGCGGGAAACCCACCGGCAGGTTTCTCCTCCGCGCGTTGGTTGTCCTCGACTTTCTCCGGCCGGATAAAGCGGTCGACGGTGCGGACGAGGGAGTCCTTCGATTCGAATGTTCTTAGGCAAAGGAGCGGACGGCTCCGGTCGTCGGCGGCACGGCGTCAAGTGGTTCCCACGGCTGGACAACACAACTTCGACGGGCCTCCAGCGGTTACACAAACCTGCGAACCCTGGTCGACGACAATGGACTTCGACGGCGGCGATGTCTGGGTGCTTCACTTCGATCTCCTCGGCGGTCCCGTCTCGGGTCGGCAGCCTTTTGAGGGTCTGTCTTCCAGGGCGCTTCGGCGAAGATGGAGCGGTGCTCGATGGTCCCTCGGAGCACGGGAAGAGGGCGCCTTACCAGGTCCTCTCTCGGGTCAGTCTTCGACGATTTCGGCAGCCTTCGGATCGGTCGAAGCAAATGCCACAGCAAGTCTTCTTCTTCCAGCTGGACGTCGAGGATCAGCAGTTCCAGTTACTCTTAGAGTGGAGACTCAGCTCCAGAACGCTTCTGAACGCTTCTGAACGTTCCCTGAACCCCTCTGAACAGTGGTGAGAGGTCCCCAGATATACTATTCTGTCTCTCATCCACACTGCTGGCACACACTCAGCAGCCAATCATACAGAAGGGCATTCATGCAGTCAGTCAGCCAATCAGGCACACAGTGCATTCAGCCCACACTCCTCCCTTTCAGACACTCACAACAAGGAACGTGGATTGGGACAAGTACCCAGCCATTCAACACTACACACTGCATTCAGGCCAGTTTCGGGCAGGGCTGTCTCAGTCTTTGTCTCTCATGCCAGAAACCAGACAACCACAACAAGGAGTGCATATTGGTCACACACTCCATTCACTCAGGTCCCACCCACAGGAGGTACCCACAACATACAGTCACTGGGAAGGCTCCAGTCAGTCTAGCTGGGCCTTCACAACAACACCATATATGGAACTTCCACCCAACAGCCAGTCAGGGGGAAGGGACAGAGTCAGGGCTTCCCAGGACTTTGGGAAAACAAAGTAACAGGCAATAGAAAGCAAGAGGCCACAGGGGCCATCTTGTTTCCTATCAGGAATCAACTGATCCCAATGGCAGGGCCTGGGTATCCCAAAATGGAGGACACCCAGAGCAGCTGTCAAATTCAGCATGGAGCTGCCACCAGCCCATACCCTGCTCTGTGGGCCACCCACAGGTGCCCAAAAACATACACTAGGGGTACAGGGTTGTACCCCTACCCATAGGTGCCATAAGGGTATCCCATGGGTCTGTTCACCAAACCAAAAGAGAGAGCTGCACTGCCAGGAGTCCCACATGGACTCCTGGGCAGAAAACATGACAGAACACACGATAAAAAGCAGAAAAGGACAAGGATTCAGAGGCCCTGTCCCTCTGATGCATTTCCAGCATCACAGTCGCCCCCCTCCAGACTGAGGTGGAGGGTGTCTAATCTCCCACGGGATAGACACCCTCATCCAGACGGTCAACATACCTTCTGGAAAGGCCATCTGCATTATCGTGACTCTTCCCTGGTCTGTGCTCTATGGTGAAGTCTAGCCCTTGCAGGCTAATGGACCACCTGAGCAATTTCGGATTCTCACCCTTCATCTGCATAAGCCACTTCAGGGGCTTATGATCTGTTTGGACCTTGAAGGTAGACTCCGTAAGGTAGGGCCTAAAACGCCTAAGGCTCCAAACTATGCTAAAACACTCCTTTTCAACAGTAGCTCACCTAAGTTCTCTACCCTTGAGTTGTCTACTGATGAATATGATAGGATGTTCTCTCCCTTTGTCATCTAACTGGGACAAGACAGCTCCAATTCCGGTGTCGCAGGCATCCGTCTGGACGATAAAGGGTCGGCTGTAGTCAGGCGCACACAACACAGGTGCCCTACACAGACTTTCTTTCAAGCCATCAAAGGCCCTCTGACAGTCTTCGGTCCAATTAACCTTCCTAGGCTGTTTGGGTGAAGTTAGAGCTGTCAGGGGTGCAGCTATGGTTCCATAGTCTGCCATGAAATTGCGATAGTACCCAGTGAGGCCCAAAAAGGCTCTCACCTGGGTTTGAGTAGTGGGAGTCTCCCAGTTCTGTACATCCTGTACTTTACTGGAGAGAGGTTGGATTTGACCCCCTCCTACCTCATGACCAAGATAGGTAACTTTCCCCTGAGCTATCTGGCACTTGGTGGCCTTGATAGTGAGGTTAGCCCTTTTCAAGGCCTGCAACACCTTATCCAAATGTGTCAAATGCTCTTCCCAGGTGGAACTGTAGACGGCAATGTCGTTTAAGTAAGCCACACAAAAGGCTTCCAGCCCACTGAGCGCATGGTTGACCAATCTCTGGTAGGTGGCAGGGGCATTCTTCAACCCAAAAGGCATGACCCTAAACTGGTAGAGTCCCTCAGGTGTTGAGAAGGGCGTCTTTTCCTTGGCATGGTCCGTCAGAGCTATTTGCCAATAGCCTGAGGTAAGGTCAAAGGTGCTCACAAATTTGGAAGCACCTATGGTGTCCACGAGCTCATCAGCCCTGGGCAATGGGTGCGCGTCAGTTTTGGTGACGGCATTGACTCCTCGGTAGTCCACACAGAACCTCCAATCCTTGGTACCCACCTGGGAACTTGCCTTGGGGACAAGGACCACTCGACTGGACCAGGGACTGGTTGAGGGTTCAATAACACCCAGATCCAACATCTTGGCGACCTCAGCCTGGATGTGGTTCTTGACGGTATCTGACATACGGTAGCACCTGCTTTTGACAGGCACACTGTCACCAGTGTCAATTTCATGCCTACACCACGGTGTAAGGCCTGGCGTCAGTGAAAACAGAGAGGCATACTGTTGGAGTAAAGCCCTGCAGGCCCTCTGTTGCTCTGTTGTCAAATCCGGAGAGAGATGTACTCCCTCCACTGAGCCATCCTGAGGGTTGCTATGCAGCAAATCAGGAAGGGGCTCACTCTCATCCTCTTCTTGCCCTGAAGCTAGCAAGAGACATGAGACTTCTGCTCGCCGGTGGAAAGGCTTGAGCCTGTTGACATGGAATATCTGAGGGGCTACCCCAGAGGCTTCCATGTCAACCAGATAATTGACTTCGTTCATCTTGGAGATGATCCTGAAGGGTCCAGTCCACTTGTCTGCCAGAGCTCTAGGCTTGGTAGGCTCCATCACAAGGATTTCCTGTCCCTGAGTCCAATCCACTTGCGAGGCTTTAAGGTCATGCCAGTACTTATTCAATTCCTGCCTGGCCTTGATGTTTGCTGTTGCCTGACCCATCATCTGTGTCATCCTCCATCTGAGGCCTAACACATAGTCCCCCACTTGCTTGGCGGGACCTGGAGGGGTGGCTTCCAAGCCTTCTCTGATCAAGGCGAGGGGACCCCTCACGGGATGTCCAAAGAGTAACTCAAAGGGGCTGAAACCAACACCCTCTTGAGGTACCTCTCTGTAAGCAAGCAGCAGGCATGGCAGGAGGAGATCCCATTTCCTCCTTAGGGGTTCTTCCAAAGCCCCTAGCATGCCCTTGAGAGTTTTATTAAATCTCTCAACCAGACCATTGGTCTGGAGGTGGTAAGAGGTGGAGAACTTGTAGGTTACCCCGCACTCTTTCCACATGGTTTTCATGTAACTAGACATGAAGTTGGATCCTCTGTCAGAGACAACCTCCTTGGGGAATCCAACACGGGTGAAAATGCCCAGGAGATCCCTGGCAACCACCTTGGCAGTAACAGTCCGAAGGGGTATTGCCTCAGGATACCTGGTGGCATGATCTACCAAGACCAGGATGAACCGATGTCCACCTGAAGTGGGAGGGTCAAGGGGACCGACAATGTCGATGCCCACCCTCTCAAATGGTGTGCCAACCACTGGCAATGGCTGCAGTGGGGCAATGACACTACCTCCAGTCTTGCCAGACAACTGACAAGTTGGGCAGGTCCTGCAGTGGGACTCCACCTCTACTCCCATCCGTGGCCAGTAGAAATGGGCAGAGAGCCTCTGCTTAGTCTTCTTGGTCCCAAGATGACCAGCCAAGGGCACCTCATGCGCCAACTGCAGTAGGAAGGGCCTGTAAACCTGGGGTACCACCAACCTCTTGAGGGCACCAGGTTCAGGCTTAGTGGGCTCACTAACAAGGAGCTCACCCTCCCAATAAATCCGGAATGTCCTAGGCACTTCTCCTTGTGCCTGGGACAGGGCCTGTTTCCTCAGTCCCTCGAGAGAGTGGCACTCTCTCTGTCCCTTACAGAAGTCTGCCCGGGAGGGTCCCCCTTCAGCTAACAAGCATTGAAGGTCGGGATGATCCTCCGGGTTGAGAACCTCTCCCACAGGAGAGTCTTCTGTCTCTTCTCCCACAGGAGTTGAGTTTGGGTTTTCCACTGGACCCAGCCCGTCCGGAGCATGGATCCCAATGGGTGCTGTCGGAAAAGCAGGAAGAGAAGGTGTTCCCGCCACAGAGTTGGCCTTCTTGGTCTTCCTTCTTCTTGACTTCGGCCTTGCCTTTGGCTCGGGTACCTGACCCACAGCCAGACCCGGTGTCACCTGTGACCTAGTGACTGCAGCAGCAGTCATGGGAAGACCATCCGAGATCAACCCCAACTCTACTAGATCATTTCCTAACAGAATGTTAGCAAGGACATTGTCCTGAACCAGGACAGGAAGCTTTGCTGTCTTGTCTCCAATCATGAGTGTGACTAAGGCTACAGGTGATAATTTGGGAGGCCCACCAGCTAACCTGGTGGTTTGCAGTGGAGCACCTACATAGTCCTCTGGCTTGAGCAGGGTCCTGTCCACCACTGTCATGCTTGCCCCAGTGTCTCTCAAACCAGTAGAAGGCTGGCCATTCAAGAGGACACTTCTCAAAAACCTACGGGTGTTCTGTGGGATAGTCGTCAGTACTTCTGCATACTGGTCCCAGGCCCCAAGGGACACTAAGGAAATCTCTACCGGAGCACCAAATGTGATCCCGGTAGAGGAGGGAGGACAGTGGCCTCCACCTCAGACACGGGGTAAGGGTAGGTCAGGCTGACAGCCTGTACTCCAAGTGCCTTACCTTTACACTTGGAGTCACCCCTTTTGTGATCCAGAGCCCCACATTCCCAACAAGCGCCAGGAGTGCAGGGTACGGTACTGGAACCACTGGGAGCCTGCTTTGCAGCAGGTGGACCACTACTCTTATTCCCACCCACAGATGACTTATCCCCACTAGATTTTTGGGTCTTGGGAGAGGAAGGTTTAGGTTTACCCGACTGTGACTGCTTGTGGGACTCCTCAGCTTTCTGAGAGGCCCCCTTTTCTTTGTCCTTGTCCTTCCCACTGGAGTCCTTAGGGGACACCCGGTGGGAGACCCACTTGTCAGCCAACCTAGCCAGCTTAAAGGGGTCCAAAATGTTCTGGTCAGCCACATACTGACGCAGCTCTGGTGAACAGGCTTCAGAAAAATGCTCAAAAAACAAGAGGTGGGACAATTCAACAAAAGTCTTAACCTTGTATCCATCGATCCACCCCATCATGTTCATGTGCGCATCACTCACCCAGTCAACCCAAGACACATTCTCTCTTTTCTTAAAACCCCTGAACCTTCTAAGGTATTGGGTAGGTGTCTTGCCAAACTTGGCAATCAAAGCAGACTTCATACACTCATACTGACCCCTTTCTTCCACACTCAGCTTCAGAATACAGTCATATCCAGTTTGAGGCACTCTGCTTAACAAACACTTAGCCCAATCTCTTTTATCAACATCATGAATCGCACAAGCCATTTCAAACGCTTCAATCCATTGGAGGATATCTGAACCCTCCACAAATACACCAACCAAATCTTTCATAAAATTGGTGGCTGGGGACCTGACACTCTCACTGGTTTTAACTGAAGCCTCCACTCTAGCTTTCTCTAGCTGGATTCTCTGACATTCAGTGTCCTGGCTCTTGAGTTCAAGGTCCTTATTTCTGAATTCAAGATCCCTATTCTTGAGCTCCACTTGTTGAGCCAACTCCTCTTTCTTAAGTTCAGCATCTATTTCCAACTTGCGGTATTCAAAGGCCAATTTCATCCTTAATAACTCAAGCTCCAAGGAATTGCTGGGGTTTGGAACAGAGGCAGCAGGAATGGTGGCATTCCCAGAAACAGATTCAGCAGAAACCCCAGGGGCAGAGTCCTCATTGGTTGCATTCCCCCCTCATCAAGAGTTTCACCATCAGTCTGGTAGTTCACCAGGGCAGCTATCAGCTCAGCCCTAGACTTATCCACAAAGTCTAACTCCCTGGCTTCACAAGCACTCTGGAGAGCCTCCAAGCTCATCCGAGTCAATTTGCCATTTGCAATAGACTCCATTGTTTGTAATGCAATTATCTTGTACACAACTAAACCTTAATTTAATAAAGTGCGGATATCTTTTGTAAGTGGCACGGTTATACACTGATTCTTAAAACCATAAGCATCCCACCACTGCCACCAGTGTGAAAGAAGACCGGTGGGGGGTGTCTGTACCTCTGCTCTCTATATGGTAGAAGAGAGGCACAGAAGACCCCAGCCAATATTCTCTATTACGGTAGCAATGGACGAGCAATCAAGGCCTAGCTTCTCAGGAGGTGATGCGGGCTGGTTCTTAAGTACAGTGTAGTCCCAAAGCCCCCACAAAGGAATGTCCACACACTGTATTGGTTAGAACACAGTCTTTATATAATCAATATTCAAGGTTATGTACACTTATCATAATAACTCACTTTGTACCTAGGAAAATCAACAATGGCAAATATATACAATTCTAAAGTGGTACCACCCTTTGTATTAGATCTCATTAAAGTGCATCAACAATACTGTAACAATGTCACACAGATCAATAGAGTGAAACCAGCAATAGAGAGAGGAGAGAAAATAAGATGGTTGAGCAATAGGCAGAATACTGGCCCCTACCACTGGACACAGTTCTGTGTGGAGATCCCCCCACCTGGGCAACCTGTAAAATAAAGATATAGCACAAGCCCAGTCCATATATTGTTCTGCAAGTCTTATTCCCTCCTATAATGTTTTTACCCCCCCAATGTACCTGGTGGAGTCGAGTTCTTCGAAGAGGCGTCGACAGATCCTTCTTGAGCGACCCCCTTTCAAGCGACAGTCACGGATCGTCGAGAGGCGTCGAGAAGCGTTGAGGAAGTCGGTGTTCGGCGACGGGGAATCGACGGCCCTTCTTGAATGCCTTCCCTTTCAAGCGGGAGACACGGGGCGTCGAACGTCTGTCGACAAACAGGGTAGAACGGCGTCGATGAGGTGGCAGCTTCGTCCGAGCGGTGCTCGTCGGCGTCGGAGCGTCGGCGTCCTGCAAGGCAGAGGCGTGCGGGGCACCTCGGTGACAATAGTTCTGGACCGCAAAGATTGTGGAGACGGAGGCCCAGCAAGGGCGTCGAGTCATTCGAGTCTTTGTGGTCTTCGGGTGGCGGGAAACCCACCGGCAGGTGTCTCCTCGGCGCGTTGGTCGTCCTCGACTTTCTCCGGCCGGATAAAGCGGTCGACGGTGTGGACGAGGGAGTCCTTCGATTCGAATGTTCTTAGGCAAAGGAGCGGACGGCTCCGGTCGTCGGCGGCACGGCGTCAAGTGGTTCCCACGGCTGGGCAACACAACTTCGACGGGCCTCCAGCGGTTACACAAACCTGCGAACCCTGGTCGACGACAATGGACTTCGACGGCGGCGATGTCCGGGTGCTTCACTTCGATCTCCTCGGCGGTCCCGTCTCGGGTCGGCAGCCTTTCGAGGGTCTGTCTTCCAGGGCGCTTCGCCGAAGATGGAGCGGTGCTCGATGGTCCCTCGGAGCACGGGAAGAGGGCGCCTTACCAGGTCCTCTCTCGGGTCAGTCTTCGACGATTTCGGCAGCCTTCGGATCGGTCGAAGCAAATGCCACAGCAAGTCTTCTTCTTCCAGTTGGACGTCGAGGATCAGCAGTTCCAGTTACTCTTAGAGTGGAGACTCAGCTCCAGAACGGTTCTGAACGCTTCTGAACGTTCCCTGAACCCCTCTGAACAGTGGTGAGAGGTCCCCAGATATACTATTCTGTCTCTCATCCACACTGCTGGCACACACTCAGCAGCCAATCATACAGAAGGGCATTCATGCAGTCAGTCAGCCAATCAGGCACACAGTGCATTCAGCCCACACTCCTCCCTTTCAGACACTCACAACAAGGAATGTGGATTGGGACAAGTACCCAGCCATTCAACACTACACACTGCATTCAGGCCAGTTTCGGGCAGGGCTGTCTCAGTCTTTGTCTCTCATGCCAGAAACCAGACAACCACAACAAGGAGTGCATATTGGTCACACACTCCATTCACCCAGGTCCCACCCACAGGAGGTACCCACAACATACAGTCACTGGGAAGGCTCCAGTCAGTCTAGCTGGGCCTTCACAACAACACCATATATGGAACTTCCACCCAACAGCCAGTCAGGGGGAAGGGACAGAGTCAGGGCTTCCCAGGACTTTGGGAAAACAAAGTAACAGGCAATAGAAAGCAAGAGGCCACAGGGGCCATCTTGTTTCCTATCAGGAATCAACTGATCCCAATGCCAGGGCCTGGGTATCCCAAAATGGAGGACACCCAGAGCACCTGTCAAATTGAGCATGGAGCTGCCACCAGCCCATACCCTGCTCTGTGGGCCACCCACAGGTGCCCAAAAACATACACTAGGGGTACAGGGTTGTACCCCTACCCATGGGTGCCATAAGGGTATCCCATGGGTCTGTTCACCAAACCAAAAGAGAGAGCTGCACTGCCAGGAGTCCCACATGGACTCCTGGGCAGAAAACATGACAGAACACACGATAAAAAGCAGAAAAGGACAAGGATTCAGAGGCCCTGTCCCTCTGATGCATTTCCAGCATCACAGTGCACCCATACATGTGGGGTACCGTTTTCATCGGGACACATGTGGGAACGCGGGACGGTAGGCCATGTGTTGTGTTTGTGTGGTTTTCATAACGTTTTGACCCATTTGCTGGTGCCCTTTGTCTCACAACCCTTTCTTTTCCCAAATGTGACCTACATTTAGTCACTGCTTTAGCGACCATACACTTTTGTAACCTGCACAAGTCACCTACCCGTGAAAAGGTCTGCCTGTGCTCTTTCAAAAAATGTATGGCTGCCGTTCCTCACCACCTTGGTTTTCCCAATTTACACATGCTAAGTGCGTCTGGTCAGGCCGTGAGCGTAAAACTCCTGTGTACCATGGCTCAGTGTTTGGCTTGTGGTATTGCTTGTTTTGTAAAAATACTACAAAAATGCTATGCTCTCCTAACTGCGAGAGTCGGGGGAATGTAGCGGAGCATTGCTTTTCTCAAAATTCATAGAAGCCATTGCCGTACCAAGCCAACCATGTCCAACACATACCTTTTTTTCAGTCATTTTCCCGCTTTCCCCCCATTCGATGGCAGTTTTCCCTACCTAGTTGTTGCCTGACCTATGCAAATCACCCCTTCCTAAACTTGGAATTTTGTCTACTTTTCAGAAATATATGCCTTTCTGTCCTCCAATTTGGCTTTCCTGCCCTTTTCCTCCATTCCGTCCATGCATGTCCAATTGGCAAAAATGGCAAAAATCGCCTACCTCTCACAAAACGGTTGATAACCACATCAAAATAATTTTTTTCCATTTCCACTCAACCTGTTCCTGAAAGCCACGACATTGGGGAACTCAGCACAGCAAACCATTTGTTCCTAGCTCTTACAAGGAAAAAACCACAGGCTTCTTTGTACATCATTTTATTGGCATTTTTTGAAAAAACCCAACATTTTTGCACTTTTTCCTTATTTTCTCTCACCCCCCTACAGCAACCTGGGATTCCTGGGTGGCGTTACGACCGCCAACAGAGATATCTCAAGTAACAATAAAATTACAAGCCATTGAATGGCCACATACCAAAATCACCAAAAAAGGCTCTGGCACTGGGGAGAAATACCCATGGCACTTAAAGGGTTAATGTACTTTGGTTAAGTCTTGGACCAGCTAGTACTGAAACCTTTGAGTGAAATTCAGCAGTTAGATGAAACAGTACCTGGTAGTACAGAGATTCTGAAAACTAACTTTAATAATACATATTATCCAAATTAATCTGTAGAGTTGGCCGATCATTGTATATATGAAGTAGCACAATGCTACTCATATCAAAATATTGAAGCAAACAGTGACAGAGGACGGTTTAAAGTACATCGTTGTACTGATTGTCTAGTGAGACATAAGAAGTCAGGTCTCATTAACCACATGAAACTGTGTTACCAAACTGCAGAGAAAAAGGATTTATTTCATTTTATACTTTTGCAGTTGTTCTTCTCATGCCAAGCAGAGAGTCATTTGCTTGGAAGTTTGGAAACTTTTGATGAATCATTTTTTGCTAAAAAATAAAGCATAATTAAATACCCCAAATACGAACAGTACTTGAAGTTACTTGAGAAAGAACTACAGCAAGGATCAATGTTGGCAGCTGAATTGGCAAAAGAGACTCCTGAGGGAAGTCAAGATTTTGCAGCAGGATTTAAAAATGTGCTTGGTGAGCAAATTATTCAAACTGATGTTGAGCTTGCCATCGAAAAAGTTGAAAGTGCAATGAAACAAACCAAAGTTGCAAATGCAAATTATAATGAAATATTAGTAAACTTAATATAGAGCAAAAAGAAGTTTATTATAACATTAAAGATATGTTCCTACATGGTTTACACCATGAATAGCATGAATGTTCTTGTGTGCGATACAGACCTGTAATGTTGTATGTTAGTGGACAAGCAGGAACAGGTACATCTTTTTAATTCATACAATAAGAGATATCATCCAAAATGTAACTGATTGATCTTTGTTATGTATTGTAACTTCTCCAACAGGTTTAGCAGCAATCAATGTAGGAGGTTGCACCCAGGCGTGAGTGATGCCCAGTCACACAATCCCTTTTTTGGCACATACACATGAGCATCATGCATGCACATGACACGGGCAGCACCACCTCAACTGTCACACTGTCATCCTGGCACATTGCATGTGCATGGTCTGCAAGCCAGCACTACAACACACAATGCAAATTATAGCACATTTAAAATACATATAGTTCTGAATGCACACATGGAAAGCAATGTCTGGGTCATGCACGCAGACATCTGTCTGAGAAACATACTTGCTACAAGCTTAAGGGGGTCAATGCCAACATGCTGGTCTGTGCACACAGCACATGCACCATAGAGTATTGCACCACATGGCTACTCACCAGTTGACTCCAGATGTTCTCATAACTCGCAGACCTGGGTGTGCAGCGCCGTGTAGAACTTGTCCAGGACCTGCATGCTGTTAGCCGACATCCAGCACTTGTGTGCAAGGTGCACCTCTGTGGTGGCACTGGTCTGGACATAGTGCAGGGCCTTGCAGATGGTCCTTGATTTAAGGTCCCCCCAGCACTTGTGCACTGTCTTGAAGGTGCGGGGTGCACCCCCTCCGCATTGATGGCATGCGTTATCCCCTCCCAGATCTGCTGACATCCTTCCTTGCTGCGTTGTATCACAGGGTGGAAGAGGGCATCATAATGCACCAGGACCTTCTCCACCAGCATTTGAACTTCCCTGGTGGTGAAGTTGACAGCCCTCTGCCTCACTGCCATGGGGTTGCCACTGAGGATGATGGTGCTGGCATGGCAACCCCGAGGCAGGTGTGGGTGGGATATGTGATCCTGGAACTGGGCTGTGGAGCGGTGGTTATGGAATGGCATGGTGGGAGTCCAATGAAGCAGCTGATGTAGTCACAGGGCCAAACACAAGAGCATAGGCAGTGGCTGGACAGAAGGCCCTCCAAACGCAGTGCAGCTGGGCAGCAGGCACACACACTGGACATACAGCGGCAGATGGCTACGTTGGAGGCAGCACAGGGCAGTAGGAGGCAGGTAAAATGGCACAGAGGCAGTAGTGTGGGTCTTCTGTGTAGGCAGCCAGCAACATAGTGAAGGGACATTGCACGTGAACAATGAGCGTGGACATGTGAAATCTGAGGAAAGGCTGTCAGCGCGTAACTTATATGACACGCACTGGGCGCAAGCATTCAGCACACCATATTCAGGGATACATTAGCACATGTAGAAGCAACTCCGGACTTGTGTGTGAAGGGGAGGAGATGGACGAGTGGAGTACTGCGTATTTTGGGCTGCCACGCAATCTGTTAACTTCAGTGACCGGACACATGTCTCATTTTGGTGGGGGATTTGCCTCTGCACATACGGCCCATTTACTTTTGAATTTTGTGGGGATACCGATGAGTTCGCATTTATTTTCAACTGTGGGTGCCCCTGTGTATCACATACCACTAACCTTACTTTTCTGGTAGCCTTCCAGAGCATGCGTCTGCATTTTTAGTGTTGCTGGGTGCCACTGCGTATCGTGTACCGCATTTATTCTTTTTTCAGAAGCACTCCTGGTATCACCTACGCATCTGTTTTTCAGGGGGTGCCTGTGCATTACACATACTGTATTTTTGACACCTGGGATACATTTGAGCCTTGCTGGACCACAGAACTAGGTCATCCATCGTATATCCTGCCCCCCAATCAAATTACCTAGAACAATTGATTGGTGTGCCTTCAATTTTTCCCTTACACTTGGCACATGAGTGGAAAGCAGTTGTTCAAGCCCCAAGCCCCAAGGGTTCAGGGACGTGCTGCGGAAGCATCTGCCCCAGCCCAAAGGGGTAAGATACATGTTGCAGAGGTAGAGGCCCCAGCACAAAAGGGTAAATGATGTGCTAGGAAGCAGCTGCACCAGCCCAGGTTGGTAAGGCCATGCCCCAGGCCACTTGTGGTCCCGCATCTGGACCCCAGAGTTGTCCCAGCTACACAGGCGTGGCAACAAAACCTTGTGGCAAGAAGGCAACGCATGCACAGCAGGAACAGGCTCAACCCCATGACACAGGACACTGGAATGTTGAGGAAGAATAACTTCCATAAGAGGCCATTCACCACCATGAAATGTACCACCAATTGGGGAGCGCACATACACCTGAGTCTGCCGGGGGTCAGGTGCCTTCACAAGGCCAGTTAGTGGTATCACGGCCATCTGTGGTGGCTACGGTTGCAAGGCCACACTCCCATTTATTGGTTGCTGGTCCTGGGGCAGATGTCCAAGGGAGGGTTGAAGTCCTGCAGCCAGAGACAGGGGCAGCAGAGCAAGGGCCATGCTCCCTTGGATCAGGCAGGCGTGGGCCTGAGTGGGCAGACAGTGTGTGAGCAGATGTTGCGTTCCGCACATTGGCAGGGTGCTGCCTATGAGAGTGTGACTGAGGGCATGGATAGGGTGGCAAGTTCCATGATCCCCCCCAGCAACACAGCTGGAGAAACAGCTGCAGGTCATGCGGTACACATGCCGCTCCCACAGGCTGCACATGGATGCCAACATCAGGGGCCGACAGGCAGATCTGCAGTGTCTGCAGGCATCCCTGCTTGCAGATGGTCAGGCACACAGGGAAGCCCTGAGGTGTGAGTTGTTGGCCCACAGACCTTCAATCTTTGAGGAAGAGGAAGAGGCAAACAGCAGAAGACTTTTCTGCCAGGAGATGATATCATTAAGGCAGACTATCGCAGAGGAACTCTGTGCAACCTGTGTGGTTGTGCATATTGACCTCCAAGCCCTCAGTCTGCTGGTGCATTCATCAGTGTCAGGCATGGTGGCTACCACTGAGAATCAGGCCAGGGCACTTCGTTGTGAGCCTCCAGCACCACTTCCACCTTCTGATTCAACAAAGGATGGTGGTGCCAGCTGAGACATGCATCCCAGTCCACCGTAGCCATGCGGTCCTGGAGCCAATGGAGGGAAATGACTTGTATTACTTTTATTACCCATGTGGACACTGACATGTACCCTACCCCTGCGCCTCCTGGGTGGACCGATCTCCCTGTCTATGCTGGACATTTTTGATTTTTTAAAAACATTTTTGATACTTTGGTTTACCCCAGGCACGAATGTTGGCATTTTATTTTTGAATTGCCCTTTCCGGGATTTATTTTTATTATTTTTTTTTTCATGAGATTTGCAGTTAACCTCTCAAGGCCATGACATTTGCAGTGGTAGACATGCAGGCATGCATGGTGAGGTCAACTTGCATGTTTACATGAAGGTGCACAGAATGGTATGTGCAGGTAACTATGGGTTCACACATATATACTGTGTGAATGGTACTTCACTATGCCTGTTGTAATGTCTTCTCTCATGTTGTTTCAGTAATCCGTGATCTGGCATTGACTTCTGTCACAGGGGATACACCATGCACCCTTTCACATCCATGCTTCACATGCCCTCCACCAGGCACTGTCCCTCCTGTCACCAATTTGGAGACACAGTTTCTGGTGAAGGTGAAGCAGGATTCACACTACGCTGGCGCAGTCAGCGGGGAAGCATGAGCACTGTCTTGCATGTTGAGCATGCGCCATTGGTCACCATGTTTGCTGCATGTGCAACTTTACTTACATGTGCTTTGCATGCTACCATGCCGGGATGGTTATTTAAGTGGTACTCATGTCACTGTGTTACCTCCCTCAGTAATTTCATCTACGACCGCACCTACTGTGATGTAGTGCATGTCATTGGCCATCTCCAATCCAGGCAGTGTACTCCTTGATGTGTTTCTAACTTGGTCTTCCCTCTCACTGTCACTTTCTCTCCCTCTCTCTGTTGTGGTATGCTGCACTAAGGGGTGGATTACAATCTATGTCCTGTCACCCTCTTACACCCTGTGGTGCTTCCACAGTGGGTGCGCTCTGCATATTTTCAGGATCAATTCTTGTGTTGTTACTATGCATGTAATTAGATTTAGGGGATGTATCTCCCGATGGGTCGCAACGTATACAAGGCAGGTAAGTGAAGGGCATTTTCAGATGCTTGTGTGGTGTTTGGCTGGAAGTCTTGCACTGTGTGTGATCACTTGGGATTCACTTGTCTTGTGGGGTACCAGTACTAAATCATGGGTGCATGTTTCACAGGGTGTGGTTCTGTTGATAGGTCTGGCCATGGTGATGTTTGTACGGATTGGTGGGGCCACTGCTTTCATGTTCTAAATTATGGGATTTCCTACTGTGTGGGCCTTTGTTGGGTGTTTGGGAGTGGGTGGCAGGGCCGGCTTTTTGCAGCCTGTGACAGGTGTTGATGGTTGTGCTGGTGTGTGTCTCATTGCACTTCGACCATGTGCAGTGAGTGACACTTAACATCCCTTGGAATGTGTGTGAGGTAATGGTTCAACAGCAGATTTGCCCTCTCTTGCTTAGGGTTCCCCAATTATGGTGAGCAGCCCCAGTTACAAGCCACAAACATGGGAACAGTGATACACATTTTTGGGATGCTATGTTGTGTACCAGCACATTACGTTTAACGGTGTCGGTGTTTTCACATGCATGTCCCATGCATGCTGCACCATGGTGTTTGCAGCTTCAAGTTGACCGCAGCTGGGTGCATGGTACTGCTGCATTCAATTGAAGCAGAATTGGACCAATTGTATGCTGTCACAATGAAGTCTGCATTGACCTTGCATTTTTAGTTTGCATCCTTGCTCGCAAGATCACAGTGCTTTGTCTTGTCTTCTTATGTCATCCATGGCAGTTGCCACGGTGGCAAGCCTTCCAGTCTGCCCCTACTCCTTCCCAGGCCCTTAGTAATGCACTTGCCTCTCACATATTGAACAGCCTTGTCACACACTCTTGCAACCTAACCCTCCATCCTCTGCCCCCTCCCACTCACCCTCCTCCTTATCCTCCTTCGCTCCTCTCTCCCCTGGAGAAGTCACCAGAGTTGTCAAGTGCATGAAGGTCTCTTCCAAACGGGTTGGCCCATGTTCCTCCACAACCATCAAGGACAACATCCCGGTTCTCGCCCCTGCTCTTGATGATATGTGCACCTACTCCTTTGCTACTAGTTATTTTCCATCCTCCCTCAAATACTGCCTTGTGCACCCCCTCCTTAACATCTGCAGACCATCCCTGCACAGGCAACTACCAACACATTTCCAACAAGCTCTTCATGGGAAAACTGCTCAAAATGTTGGCCCTCCCCCAACTCAACACCTATACCGAACTTATTGACGGTCTACATGACCAACTGCTCTCCTGAACACCAGTGAAGAACTGCTTGCATCCCTCAATTCCAACTCTCTTGCTATCCTCAGCATCTCTTTGTCCAGCTGAGCGTGGGAGAGCGGTCGCCGGTAGCCCTTGAGGGAACTGCAGGCCTTGGATGCCCTTCCTGGCCATCGGGCCTCCGTGAGTTAATCTGCACCTTTTGTTATTGCTTCCGCGCTCTGAGCGAGTTGTCTGTTCCTGCTCCCCCCTCCCACTTCCTGGTCCTCCTCGTGCTCCCGCCTCCCTGCCCGCCCACCCACCCCTCTGATTGGCTGTGTGGCTGCCTTCCCTCTGGGCTACTAGACGCCCGCTCCCCCTGCTAGCTTCTTTGTCCAGCTGAGCGTGGGAGAGCGGTCGCCGGTAGCCCTTGAGGGAACTGCAGGCCTTGGATGCCCTTCCTGGCCATCGGGCCTCCATGAGTTAATCTGCACCTTTTGTTATTGCTTCCGCGCTCTGAGCGCGTTGTCAGTTCCTGCTCCCCCCTCCCACTTCCTGGTCCTCCTCGTGCTCCCGCCTCCCTGCCCGCCCACCACCCCCCCTCTGTTTGGCTGT